>NC_061113.1:64326856-64689710 GCF_002878395.1 Capsicum annuum | reverse complement strand
TATTTCATTTATAAATTCCTCTTCTCCTGAATCGGAAGAATCAGATTTATTTATTTCTTCTTCAAAGACTTCCATACTTCTAATAGAGTATATACTTTTATTATCTGACATATATTCATTTACAATTATTAAATTTTCATTTACATTTTCTATCAATTGTGCATTCCTAGATTTATTATTGATTCTTCTTGGACAAGTATTTGTTAAGTGCTCTATGCTATCGCAGGTAAAACATTCTAATTTATTTTTATAGGTTGTACTGGTGTTATATTTTCTTACATGCTTATCCTTATATAGGTATGGCTTCTTTGTAGTTGATCTTTTTAAATAATATTTCATCTTAGGATGATAGTCATTTTTATATGCCTTTCCATATTTTTTCTTTTGGTCATAATGTTGTGTAGTATATATGATCTTACAAAATTCTGTATCACTTCTTTTAAATTGTTTTTGTATCTGTATATTTGTACATTTTTCTTATAATATATCCATTACATGTTGTATTCTTTGTCCTATTGACCATGGGTTGTTTAGGATTTGTATTACTTCTTCTCTTTTTGACCATTTTTCTTCTATCTCTCTTCCTAAAGCTCCTGATAATTTATTAAATAATCTAGCTCCTAGAGTCTGATCAAATGAGTTCCCACTAATTGTACAATAATAAAAGTAATCATTTAAAAATTCTTTAATATAATGCACTTCACTTGATCGAGGTCCCGACCCCTCCTCTCCCTAGCCTTAGCAAGCATATACAACCTTTTTTCCCTGCCTTTCTCCTCTAACCCCACGTACAAGCTCTCAAAAGCTGCTGTCTTAGCAGCCATAGCAGCTAGCTTAGTCTCTTTCCTTGTCACTTTGTAAGCCTCCCTGTTCACTCGCTTCTCCTCTTCATTTTTAGTCTCGATCATCTTAACATATGCCTCCTTCTTAGTTTCCACTTTCTTCTTAACTTCTTCATTCCACCACCAGTCCTCCTTATGTCGACCTGCCCGACCACTTGAAACACCCAATACCTCTCTAGCCATCTCCTTGATGCAGTCGACAGCCTTATCCCACATACCATCTACGTCCTCCCCTACACTCCTATGCCCCCATTCCTGCCACCCCCACCCCTATCTCCAGCGCACTGACTGGCATCAAACTACCCCACTTGATTCTAGGTTGACCCTCTCTCAAACCATCCTACTTGATTCTAGGTTGACCCTACTCTTTTTGCTCTTCTTGATACATAAGTCCATCACCAGAAGCTTGTGCTAAGTCAAAAGATGCTCACTCAGAATGACTTTACAGTCTTTATAGAGAACTTTATCCAAAATCTTAGAGCATTAATAGGCATATAAGACTCAAAATTTGAACCCTTCCAAAATACACTTAAAAGTCTATCAATTTTAGTCCTTCCAATTTACCCCACATTTTGTTCAAAATTTAATTAGGTTATTTTTCAATTCACATTGACCACACTATTCTTACAATTCATTTCTCTCGCACTCAATTATAATTAGAACTAACCAGATGTTCTATCAATGGAAAGACTATGTTGTCTTCAAAAGAGCTTTTTGAATAAATCTTTTAGAATGTTTATTCGTAAACACCGATTTTTCCAAATCAATTTGTAAATTCTAATTCAAAATCTATCAAATGGTCAAAGTTCTAATCATTTAGTCACTTTTTTCAAAGCATCCTATTCTTCAAATTATGGGTTAGTCAGTTTCAAACCAAATATATGTCATTTGTTTTGTATATTATTTTGGTTAATTATTATGATCACAAACAAATATTTTTATCTTTTGAGTGTTTTTATTTTCTTTTAGAGAGAGGCTAATTTGTGTTGGTAGTCAAACTTGCTGGTTTCACAAAGATAAAAAGTAATCGCTGGTAGAATATCAGTTCACACAGTCTAAGGTCAAGAAAGCAACTATAGATTCATCAGTTCTTACTTGGTCTAATAGAAGGATTCATTCAACTATGGATCCCAATTTATTTAACCCAAATACTTCATTTGAGTCAGTTCCCACCTTCTCTGTGGCAATGGACCCGAGTGTCTCGATAGGAAGAGAAATAACCCCAGAGCTCATTATCGGTTTAGAGCAACAAATTATCGAGCTAAGGCTCAGGGTGATGCAAAGTAGAACACCTTCTCAGACTCCTCTAAACATTACTTTGCCTCCTGATGCTCGACAAAAGGAGCCTATGTTTCCGACGTCAGAAGGAGTTGATCAGGAAAGTCATTTTCTCATGCTTCTCAGAATGCCCCTTTTGTGTATGCATTTGCTCCTCCAAAGGTTCAGAACATATCCTTGTCACACTATTCTCCTCTAGTGTATACCTATGTTACTACTCTACCAATAACAGTAACTCAAGGGTTATACTGCTTAAATGCTAATAATTGTGTAGAGATAGAAAATGATCCAAGAATGTACATTGATGAGATGGTAAATAGAATGCTCAAGGTCTTAGAAGATGCAATGAGAAGTATTTAGGGGCTTGGGAGTAACCAAAGTGTGAAGTATGAAGAATTATGTGCATTTCTCGAGATCGAGTTACCTCCTAGTTACAAAATCCTAAGATTTGAAAAGTTTGATGGGTTCGGGAATCCCTTCTTTCATTTGAAAACTTATAGTGAAAAATTGATTGGCGTGGGTAAAAATAAAGGAATACGGGTCAAGATATTTAGTCCAAGTTTGAGTAGAAAGGCTCTAGAATGGTAAGCTAAGCAAGATATGACTAAGTGGCATACTTGGGATGACCTAGCAAATGATTTTGTGGATCACTACAAGTTTCATACCGTTATCATTCGTGACAGGATATCTATCACAAAGCTAAAACAGAAATCAAATAATAGCTTTCGCGAATATGCCATACGCTGGTGAGAAGAAACGACCAAGGTACACCTTCCTATAGAAGAAGTTGAAATGATCAGTTACTTTATCCATGCACTAAATCCATAATATTTTGATCGCATGGTAACAATGAATGAAAAACATTTATCAAAGTTGTTAAGACTGGAGAAATGATTGATGATGGCATCAAGACAGGAATGATAATAAATTTGACAGAACTGCAATCCACTTACAAGGGTTTCTAGACTGGTTCTTTCAGAAAAAGAAAGAAAAAAGAGAAGGAAGTAATGGGACTGACGGTTCAAGAAAGTTCTTCCAATTACAAACAACCTCTTCGATACCAACTCAATGCTCGATAGGCTCACTATCCGGTCTTCAATGCACAAGCAACATATCATGCTCAACCTCCACCATAAAACTATCAAAATAATGCTCTCGTGCCAATCATGAAAGAAAGCCTCCCAAAATTTTTATGCCATTGGCAGAATCTCTTACCCGACTTTTTGAAAGGTTGAAAGAAGCAAAACTACTTCATCTAGTGGAAGCAAAATTTACGAACACTTCTGCTAATTGGTATGATCCAAACAAGTGATGTGTTTACCACTCTAGAGTTGTTGGACATGATAATGTATCACTCTCAAGCATAAAATTCAGGATCTGATTGACAATAAGGTAATAACGCTTGAAGAAGCTCCAACTAATATTAACAACAATCCATATCTCAATCACAAGAAGTAGTCATTGGAACCATCAATTAGAAGAAGCATGAATTTTCCTCAAAAGGTGCTCTTTGGCGTCCTTCTATCCTGCATTGGAAGTCATTGTTTTCTTTTCTTGTAGTCGTACTTTATCATTTCATTTCCTTGTAATTGCATTCTGTTGCTATATTTTCTTATAATCACACTTTATGATTTAATTTTCTTGTAATCATACTTTATGATTTGATTTCCTTGTAATAGCATCATTTTAGTTGTAATGAACTATGTTCAACCTAATTTTCCTCGTGGAATATGTAGGCAGCCTGTATTGGCTTCGGTCACGTTATCAAAAGTATCAAATAACCCTTTTATATGTATGAACTATATTTGACCTGAATTACCAAGAATGAGAAATGTAGGTGGCCTATGTTGACTTCGGTCAATCCCTAAGAAAACTTATCTTTTCATTTTATGTATGAACTACGTTTGACATGAATTCCCAAGAATGGGATACGTAGGCAACCTATGTCGGCTTTGGAGAAGATTTATCTTTCTATTTTATATTGGAACTACCTTTCCTACCTCAACAGAATGTGTAGGTGCCACACTAGCTCAATCACATTTTCCATAACATTTTCATAAAAACTATGACAAATTTTTTGAGAAGCAAAAGATTCTTTCTGAAGTTAAATAAAGATGACATTGAAGTATGTAACTGGAGAAGGTCTAAAAATTTCATAAAAACTTGACATTGGCTACAAAATTAAAAATTAGATGTTGCTGAAGCTGAAATAAAGGCATAATTTTTAAAGTCCTCTATGCTTAAAGTACTCTACGTCAGAAACAACTCAAGTATTTTGTATTTTAGACTGGGGTAGAATTATTGAGAAGGTATAAAAAATTTCACACTAAACAATGTCATAAGTCATAAGAACGTTTGAGATTTTCTATGTTATGGACTGGGGCAGAGTTTTTGAGGAAGATCCTCAAAAGTTCCACAAAAACTATACTTCAAGATCAGAAGAGTTTGCAAATTAATGATTAGCAAGGTGCATCAGGAGAGCAAGGAAATACTAACATAACTAGTCTCTCAAAACTAAAAAATTTTCTTTAGATGGAAGAATGGTGAAGTCACAAAGTTGAAAACGTTAAGCCTGACAAAGGGAATTATTAGATCCACTATGGTCTTGCCATAATAATCCAGACAACTTCTCTCCTCTATTTTTCTCTTGATTTATGTTTCTATTACTTCGTCATGATCTCTAACACTTACTCTGATTTTATAGGGAAATAATCGAGCGTAACGATAAAGATGTGGAGATATTATCCAAACTACCATCTCTAAGTCATCATGAGTCAAACAACTTCATATTTATCTTTAAATCTATCTTTTGTTACACTCCTGGCTTAGTTATAACAAATTATTGTGTTATTAATGAGTGTTGTTTAAGTTGTACAGGTGACGTTATACAAGACCACCCCAGAAAAATACAGAAGTATCCTTTCAAAGTTTGAGGATTCAACCCAAAACCTCAGGACATGCCCAAGTCCTTTGAAGGACTCCTGATACAAAAGATGAATTTTAACGAATCAACTTCTATCTTTTCTTATTATATTTGGGCCATCCACCCTTTTAAAAGGACATATCTTATTATATTTGGATCGTCGTGTTGTTTAAAGTGACATGTTGCATTCAAAATAGGTTGTCTGCCTTACAATGAGACACGTTGGGCTGTCACCTCATTCAAAGTGGCACGATACATTCAATATAGCTCGTTTTCCTTTCAATGAGACACGTTGGGCCGTCACCCCGATCAAAGTGACATGTTACATTCAATATAGGTCGTCCGCTATTTAATGAGACATATTGGACCATCACTCCCTTCACAGTGACATATTATATTTAATATTGGTCATCCGCCTTTCAATGAGACACATTAGGTCGTCACCCTATTCAAGTAGTACATTATATTTTCAATGAGACACGTTGGATCATCACCTCGTTCAAAGTGGCATGTTACATTAAAGATAAGTCGTCCACCTTTCAATGAGGTATGTTCGACCGTCACTCCGTTCAAAGTGGCATATTACATTCCAAATAGGTTGTTCGCCTTTCAATGAGATGTATTGGACCGTTACTCCGTTCAAAGAGGTTGTGCAAATTGGTTCAATTATCTCAGCATAGCATGTTCAAACATGTTTGCACCAATTTACGTTTGTGTAATGCTACATATACAACTAATCATTTGTTTGAGTTGTTGTCTAGAGTATCTAAAAGGATGAAATTCTCAAACCAAAATCACAAGTGTGGACAACTAAAAAAAGGATGCAACACAACGTGGAACTTTTTTTTAGCAGCAAACTGGGACATAGTCTGAAGAGGAATTTAAAACTCTTTAGGCTTGAGTTGAAGGACGATTTGTACCACAATCAAACCACATCCCAATCAGAAGGAATGTGTGCATTTTGGGATGTTTTCGATTTCAATTTCATCTCTAGAGCATTTCTAACTTGCACCGGAGGTAGTCTTCCTCTTCTTTGACAATCAAATGACAAACATCCTTTACTCAGTCTATTGCATTTGTCACTCTTTCCGAACCAAAGGTTATCTTAAATAAGAGACTATCTTTTTCACCGATCAATTCAAACTATAAGCAGTCTGATTTCCTGAGTCTTGGAGATATGTAGGCTGAGCTCTATATTGAAAACTCAACTGCATCCCAAACCCCCCAATCCTCTTATTCCCCATCTTTTTGGTTTTACCAAAATTTGAAAATTGAGATAACTTTTGAATATTTTAATCGTTCTTAAAATCGTTCTTAAAATCAAGCATTATGAACTATAAGTTGCCTGAATTCTCATATAACCAGAGATATGTAGAAAACCCAATACGAGGGTCTGGCCATAACTCTCTAAAAGCTCGTGCAAAAACTAACCCTTTTAGAGAAATGAATTTGTGGTCGAAAAAAAATTAGAAACGTCAAACTTCCTTGGCCAAGGGTTACTTGCATCCACCCTACCCAAAGGGAGGGGGAAGTTGTTGACACCTAATTTTTGCCCTCCATGACTGAATTTAATATTGAGTTTCTTCAATTCTAAATAAAATTACAAAATTTATTTTATTCGAATAAAAACTTTTAAAAATATTTTCTAGGTAATTTTATCATTTTAAGCAGCGATTATATATTCTCGTATTCTTATATACGAGATTGTATAATTTTGTTACTCGAATAATTATTTTATGAGAAATTAAATTTTTAATCAAAGGCTAGCGTGAAAATTAATTCAAATGAGCAAAATCTTGATTTAAATAAAATTTATTTTCAAAAAACAATTCATATGAAAAATATTTGTTTAATTTTGTCAAATCAAGAAACTTAGAATTAAATAAGGTATTAATTCATATTCAATTCCGATTTATATGGCCACTTAATTAAATTAATTTGGCTAAATTTTGAATCTTGGGTTATTACCTTAATTTTCTTCTACCCAAACCCTTTCCTTTTATTGTTTAAACTTGCGTTGAACTCCTTTTATAGGGTTATTCTAAAAAATAGACCCAAATTAGAGTGACTTTCAAATTTTAACCCCAAATAAAATGGCTTTGTTAAAATAGCCTTCACTTGTTAAGTCATGTTTTTTGGATGAAAATATCCTCCTCCAAAATATTCATTGTTCAATCTCTTTCTTCGTCTCTTTATTTCAAATTCCAGAATCAACCTATGTGATAGCTCTCTAAAGCCCGAGGCTAAGTTTCCCAAATCGTTAAATCTCTTTCTTCAAAATTCTAGAATCGACTTTCAAACATTCACAGAATCGACTTTTGGCATAAGGGTTCTTTAGATATGAAATTCATCATCAAAAGTCATTATCGTAATTTTAGCTTATTGATGCATTGTGGTAATTTTAACTCGTTATATAATTAGCATATTGATTTGATTTTTAGGGAGGTGAACGTAAGCTGAACTTGGGATATGCTATTGTTGTAGTAACATATTTACCATTGAGGAATTCCGTTGAACAGGTTGTGGTGAGTTTGTTATTGCGTTTATAATTGTGTTTGAATAGTTGTGGGGGTTGGTCTTGGAGGGAAACCCCATTAATATGGGAGTTGACATTGATCGCAACATATTTTGGGAAGGCCAAACGTATAAGGTCAAGGTGGTACAAGAAATTAGTTCCAAGTATTTCAACTAGTGGTATAATTAGCATTAGAAGATAATGAGGAATTGTGTCAAACAGGTTGTGGGGACTTTGTTATTGTGAATATAATTATGTTTGAGTAGTTGCGAGGGTTTGGTCTTGGAGGGAAAGACTGTGTTTTCCATCTCGGATGAATCCAGCCTATGTTTTAGAGATTAAAGAAGCACTAACTTGTTGATTCTAAGAGAGAGCACCTTAGCTATTAGCTTGTATAACATAGAGCAACAGGCAATGGGTTTAAACTCTCTAATGGTATTAGGATTTGGAACTAGAAGAGAACTACAACCACCAAAATATCTAAATAATAAATGCATTTATGAAAGACAGGTGGAGCCAGGGTCGTATATCACAAGGGCCTTCGTGAAAGAATTACGCAATATATATATAAGGGGGGAAATATTTTTATGTATATATAGTAGATACTGAATCCCTTAATTTCTTTCATGTGTTCACCTATTTATATTCGAAACTCCCTTAGTGAAAGTCCCGACTTCTCCACTGATGGCAGACCATAATCAAGTGCTGGGTAAGTGAAAATAGCAATACTTTTAGCTTTGGAAACTGATTGTGATGAAACTTACCTTAAAACCTAAGATTGTAGAGTTTCTATCAATTCATAAAGTTAATATCATATACTCTAGATAATGAATATAGATGAGTAGTTTCTAAGGATGCGATCATTGAAAATGACAAATCAAATAGCTGATCTTTTAAACATCTAAAGTCCAATGTGTTCAATTTTCTTGTTCAAGATGTGGTGTGAATGGTGTAGACATCAATAATTATTTTCCTAGTTTCCAACATGTGTATCTTGTGAGGGTCCTCTAGTTAGTACAGATGAGTTTTGCAATTAGCTGTTAGATTAATCCACACCATATTTTAAAGACACCAGAAAATATCTGGCACTTTGCTAGATTGAATCCAAAAACAGCATACACACAGAGTATTGTTAACTTTGTTTCAACATTTTTATCCATTCAAGATTGTGTTTTTATGCTATTTTTGGTCCTAAATTATGGTCATATGTACAAGAGAAAAATCAGGCTGACTTATGCTCTCCGAAGAGTTAAGGTTTCATCGTTTGAATTTAGATAGCTTTAAGACTCCATACATCCAACATTGTATTCTTGAGATGTAAGTTCCGCGTGCATGAAACCTTAGCCTAATTTTTTTAAAAAAAAATATAAGTTTTCAACTTTTGATCGTTGACTATATCTTCTATTGCAGGACAATATCTGATGTTTCGAGTGATCTTACTATAGAAGTCGGATCAACCAGTTTTACTCTTCACAAGGTACAAAAATAAAGTATGCAATCTTTCTTCCTCTCGTGTAATTTAATCTACCGCTTTTCATCATCATTGCAATGCTCAAGTCTATGGAAAAACAGAAGTTGTGCAAAGAAATAGCTAGTCTAAAGTACCTTGAAAAAGATTGATGTTTTAGCCGTTATAAGTAGGCTACCGATATCAATATAACTGTGTTGAGGAGAAAAGAAAAGTCAATAGCCAGATGCAAAAACAGAACTATAGAACTTAAGTTATGTGCTTCGTGTTAAAATTAAGAAAAATGAAAGAAGAATATCTTGGATACATTTCTAATGTTATTGCTAATTTTTTGTATTTGCAGTTCCCTCTGTCGTGAAGTGAAAGAATTAGAAAGCTGCTGCTAGAGGCGAAGGATACAAAGGTTTCAAGAATCAATCTTACTGGTCTTCCTGGCGGATCTAATGCATTTGAACTTGCTGAAAAGTTTTGCTATGGAGTGAACGTAGAGATTACCATATCAAACATGGCGTTACTCAGATGTGCTGCCAGGTTCATGGAAATGACAGAAGATGTCTCCAAGAAAAACCTGGAAATTCGTACTGAAGTATTCCTTAAGGATGCGGTATTTCCAAATATATCCACCTCGATAGTTGTTCTTCATCGCTATGAAACATTACTACCGGTATCTGAAGAAGTCAATCTTGTTAGCCAGTTAACACAATTACAAACAATGCCTATAAAGAGCAGCTAACATCTGGTTTGTCAAAGCTAGAGCATAATTTTCCACCCAAACCTGTTCAGTGCGTTGATTCTAAGACACCATCAGACTGGTGGGGAAAATCTCTCGTGGTGCTAAATCTGGATTTCTTTCAGAGAGTTTTGTCGGCAGTAAAAACAAAAGTCTTAAACAAGACATTATCAGCAGAATTTTGATAAATTATGCCAAAAATTCTCTTCAGGGCTTGTTCATCAAGGACCTTCAGTTGGTTAAAGGAAGTTTCTTGGATTTGGATTTGCAGAAAAGACAAAGGATCATCGTCGAAACAATAGCTGGCTTACTACCAACACAATCCAGGAAAAGCACAGTGCCAATGGCTTTTCTTTCAAGTTTGAGGATCTTTTCCTTTTTCTTGAAATTGAAAACTTTTGCCCAAGAGACAAAAGTTTATTCTTTAATTGCACCGATTAGATTATTAACATATATGCAACTCTTGCCTCATGGGTAAGACTTTAGAAAATTGTTGAAATTGAAAACTTTTGCCCAAGAGGCAACGATTTATTCTTTAATTGCATTGATTAGATTATTAACATATATGCAACTCTTGCCTCATGAGCAGGACTTTAGAAAATTGTTGAAATTAAAAACTTTTGCCCAAGAGGCAACAATTTATTCTTTAATTGTACTAATTAGATTATTGACATATATGCAACTTTTGCCTCATGGGCAAGACGTAGTCAAGAAAATTATTAAAATGGAAAACTTTTGCCCAAGAGGCAAAAGTTTATTCTTTAATTGGACTGATTAGATTATTAACATATATGCAACTCTTGCCTCATGGACAAGACTTAGTTTAGAAAATTGTTTAAATTGAAAACTTTTGTCCAAGAGGCAACAATTTATTCATTAATTGCATTGATCAGATTATTAACATATATGCAACTCTTGCCTCATGGGTAAGACTTTAGAAAATTATTGAAATTAAAAACTTTTGCCCAAAAGGCTAAAGTTTATTCTTTAATTGCGCTAATTAGATTATTAACAAATATATATATATATATATATATATATATATATATATTTAAGTGTGTTATGTGTCCAAACTTCTAATCACTTAAGCTTTATACTGTTAAGAAGAAATTTTAACTTTCTAATGTTTGTATTCAAGAAAAAGTATGAAGAGCAAGATATTTCACAAAACACCAGCAATGTCAAACAATGTACATGAAAAAACAAATAAACACATGGTTCTCTCAGTAGCAAAAGAACTCAAAAACACCCTTCCTCTTTCCCCAGAGCCTGGGGCAACATATGTTGGGCACACATCAACAATTTTATTCAACACAACTACTGTCAAAGCACGTCATTCCCCCTATGTGTTCTTTTTATCCTAGAACCAGGCTTCTAACAGAAAAGAAGTTGGTTCACATCTTGCAATATTGCCATATTTAGACGTGCTATACTTTCGGTGCACGTCAGTAAGCTTTCCAACTGTTGTCTTCTGATGGAAAGAAACCATTAATTTCGAGCATTCCCTATCATAGAAAATAAGGCACACAATTACACACTTTTTTTCTATTTGATAAAGAGATGTACATTTACAAGTATATTTAAAAACAAAATATACTTATAAAATTTGATTCTTTCCGTAGTTGCTATTCTTCTCACAGCTTGCGTTCCATTCCCTGGACACACCGAGAGTGACCTGAGCAGTAAAGACAGTTGCAGTAGCAAGCATTGATAGTAGGAATCTAAGCATTTCGTATTCAACCAGACATAGCTTGATAAAAAAGAAAGACACGAGCTCTACCTGATTTAAATAATGACAAAAAGTTATATGAGTAGTGATTCGAATTGTTGTGTTACTTCTTCATGTGACAAAGACATTTAAACGACCTTCTTATCAGACTTTGAGGCTTTAAGAAACTGCCGCATAAACATATAAGTTATAGGTACTGTCATATTGAACTATAAGGCATTAACCATCAACTTCTCCTGTGGATAAGAAAACGATTGAAATCATTTAGCGAGGAAGAACAAAATTGAGATACAAGTCCTGATAATGTAAGATTTTGGTCTTTAAACTAACCATTTTAAGCACTTCTTTTCTGGCATAAGCCTTGTCAGAGATCAAAATTAGATCCTCCACTACAGTTACAGAAACCTCTTCATACTTGTAGGTAAGAAGCAAAGCTATTATTCCAACAAGCTGAAGTTTTTTCCTAATCACTAACTGAACTGCCAGGAATCTATCGAAGAGATTCATAGTCAAATATAAGGTCTCCTTTATCAGTTCAAACTTGTAGTGAACCTATAAATTAGATTAGACGTTAAATGACACCTAAAATTATCAAATTCTTCTTCATAAAACTCAGAAATGACATGCAACAACAAACACTATATACCTCAATCATTCATTCAATGAGGATGCCTCTCATCCTCTCATTGATATCAAATTGTTGTTCCATATAGTTTGGAGAGACGCAGCCAGCGATTTGCAATTAAAAATGACATTAAAAGAAAGAGGTGAAAAATACACCTCCATTTCTTTCCAGATTTTCAATTAAAATTAAAACAGTAATCATTCTTGATAGAATAGCATCACAACAGAAACAACCTAAGTATACCCTCCGTGTGTCTATATATCCTATGTTCTGCACCTATTATTTTACTAACTAAAAATTACAGTCCATATTAAAATTAGACTAGCTTTTGTGAGTAATTTGGCAATCTATTAAGCTTAATGAGATCCTATCCAAAAGAATTAGATAATCAATTGAAAAATATGGTACTTCTGCTAACTCTACACGCCATAATCCTAATAAGCATGTACAATAATAACAAACTTAGTGTATTCCCACACAGTGGAGTAATGAGCATGTATAAGTTGTAAACAAAAAAAAACTTCTAACAAACAGATAGGGAGAGTGGAGATAACATCTCTACCTCAGCCTTCTTGTAGTAAGCATAGATGCCATCAATGTATTCCACTACAGTAAGTTCGTTCTTTTTATCAGAACTGTCTATGTCCACAACTGACCAATCTTATGCATCTTCCATCTCAATTTCCTCATCTTGAATCAAAGATTTAACACATCAATGGTAATTCACAAGAATTATATTCATAACCAAGATATATAGATTATATAATCTTACCATCCTATCAATTTCTTCCATTATTGCTTTAGTATGTTGTACAAACATTGGCACGTCAGAATAACCAGTGGCCTTGTAATGTTCAGTAATTGGTGCCACTAGGATTGGTGGCTTTGTTATCTGTGGATTACAATGTTAAAAATAGCTCAGTTATAAAATAAACCAAGAGGGGATAGACATCGTACCTCAACTGCTGATTTCTGTTGTTTGTTCGCGATTTGTGCAGCTAACTTTCTGAAATGTCAGTAACCCCACATACAAATTAAACATTACTCTATCTTCAACTCCAACTTTATAAATTCTATGGCAAAGCGCCTACTTAGTATCATGCAATCAAGAAATGAGCCAAACCTTGTGATCGAACGATGAATCAAAACAGGAGGGATCTTGTTAACAACATTGGCTTTGTTTCTACAATGAAATGTAAATAAAGTTAAAACAGGTAGACAAATCAAGATTTAACTAAAAATCGAATGACCCCCTTTCACCCCTCTAACTATACACCTGACTCTACTAGTGAATAGAAAAGTTATAACTTTACACCAAAATTACAAAGATAGTAGGTAGATATTAGTCAATCCAAATATAGATTAGGATAGCAAGTGATAATACCGTGTCATTCAAAGGCCCACCATAAGTTGCAAATGAATAAAACCACTCCTTCGAATCCACATCACAAGAGCCAAACACTAAACATTCGGGCAGCACATCTTTTCCTTTAACGTATATATTTTTGGCACTTAAAATACATGAAAAATAAATACAATTAGAATATATGCGTTACCATAAAAAGCTTAAAGATAGTAAACCTACCATTTTGACGTATTCAATCCACACTCGATGAACGCCCAAAAATCAGTGTTCAAGCTCGACAAATTATTAAATGCTTCAATATCACAGATGAAAGGATGCTTCTGATAAAAAATAAATTGCGAAACATTCGAATCAAAATCTGCCACTTATGGTACCTAATTTCATCAAATTTCCAAAAAATCCTTTCTCTAACAATGACAACTGTGTGTCATCCAAAAAGCTTGTTATCGTTGTATGATAATTTGAATCCCCTCTCCAACGGGGGTCTGACTTGAACCAATCATTAGGATCAATAAAATACTCGACACGATTTGTCTTGCTAGATATGATTATCAAAATATGCCGAGTTATAAAGATAAAAACAACTATCAAATTAAAAATTAACAAAAAAATAAGAATCAAGCTGCAAAATAAAATTTATTGAATAAAAAAATTGACCCAATGGCTACACAAAACACCCAAAATTCAAATCTAAACAACCTACTGACTGGACAATAGTGAGATCAGTGAGTAGAGAAACCACCCTAAACTCATTTTCATCAAGGTGATACAGATAGAAAAAAAAATAGAGTTTATAAGTTAATCTATGCATTATAGAATGTGATTCACGGAAAAGAAAAGTGGTTTTCAACTCTAAAAAATTGCTAGGTAACAAATACTTTAAATGCATGCAATAAGATTAAGATAAAATGAGAGAAATTACCTAAAATGCAGAGAGATGAATGGCAAAATAAAAAACCTAAAGTTAGAATGCAATTACACCAAAGGGAAGAGAGAAATCCGAAGCTCAAGCTTTGAGATGAACTTTTTTTGTAGCTTTATGAAATTTCTCGTCACCTGAGCTTATTACAATGGGTAAAACATGAAAATAAAATTAAAGAAAAAAATAAAAATTAAAAATAATAAAAATCACAATAGTAAATTTAAAGGAAAAAAAAAGAGTGAAAAAAAGTAGAATAATAAAAGTAAAGGAAAAATTAAAAAGTGATTGAGAGATAAATGAGTATGGAAAGATTAAAAATATATTTGAGGTGTGGAGGAGTAAAATAGTACTTTTAGTATATTAAAAAGTAAGGAAGACTATTCTTCAAAGACATTCTTATTTGAGATCAAATATCTAAAACTACCCAAATTTGGATCTATGACATGCAATTTCCTACCTTTTATAACCATCAGCCCATCCCTTTTTAAAATTGACCAACACCAGCCCACTCCAAATCAGCTCAAACATCCATCAACCCGACTCGGTCCATCCCAACACACTCTTAATACCCTTTTCTTCCTCAAACTCTGATGTCATTAGATGTAGGGGTCTTTGGGTGCTTTGATATTGTAAATTTGTAAACATAAGTGAAAACCCCATAAAATATGGTGTTTAATTTGTGAATAATGGCTTGATGAAAAAATAAAGGAGATTAAAAATTATAAAGTTATTCCTCGTCTGCTTCAATTAGTTATGTGTTGTTCGCCTACTTTGTGAATACTACAACTCACATCATATGAATTTGAGGTCTCGTTTGATGTGATTAGTGTGTTTTGAATTAATCACTAATTCTTATATTTTTCTTGATGCATGTGACGTTGACTTGTGTCCCAACAAACTTCATTTCCTGCATTTCTCAATGAGCCAAAGAGGCCTTATCTTCTACAAGCTCAAATGACTTTATTTTTTTGTAGAAATAGTTGCTGGTATACACAGTATACAGCTTATATACGAGGTTTACAGGTTAAATGTGGCTTGTATAAGGCAAGATATGACGTATGGTAAAGCTGGATGAGAGCATACAGGGTTTTGTACGTTGATATACAGAAACTATACGGTAAAACGCAACTTGGAAAAGCTGTGATATACAGCTAGTATACATGGATAAAAATGGACCCAAGTCCATGAGTCAAAGCCCAAAAGCTGGGCAGCTTTATTGATGGGCTAATTAAGGGCCCAATTTCAATTCTTGTATTATTTTTTGTAGCTTGTATTGTTTATTTGTATTAACTAAAGTTTTAATAAATTAACCTTGACAAATTCTCTAATGTGTTGTCATTTTATTTTATCTTAGTTTTCTTTTACTTAATCAATAATTTCTTCACCTAATTTATATTGTCTAAAATGGATTAAATTGGTTCCTTCAATTTTCTCTTTAAAACCAGTCTTTAAAGATTTAAGTATTTTGTTCCAAAATGACATTCATTATGTTCATATAACTAATAGTCTATTTGGATTAAAGTAACTTTCTTCAAACTCGAGATACCAAATTTTAAAGTAAATTTTAACTTTTCATAATTAATAAGACACTTTTAATTTAATACTCTCTTAACATTTTTTCAAAGGTATTTTCTTTAAAAAATATTGACTTTTCTATAATAATTAATAATAAGAAAATAATTATATAATCTTCTTCTTTTACAAAAGAAAAATTCATGTTCCTCTTAAATCCAAAGGTAAAATGACAGCTTAGCTTAATTCAAGTAGAATATTTCCCCTTAGAATAAATAAATGTTTTTTAGACGTTTAAATAAATAATTTTAATATTTTCTATAAAATCAAGTCTTTGCAAAAATTAGCCACTTTTAGTTAGTCAAGTTAGTTCTTTTCGTTAAACCGTTTTAAACGGATGCTCCTAAGTGCCTTGAAAATCTTCTTAGGGCGTTAATTGAACCTTACCCAGTTTCTCTTATTTCAAAGATTTATTTCTGTTTTTAAATCTTTGAAATTTTGTTTAGTTTTCTTGATATTTTCTAGAAAAATCAAGTGGCGACTCTATGAATTTCTCAAAATTATTTCAAAAATTTCTTGAATCTTTTGAAATAGTTTTAAAGAGGTCAAAACCATTTTGTTTTAGATGAAATCCGAAATAGATAAAACAACGGCACTGTCTACTCCAGGGTGCTCTTCCTCGAGTTTCAAATGACGCTTAACATCTTTCATAGTTTTAATCATTGTGGGTTTAATGCATTTTCATATTTTTTTAACTTTGGGGTAGGAAGCAAATCACAGCTTGGAGTTGTTGCTCTTTTATCAACACATGACCAGCGTCTTTCTATTCATTTATCATATTTGACGTATGGTGCAAATGCTTACACATAGTATGATCAAGACATTTCTTATAAGTATCATACATGATAGTAAGAATCCTTAACTTAGCAACTAATGTATGACCATCTTTTTCTTTTAATGCAGACCACATGTCCTTAGCATTATCATACTTTCGAAATTCTCTCATGATATCATTATTATTCATTTAACTCAGTAACGTTATACGAGCAAGAGAATTCTTCTTTTTTCAAACTTGATATGCCTCAAGATCTTTCACATGTTGATGGGTATCACCATTTTCTAAAAGTGTCATAAAAACGTTAAGAGCTTCAAGAGCCTCTTGGTCTTCTAGGCATATTGAATTTTCATGCTACGTATTTCATAGTTATCACTGTTAAGCTTATCACCTTTATTAAGCTCGGAGATAATATTTTTGCAGCAGTTGACATACTGATTAAATAATTATAAATTATAGTAAGACAACTACATATATTATTTTAGCCTAAATTCATATACATTATACTTTTTAACATAATCAACTATGACAATATTCATTTCACAACATGTTTAGATTCAAAGTTCAGTAAGTTTTCAATCATCATTCGAATTTTAATATGTCATAAATCTAGCACAATCAATTATTTAAGAACAACTTATCTTAAATCACAAATTCAAGATTTAACATGCATCGATTCTATAACAAATTTGAAACACTCAATGATAATAATAACCTAATACATAAAAGAATTCATACAAGTGCAAAAAAATGTCACATAGACAATTATACAAAGTAAATGTATTTTAAGTTTGATATATAAATACATTATTCGCTATCATAATAATTAAGACATGGAATAACATAAATTTTCTTATTCTTGTTGACTATTATGATTTAATAGTGACAAAAAATTTCTTTGACTTAACAAGAGAGGTCATGATCAGAAATAATTACTTTTTTTTCCAATAGTAATTGCATGAACAAAAAAATAATACAGAATAAATTTTCTATTTTTTTTCCTAATTATCTAGAAATGTAAGATCATCCTTCTTCCCATGTTGCTAGCTTTCATGTCATACCACAAAAAACAATCTCAATAACCAGCAATTAATACCTAACAACAACATTGGCTTGCACACCAAAAGTACCACACACAAAAAATTATTAACAGTCAACAAACAAAGACTACTATAGTGACAGTAATCCCAACAATGAGAGATATAACTGAAAATTAAAATAGAAAACTTATGACCCTTAATATTCATGTGTCATGGTTTCATGGCACTTCCGCTGCTTAAAACTAAAAATTATGCAAGTACTTGGGTCCCTTTTGTAAAATGTAATGTATTTTGTGTTTGTTTTGCACGAAAGTAGATTTTGGGATAGAAGAGGAGAAAAAGATGACAAAAAGTTGTAGAAGACCACTTACGAACCCACCTACGGGCCATAAATGGTATGTACACCCATGTAAGTGGGTCCGTAGGTTGCAGAAAATGGGTTCTAAAAGTTGATTTTCGTTCTGAGACTTACGATGGCCTACTTACGGGGCGTAAGTGGTACCTACAGCCCCATTAGGTACCCCTCATAAGTAGGTATCTGAAGCCTAGAAGTTTCTCTAACTCCTACGAACCCACCTAAGGTCTTTAGGTAGTACCTACAACCCGTAAGTAGGGTCGTAGGTAGGTGCCGACTTAATTTTTTTTATTTTTTGGTTAGGATTTTTAGGTTTTATGATATATCCTATAAATATCCCATTGATCTTTTGTTATTAGTTTACGCGCTTTACATACTTACAACATTCTATTGAGTTCTAAGGTACACTTTTGATCTTAAAATTCTTATTCTTGACTTTTACGATTTGATATTAATTTGAGATTCTGGCTTCATTCTTAATTTATTGTGAGATTATTCATAGGCTTTTTATTATAAATTCTATGGGTGTTCTTGCAAATATGAGTGGCTAAACCTCTTAACAAGGGTTGTGAAAACCCTGATGGAATAACAAAGTAGAGAAAGTGTAAAGTTTTTCTTGATTGGTGTTATTACATGTATTATGATTTTATTTGGTTTGATTGTTTTCTTAAAGACTTCAGACATTAAGAACCTGCTTGTATTTGATACTAACTCGAGAGAGAGAATGAGATTAGAAAAAAAAGATCACAACAGTAATTTAAAGCTACCAAAAGCTAACAATCTTTATCTAATTAACTTGAGATTGAGAGGACATAGTTAATCTGGGATCCAGGACAAGGATTAGTAATACGACACTTTGAAACCAAGAAGAGATGAGTGAAATTCACCAAAGGGTATCGAGAGATGGTTGGTGATACATAACTTGTTAGATTCTGCATGCAAGGCATCAAGTTAGTTTGACCAACACGATAAGTTTGTGCAGTTAGGTAATCAGGGGGAACACAGTCCTAGTATTCATCTTATATGATGTCAACCTAAGTGATCAAGCATTGTTACTACTACTGTTCTCATAAAATCCCCCCATTTACTTTTTGCACTTCCTGACTACATCAGCAAGTTCTTGACAGAGATTCATCCTATTCCCTGTGGATCTAACCCCAATATTTGTTAGGTTTTTTATTTGATAGCAACCGTGTTATACTTTTTAGGAGGTGTAATTTGGGTAACATCAAATTTTGCCACCACTGTCAGGGAATATGATTACAAATTAATTGATTGAAGTTGTTGGTTTTTGACTTTTTACTGTTCTTGGGGCATATGCCGGCGTATTTCAGTACTCGGAGTAAAGGCAATCCCTCGATCCCACTTGATATTGAGCTGGAGTGGACCTTGCGACAGATAAGTAAGATGGAAGAACATAAGCATGGAGTTTGGTACAATGGGGTTCAAGATGACCTAAATCCCTTTCATCTGCCACCTCCGCATGGTGTTCAAGAAAAACCATGCAAACCATTATACGGTTATTAGCTGAAGAGAATGTAGGTTAGGGAATTCCCATCGTACAGCTCAAGAGGAAAGAGTGAGATAGGAAGAAGAGAGTCAAGTAGCACTCAACAGAGAAAGATCTAGAAGGGATAAAGCTCAACCACCCCAAGCTTATCAGTATTTATAAGTCTTTAATGATCTGAAAGAATACTTAAGGTATGTTGAGCCTATTGAGATAGGAGATGTCATTCCTCCTGAGTTTCCCCAAGGGGTGAAGTTTGACATTACGAGTGTTATTATTCAATTGTTGAATCTGAAGGATGTACTAGCTAGTTTGCTGACTGATGACGCAAACATGCAGATCATAAATTTCATTGGGATTTGCACTTCATATAATCTACCTGGGGTAAGTCAAGAAATTTTGAGACTTAGGTTGTTCCCATTCCGTATTACAGGCAAAGCAGCGTTATGGTTCTCTTGGAATAAGTTACAGATATAATTTCTGGAAAAATTTTACCCGCCTTCTAGATGCTGCTGTTGAATGGTGAGATTTATAATTTCAGGTAATTACATTCAGAGGCGCTATATGAGACTTGGTTGAGATTCAAGAAAAAGTTGATGATTGTGCTCAATCACAGAATTTCAGGAAGTAATTTGCTCGAGATATTCTATAGACACCTGAATACAAATAGTAAAATTGTTGTTGATACTATTATTAGTAAGGCTTTTATGAGCTTTTGTTGGGAGCTAGTTATGGAAATCTTGGATCGGGTCTCCAAAATTGTCACGACCCAAACCAAGGCCTGGCTATGACGAGTATCTCAAGTCCTTCGAGGACCGGAGACCACATCTTTACCTAGCTAAACAAGGTATAACACTCCTAGCAGCTGCTGAAATCCAAACATATAACAAGAATAACAAACTCAAAGACATCTAAGAATGTCAATCATCAATACCCAATCAACAGTAACATCCACCAGGCCTCTACAAATCCAAAAAATAATCTTAGTCGGGACATGCCCCCGACCATGACAATGACAATGATAATATTAATGTGAATTCTTTAATTCTAGTTTATGACAGGAAATCAATGAAATAGTTAAGTCTTCTTGAAAATGAAAGCTCACTACTTCATCGCAAACGACCAACAAACTGAGCCGATCCACCTAGCACTGTGTAATAAGATTGCTTTTGGACCCTCTATCGCGTGGAGATATAACATCCGGAGACGGTTAGTGAATTTAACACTAGCATGTAACTCAAGGATAAGGATAAAGTAATGATAATTCAAAATATGGTTTAACTCAATGTACATGTTCACATATATGTGTGCATACATATATATTTATATAAAATATTGGGATAAGGAACAAGGCTTAGCATGAACTTTAAAACTTCAGCCTGGATTGTGTAACTTAACTCTCATATAATAGTACACATGGGCTATATGGGCCCCGCTATAACCCCCTAATCAGGCCCCAGTGCATGTAGCCATACGAATTGGAGAATAATCATATATATATATATATATATATATATATATATATATATATATATATATATGCATGGGGGCCTCAAAGCTCCCAACTATATACTAAGGTGACTTAATCACCCAATCAATGTATTATGGGGACTCAAACCTCTTAATCTTATAATAAGGTGGACTCAAACCACCCGGTCATAAGCAAGGGGACTCGAAACCCAGCCTATTTAGATCTTGCGCTGGCAAACGCGATTTCTAATTTTGGTCCCTCGGGATTGCCACTTTCACAGCCCAACTACACAACCCTCTTTTAAGCCCCATTAAATCATTTATCACATATTCCCATTCATTGAACCATAATACACATTCAGGAATACACTGTTGGTATCGTCATACCAATTATACTTGCAAGGTAACATCAACATGCCATTTGAGTTCCATTAACCCAGAAGAATGAATCCCTTTGTTAATTAATACAAAGTGGGGAAAATTGAATCTCCTTATTCATTAAATCAAACCATCATGTTCCAATAACCTCTTTATATCATGCGATTGTTCTAAAAATAGTTAAATGTAATATTACTCATACTCAAAACCACTTTCACAAAATTAGGTGGGGTGATTACCAATTTAATTGTCAATATTCATAAAATTTGGGGAAACCACAATCCCCCTAGTGTATTCACCATACCCACGAATCAAATTGATTTCAAAACTACCATTTAAAACATAAACAATACATATGTAAACATGAAACATCACATAAACAACAATCATTTAAAACTCTCAACCCATGTTCCAAAACCAACATCAAAACCATATAGAGAACTATTTAAAACATATGCTTTCACAATACAATAGTTAGAGAAGAGTAACATTCTTGAAATATCAAAAGTTATTGAGAGAATTTGTCCTTGGGACCTCTAATTGATCAACTTCTTTAAAACCCTAAGTATCTTTCTTGAGAGAATTTAAGAGAGATTGGGAAGTTATTTCAATTTCTTTTGGAGTGCTAATGATACCCTAAAGGGGTTTTAAGTCGTGGGTCATGATTTGGGGGGAAGGGGAAATGTCCAAAGTGTCCTTAATTAAAAGCTGAAAAATTATCGCTAGTGACTACGAGTCACTATAAGACTTGCAAGGACACGTTACGGCTCATCACCATAAGTCACAATCAAAACAGTAGCTAAATAACCCTTCTCTGGTGACCCTATGATTCACTCCATATGACTCGTCACGTGACCCTACGACTCATAGATTCCAAGTCGTAGTCAAGACAGAAACACTTAGGGCCCACACTGGTTTGGCTATGAGTGGGACCTTACGACTCATTTAGAGTCTTTATGACTCGTTAGGAGCCACTCGTTATCAGGACAATAACTTAGGCTACCTTCACTGGACACCGTACTATTAGGGTCCTATAACCCGCAATGACACATTACGACTCACAAGGTGAGTTGTAGTTAGGACAGTGAGTTCAAAAATTCAAAATTTTCAGTGGCCAACACCTGAGGCGTTACATTCTCACTCCTTATGATCATTTATCCTCGAATGATGGGTTAAGGAATCTGTTAGCATGATTTAATGCAGAAACACACCCATACTTAGCTTTAACAAAGACAGAAAACAAAGATGTCGAGAAAATTACAATTTCTTTAACAAAGTCAAAAAACAAAGATGGTAAGTTTGACACATACCTTATGCACGAGTATCCAGAACAGGGAATAAGAATGGGTATTTGGATTTCATATCCTCTTCTGCTTTCCAAATAGCTTCTTCAAACTTTGGTTCCGCCATAGAACCTTCACCGAAGCCACAACCTTTGTCTGTAACCGATGGAGTTGCCAATTTAAGATCTCAATCGGGACCTCATATGACAAAGAGTTCGAAACACCAATACTTTCCAATGGAACCACCAAGGAAGGATCACCCACGCACTTTCTCAATATTGAAACATGAAAAAATGGGTGAACGAAAACCAAACAGAGAGGCAACTCTAACTTATATGCCACATTACCTGCTCTCTTCAAAATCAAGTAAGGGCCTACATAATGGGGACTAAGCTTCCCCTTTTTTCCAAACCATATTGCTCCTTTCATGGGAGACACCTTCAAGAACCCCTAATTGCCAACTTCAAATTCCAACTCTCTTCACCTCGCGTCCGCATAGGACTTTTGGCAAATTGGGATGGTCTTAAGCCTATCCCAAATCACCTTCACCTTTTCTATAGCACGATGAACTAAATCAGTACCGTATAACCCAACCTCACCAATATCAAACCACCCAATAGAAAAACGACCCCTTCTACCATACAAAGCCTCAAATGGAGCCATCCCAATTCTGGCATGATAACTATTATTATAAACAAACTCTATGAGGGGCAAATGATCAACCCAACTACCACTGAAGTCAAGCACATAAAACCTTAGCATATCCTCCAAAGTCTGAATAGTTTTTCTCTACTTGTTCATCCATCTTAGGGTGAAAAGCGGTGCTAAGGTTCACCTTAATCCCTAAACATCTTTGGAAAGAACACCAAATTGGCAAGGAGAACTGAGTACCGTAATCAGATATAATAGAAATAGGCGCACCATACAACATGACGTTTTCCTAAATGAACAACCTTGCATAATCCTCAGCAGAGTAACTAGTCCTCATAGGTAAGAAATGAGTATACTTAGTCATCCTATCCACGATGACCCAAATCGAATCAAGCTGATGGCGGGACCGTGGAAGACTAGTAAAAAAATCAATTTGATCACTTACCACTTTTATTCGGGTAACTCAATCTCTTGAGACAACCCACCAGGTCTCAAGTGCTGACAAACCATACACTTGGCCATAAAATTTGCCACATCCCATTTTATGTTATTCAACCAATAGATCTCTTTCAAATCATAGTACATCTTCATCGAACCAGGATACACAGTGTACCTCGATTCATGAGCCTCAGCCAAGTTCCTCCCTCGCAACCCATCTATATTGAGGACACACAACCTGCCTTGGTATCTCAAGATACTGTCACCACCAATCTCAAAAACCATCATTTTCTACTGGCCCACGTCACCCTTAATTCGTATCAAGATCAGATCCAGAACCTACTTTTCTTTTACCTCAGCACCAAGAGATGACTTTACCACCTCTCACACCATCACACCTCCATTATCAGAGTCTAAGAGACGAACCCCAAGATTATCCAATTAGTGAATATCCTTCACCAACTCTAGCTTCTCCTCATCCACATGAGATAGGCTTCCCACAGATAAATTGCTAACAGAGTTTGCGACCACATTAGCTTTACCTGAATAATAGTGAATACTCATATCATAGTTCATGAGCAACTCAAGACATCTCCTTTTCCTGAGATTCAACTCCTTCTGGGAAAACACATATTGCAAGCTGTTATCATCTAAGTTGACATCAATATGAGCCCCATACAGATAATGGCACTAAATTTTCAATGCAAAGACCACAACCAATAATTCTAAGTCATGCATCAGGTATCATGAACTTTTAACTTTCTAGAAGCATAGGCCACAACCCTACCATGCTATATCCACACACAGCCCAATCCTACACAGGATGCATCATAATAAACCACAAAGCCATCAGTACCCTCGGGTAGAGTCAAAACTAAAACCGAACTCAACTTATTCTTTAACTTCTAAAAACTACCCTCACAAGCATTAGACCACAAGAACTTTATTTTTTTTGAGTCAACTTAGTCAATAGGGCAGCAATAGAAGAGAAACTTTCCATAAATCTTCTATAATATCTGGCTAAACCCAAGAAACTCTGAATGTCAGTTGGAGTCGTGGGTCTAGGCCACTTCTTAACCACCTTAACTTTTTATGGATCCACCATGATCCCCACACTAGACACAACATGACCTAAATAGGTCAATAAATTCAACTAGAGCTCATACTTACAAAATTTAGCATACAATCATTGATCCTTAAGGGTCGCAACACTATACATAGGTGATCAACATGATCTGCTTTGATCTTTAAATAAACCAGGATGTCATTAATAAATACAATGATGAATAAGTCCAAGAATTGATAGAAGATTTGGTTCATAAGATCCATAAATGTTGCCCGGGGCATTAGTCAAACCAAAATACATGACCAAAACTTATAATGGCCATACCGAGTACAAAAAATAGTCTTAGGGTTATCTACCTCCCTAATCTTTAGTTGATGATAACCCGACCAAAAATCAATCTTAGAGAAGTACTTAGCACCCTGAAGTTGGACAAACAGGTCATCAATCATTGGAAGAGGATACTTATTCTTTACTATCACCTTATTCAACTGGCAGTAATCTATACATATTCGGAGGGACCCATCCTTCTTATGCACAAAGAGCATAGGATCACCCCATGGGGGAAATACTAAGATAAATAAAACCCTTGTTATAGAAGTTCTTTCAACTACTCCTTAAGTTCTTTAAACTCAGTTGAAGCCATTCTATAGGGAGGGATAGAGATAGGATGAGTGTTCGGAAGAAAATCAATCCCAAAATCAATCTCCCTATCAGGAGAAATGCCAGAAAGATTGACAGTGAACACATTGAGAAATTCATAAACCACCGAGATAGATTGCAATGAAGGACCCTTGAAACTAGAATCTTTAACATGGACTAAATGGTATAGACACCCCTTGAAGGTCAACTTTCAGGATCTAAGATAAGAAATAAATCTTTTCTTAGTCATTAAGGAATTACCTTCCTACTTAATCGCTAGTTCATTCGAGAATGGGAAACTAACCCTTCAGGTCCTACAGTCAAGAAATACATAGCGCGAGTGCAACCAATCCATCCCCAAAATCACAGCCAAGTCTAACATGTCCAACTTTATCGGATCCCCTAGCGTCTCCCTACCATGAATAGATACCACACAACCTCTATAGACTATTCTGGCCATAATACAGTCACCCACTAGAGTAGACATAAAAATAGGATCCAAAATACATTCGAGATCAAAATCAAAATGAATAGCCATATAAGGGGTCATATAAGAAAGGGTAGACCCCAGATCAAGCAGATAATACACATCACAGGAAAAGAGTTGTAATGTACTAGTGATAAATCTGAAGATACCTCAGATTCCTGGAAAGTGGCAAGAGCATAAAGGCAAATTCGACCAGTTCCAAAGCTAGAAGTATCACCCTTTAGTGTAGGAGCTGAAGATGTGGCAACCAAAATATTATTTGCCCTAGTAACAACCCTGACTGATGGAAAATTACGCTGTAGGTGGGCCAAATAATACACTTAAGGCACTTATTCCTCCCCTCCTCATAAAATCCATGATATACCTACATACAAAATCGGAAAAGGGGATATGATAAGGTTGACTGAGCTCCACTAGCCTGAGACTGGGCTCCCTGTACCCTAAATCCACTATTGCTTTGAAAATAATGATCACCAAATGACTTAGGATGTGGAGCACTTGCCGTAGAATAAGAACCAAAATTGCCCCATTTCTTCTTAGATCATTTTCCAGCATCTCTACCACTCTACTGCTGATCTCTACCCTGATTCGAATACAGAAACTTCTTACTTTGCCTCTTTTCAATTTTTTCCTGCTTTTTCTTTTCCTCCTAGAACTGTTGCATATACACCACAAGTCGAGAGATATCCACATCTATGTTTAACAAGGCGGCCTTTCTATCCAAAATAATATGTGAGACAACCCAAAAGCAAATTTTCTCATTCTAGCTCTCATAGAAGACACCAGCTCAGGAGCATAATGGGATATCTGGTGAAACTTCAAGGCATACTCTTTCACAGTTATCCTACCCTGTTTTAGATTTACCAACTCCTCAGCTTTAGCCTTCCTCAACTCCTAAGGAAAAAAACAATCCTAAAGACCCCGAGAACTCATCCCATAGTGCCAACTCTACATCATCACCCCTAGACTGATCCTACTACTCATATCACTAATATTCCATATCCTTCAGATGTTATACAACAAATTCTATGCCCTCAAAGTCAAAAGCATGCATAACTTAAAAGATCTTCTTCGTCTCATCTATGAGTACTTGAGGTTTCTCTTCAACCTTAGAGCCAGTAAAGGTCAAAGAATTGAGCCTCATAAACTGCCCGACTTGAGTGATCTCAAAAAAACTCACAGCAGTACCAACAAAACCTGACTGACGTGACTGAGATATAACCAACTAGGTCAACAAATGAATAAATCAATGAAACTCAGCATTAGAAATATCTTCTTGAGGCGGTGAGGTATGATCAGTATTAACCCGAGGGGCTCGAGAAGGACTAGTAGGGACCGGTAGCACTCTACGAGAGCAATTAAAAGTTAGAGAACTAGACCGGGTTTGAACTCCATAAGTAAAATGAGCTCCATCGACATTGTCCTCAGATGGGACAAAAGGGTTTCCATGCGTATCAAATCATCTTGGAGGCATGATCTAAAATGCGAACAAACGGGGATTAGAGGAGATTCAATACCTTAGACTCTATAGCTCAAAATAGAACAATAAGAAACATCCCTAAATATCTCGTAGCCTCTCCCTTATTAATATGGTGTGTTACACACCCATAAAAGAGATTCTACTTAACACGACTTTGTAGACGATCAATGATACCAAACCTAGGCTCTGATACCATCTTTGTCAAAACGCAAACCAGAGACTGGCTATGATGGGTATCTTAAGTCCTCTGAGGATTTGAGACAACCTCTTTTACCTAGCCAAATAGGGTATAACACTTCTAGCAGTGGTTGAAACCTAACTAGTCAAGTGTACGTATTTTGGATGTATGTTACGTTAATTACTAATAAAATTATGAAAGAAATTAAAATAGTATAAAATTATACTGCATAAACTTAATATCAAATTACTTTTGTATAAATCTATAGCATAGTCTTTGACTATATGAACATTGTCAGATCGTGTATATAAATAAGTTTTTTTTAATTGGCTAACTCAAAAATCAAACCATTAAGGACCCAAATCGATAAAAAACATTCTAACGCCCCAAATCTAGTACCCAGAACGCCACTCGGTGCTCATGACCTCGAAGGACCACAAGCTTCCCACAACTGATATCTGTAACTAAGCACTACATAACATACTGTATAAATTTGGAATAAAAGGCTAAAAGGCCATAAGGTTCAAATATTTGATAAAATATAACATCTAAAAAATATGGTATATCAATACCAAAACGACTGAAATAACTGTCTGAACATGCTATAGTCTGAAAGCCTCTAAACAGTCAACAAAATGTGGAGTTGATGGGATATGTCGCAACTAACTTCGAACTACTGAAATAATAAAGTAATAAAATAATTATGCTATCCTCGAATAATGAGGACTCACTACTAGTCTGGCTGCTAAAAGTCTAATCTACTAAGGATACTCTGGAGCTAGTGCTTCTGAACCTATGGTATGAAAACACCATAGCATAAATGCGTCAGTACGATTGAATGTACTGGTATACAAGTGAGGTAGGCTGAATTCAAGGGGTTTATATGCATGAACAATACTAACTCACTGAAAAACATAAATGTGAGAACACATACGTGAATATGTGAGCTGTAACTGAGATCATGACATTACTAAATCTGAATATTGATATCATAAGTTTCATATAACTGATATACTATTTTCTGAATGACGGTGTCTGATAGTTCTATTTCTAATGGAACTAACTGGGTTTCGTACTGAGCTGGGTGATTGTATCTGACAGTCGTAAATTCTATAAAACTATCTGAGTTCTATTACTAAGATTGAGACTGTAACTGTGGGAAGTAGTCATCTAACCGACATGCCCCTAATAAGCCATTATAGTTGAGTTAGGGTCTAATCTGTAACCCTATTTGGAAGGGTGTCAATATCGCTCCACTGGTAAGGACAAGCTGTGAGTTATCCCTCATCTAATAAGTACTCTAAGGAGAATGGTGGGACCCTCATATAGTAGGTTAAGCCACCTCATCTACCCTAATCTAGCAGGTTTGATGTCTCAACCTATGCTGTCTACGTAGTTCTAGAGCATAAGGATTGCTTCAAAGAATCACACCTTCTAATAATAGGTGAGTTCCCATCCTTGAGCTTACTCGATGCTGAATCCTACTCCCATCTGAATAGATACTGAACATGATTAACTAAACTGAACTAGACTACATTTATTGAGTTTTATTGACTAATAAAATATTACTGAGATCTGATAACTGACTGAGATTATTGAGGTTACTGAGTTTTCCTGAGTCACGTGATTGACTGAATTCTACTGAGTTCTGAAACTGACTAAAAATACTACTAATCATGGCATAATTAAGATTATCATAAAACTGACACTGGATCTAGGCACACAACTAAATTATCGGGTACAGGTTCACCTAAGACTCAATAGCATGAAACTGACAAGACACGATACTTCTTGACATATGACCATAGTCAACAATTCATAGTACAATCATTAAGGATTATCATGAAGTATTCACATGCTATAAGCTTGCATATAAATAGGAATGCATGTAAACATGTCATAATTTCATAAGCCTAATCTCATGAGCATTATGTCAATCCACTACAAAGCATAATAATAACGTGAGAGTCATATCAAACATAAGGGAGAAACATGGATTCATCAATTTTGGTCACAAATGAGTCATATGGCATAATTCCTATTCTCTTAAGCATTTTATCAAACACCTTGAATTCATATCTCTAGGCTTATGCATGAATGTTGAAATAATACTTCATGGCAACATTTTACACTTCCAATTCAAGAATTTCAACAACATACTAACATACTTTCATGATAGTCATTAAAGACTTCAACTTTGAAATCAAACAACAACATAAACATGGATATAATTCAATTCATACCATGAAATCCAAAGTTTATATTTCAAATAGGGTTTCTTGAGCTTCATGGGTGAAAGAAACCCATGAATCAACACTTGACATGCCTGGGTGGATGTCACGCCTCAAATCCTATTGAGGCGGACTGGCACCCATAATCGAGGAGGCCCGGGAGAACCAGCTCATAACCTTATACTTCCCATGCATACCTTTATGAAACCCAAAATTGGACAGCATCATGTCGCATATAAAAGAAAATAATCACCTGTATAAGCTCGAGCACACATATATATGTATATACAATAATTGGCCGTTGGAGCGATCACGTCTATTAACAAAACACCACCTTGACTGTACATTAGGTCTATAAAGCCTCTAGACAATACACAGAGTTTAACTAAGGTCGGGACACACCCCGCCATATAACTAACTTCTATACAATACCAAAAGTGACTGGATATGACATAGAAAGCCCCGAAGCAAACTAGATCTCACCAAAAGTAGCTGGATATCTTGGCTCCAACTTGTACAGTATATGAGCTGAGGTACCAGTGCCTGTAGCATGAAATGCAGGTCCCCGTGGGGGATGTCAGTACAAAATATGTACTGAGTATGTAAAGCTGTAGATAATCACAGATGATATAGGAGCTCAATAGAAATAAGAAACAAGTGAATAAATCGTAATAGGAGTGGACCACACTTACTAGAACTTGCGACAATCTGTACATTGTATTTATTCAATCACTTTACCTTCGTTCTTATCATCTTTGTAATCATTACTGTACTGTACTGTGACCATTAAGCTGCCTCCAGTACATATCAACTGGGATCGACCTGTGATAGGCTTATGCCCCTGGGATACCACCCATAAATACATAAATAGAGATCGACCCATGATAGGATTATGCCCTTGGGATACCACCCGATAAGAGAAAACTTCCATCACTTAGTTCAATTAATATTTGAGATTGTTATTTCGGTCGCCACCATATTTTTGATAGTTTGAAACAATGATACATCAATAAGAGACATATAAATAGACCATCAATGCAATAACAATAAAGTAAGAACTCATTGGCACATCAATGAAGTGTTTTGGAGTCATCAATGTCATAACAATAAAGTAGGAACTTATTGGTATATCAATGAAATGTTTTGGAGTCATTAATAGCACATGAATCTTGTTTGAGTAACCGGATGCCTTCTGACATTCATTAGTGCAATAAACATGTAAGATTTGGAAAACAAGTAAGTATTGGAATGTCTTGACATCTTGTAGGATGGAAACAAGTTCATTGGTAACGTAGGACATCATACAAAACCATTATGGATCACATGTTACTGAATAACTTTGGAAACTTTCTTAATAGAACAATTGTTCACTTTCATGACAAAGATATGGTATAGAGTATGCTTTACATACCTGACTGTCAACCTTCAATACTAGTCCCAAATGGACTTTCCGTCTTTTCGGATTACTGATCTACAATGAACATATATAGCAATCTAGTATTAGCAACCAAACGTCACAATTCCATTATTTGAATTCACCAAACTAGTGGTTAAGTAGACAGCCTTGATTACACCATAAAGGGTATCACTTTAACCCTCTTATACTCCAATTACATTCACATGCCATGCATATTCATACAACATCCTCCAATATCAAGTTTGGATTCATTTATCCTTCCAACCAATCCATTAAACCAAATTGAGCCATAGACATAAATAATCATCAATTCAATAGTATATCACCATATCCACCTTCCATAACTCAATTACCATATCCACCTTCCATAACTCAATTACCATATCTACCTTCCACAATTCAATATAACCAAACCATGCAAAATAGTCCATAACCCTATTTCTATCACCTTTCAATAACAACCAATACATATAGTCCTCTATCACACATATACATATGGAAAAGAACAAAGGCAAACAATATTCATACCTTAGAATTCACCTCTTGATTATGCAATCCTATTTGCACAAATAATAGGTGTCGTTCGAAGCTCTCGAGATAACAAACGCAGTTATAAGATTACTTTGGAATTTCTATGGTTGAATCAAAAGTAATTTAAAGGTCAAATTTGGCTAGGGTTTGTTCTTCCTCAATGATTGATGATGAAAATGAGTTTTTGAACTCATATACATGTATATATACACATATTCCCATCCATAATATAATAGGAAATGGCCAAAATGCCTTTAAAATTTAAATAATGTCAAATCTGTCCTTTGATGGATTGTTTCGGTAAGCTAAAGTAGATTAACCATAACTCTTTGCTCCGATATCAGATTTGGGTGAAATTGGTATTGTTGGAAGGATAATTCAAAGGGCTTTCATTTCATATAAAGTAGGTCACCCAGTTCGGCCTGTACAACATGTTATGGTCATTTGAAGTTGACCCTAAAAATCTGTTTTGATAGGATGAAGTAAAATGAGTATAACTCCTTACTCAAACGTTGGATTTGGATGAAACCAAATGCATTTGAAAGAAGACTCAAAGATATTTCTTTTCATAGGTCGTAGATCTCCCAGTTCATTATATTAAGTGAGTTATGATCATTCTAAATTGACCCAAAAATTTGGCTGGCCTTAGTAATTTGTGTGCGGGAAATTTTCCTGCACATTTGCTATTCCCAAATATCCCGGCCACCGTTTTATAGTTTCGAACATGCTCAATTATATCCGAAACCTATCCGTTTTTGGAAATCTTTATATCGTTGGAAATCTTATTCAATAACCTTCGCATGGAACCATCGACGGGCAAATTCTGGTATAAATAAAATAAAAAAGTAATTCCATATAACTAAGACCAATACACGTACTTGAATACGCCAATACACGTACTTGAATATGGGGTATTACATACTTCCACCCTTTAGGACATTCGTCCTCGAATATTAGTATAGTTATTCAACCGAAACAAGTTCAAGTCCATCATTAATATTCACATCATCACATAAATACTATGCATATATAAAAAAAACTTACTTGTTAATGTTCTAACTCCGTTTCTTGAACTTCCTCTTCATATTTGAACAAATGAGGGCACTTAGATTTCATTGCTTCCTCAGCTTCCCATGTAATCTCTTCCCTTTGATGATTTCTCCAACGTACTTTCACAGATGCTATCTCTTTATTTCTCATCTTCTTAACTTCGCGATCTAGAATAGCAATAGGCACTTCCTCATAGGTAAGATCTTCCACAACTTGCATATCCTCAGTAGAAGTGATATGTGATGGATCTTCGATGCACTTTCGAAGCATTGACACATAAAATACCGGATGTACTGATGAGAGGTCTTGGGGTAGCTCTAATTCATATGCAACTTGTCCAAACCTTCGAGTGATCTTATATGGGCCTATATAACGTGGACTCAACTTCCCTTTCTTGCCAAATCTCATTACCCCTTTTATTGGTGATACCTTTAAAAATACCCAATCACCTATAGAAAACTCTAGCCCTCTCCTTCTACTATCCGCATATGACTTGTGTCAACTTTGGGCTATTTTCAGTCGTTGCTGAATTACTGTAACCTTCTCTATGGCTTGATAAACAAGATCCGGTTCGAACAAAAAAGTTTCACCCACTTCGAACCATCCTATTGGTAATCTATACTTCCTTCCATATAAAGCTTAATATGGTGTCATTTTGATACTTGAATGATAGCTATTATTGTAGGCAAACTCAATAAGAGGTAAATGATCATCCCAGTTGGCCTTAAAATCTATTACACAAGCTCGTAGCATATCTTCAAGTGTTTGGATGGTACGTTCTGCTTGTCTATCTATTTGAGGATGAAAAGCTATACTCAACTTCACTTGTGTTTCCAAACACCTCTGAAAAGACTTCCAAAAGTTTATGGTAAATTGGGTTCCCCGATCTGATATAATAGAAATTAGCACTACATGTAATCGGACTATCTCTTCAATGTACAGCTTCGTATACTCTTCAACTGTGTAAGTGGTCCTAACTGGTAGGAAATGTGTGGATTTGGTAAGCCTATCAACAATTACCCATATATAATTGAACTTTCGAGATGTACGAGGCAAACCAATAACGAAATCCATGTCGATCATGTCCCACTTCCAGCTTGGAAGATCAATGCATTGCATATAACCTTCGAGTTTTTGGTGCTCAACTTTAACTCTTTGACAATTTGGACATTCAGCTACAAATTCTGCAATGCTCTTCTTCATATCATTCCACCAATACATATCTTTCAAATCTTGATATTTTGGTTGATCCTAGATGAATGGAATACCTTGAACAATGTGCCTCTGTCATAATCTTCTTTCTTAGCCCGTCTATATCCAGCACACACAATCGGTTTTGGCACTGAAGTACTCCTTCTCGCGTAAGCTCAAATACCTTGGTCGTACCACTCTGAACGTTCTCCTTAAGCTGTAATAAAATAGGATCTGCATATTGCTTCTCTTTCAGTTCTGCTACTAATGAAGATTCTGCAGCATTATGTACGATAAGCTCTTTATCCGGAGTTTCAAGAAGGCGAACTCCCAAACTAGCTAACTGGTGTAGATCTTTAATCATCCCTTACCTTTCTATAGGTGCCATCATAGCCTTATGACTTAACGCATCAGCTACCACATTTGCTTTACTTGGATGGTACAAGATATCAACATCGTAGTCCTTTAATAGTTCAAGCCATCTCTGCTACCTTAAATTTAGATCCTTCTAATTAAAAATATATTGCAAGCTCTTATGGTCAGTATATATATCAACATGAACCCCATATAAGTAGTGGCGCCATATCTTTAAGGCAAAACTAACTGCTGCCATCTCAAGATCGTGTGTAGGATAATTTTTCTCATGTGGCCGCAATCGTCTAGAAGAATATGCTATTACCTTACCATGCTGCATCAATACACATTCTAAACTAATTTTGGAAGCATTACAATACACTGTATACCCTTCGGTGCCTTCTGGAGGTACCAACATGGGTGTAGAAACCAACTTGTTCTTTAAATCTTGAAAACTCTTCTCACAGGCATCATTCCATTGGAATTTGGATGCTTTATGGGTTAGCTTGGTTAAGGGTGCTGAAATAGAAGAAAAGCCTTCAACAAACCTTCTATAATAACCGGCCAACCCAAGAAAACTACGAATCTCCGTAGGCATTGTGGGCCTTGGCCAGTTTTTCACAGCTTCTATCTTTTGAGCATCAACCTTTATCCCTTCATTAGATACAATATGACCCAAAAATCCCACCGACTTTAACCAATACTCACATTTAGAGAACTTTGCATAAATCTTACAATCACGAAGAGTCTGCAATGCCTGTCGTAAGTGATTGGCATGGTCCTCTTCTGATCTAGAATAAACTAGAATATCATCTATAAAAACTATCATAAATACATCCAGGAATGGCTAAAACACCCTATTCATCAAATCCATAAAAGCTGTGGGTGTATTTGTTAGCCCAAATGACATAACTAGAAACTCATAATGACCATACCGTTTTTGGAAAGTTGTCTTAGGTATATCCTTCTCTTTGACCCTTACTTGGTGGTAACCTGACCTCAAATCAATCTTAGAAAAGTACTTGGAGCCCTGTAACTGATCAAATAAATCATCAATTCTTAGGAGAGAATATTTATTCTTAATAGTCACCTTATTCAATTGCTGATAATCAATACACATCCTCAGCGAGCCATTTTTTTTGCGCACAAATAACACTGGTGCTCCCCAGGGGGACATACTAGGCCTTATGAATCCCTTCTCTAGCAAATCATTCAATTGCTCTTTCAATTCTCATAATTCTGCTGGGGCCATTCTATATGGAGGAATGGAGATTGGTTGGGTGCCTGGTATTACATCAATACCAAATTCTACTTCTCGTTCAGGAGGCAAACCTGGAAGATCTTTAAGAAATACATCAGAAAATTCATTTACCACCGGAACAGCATGAAGAGTTGGTGGCTCCGCTTCTGTATCCCTTACTCTAACTAAATGATATATGTATCCCTTGGAAATCATTATTCTTGCCTTAAAATAAGAAATAAATCTACCTCTTGGCGCGTCAATTTCACCTTTCCATTCAAGGACTGATTCATTTAGAAAATGAAAATATACCTTTTTCGTGCAGCAATCAATTGTGGCATAACAAGACACCAACCAATACATACCCATTATAACATCAAAATCTACCATTTCTAACTCTACGAGATCAGCCATCATATCACGACCACAAACAGTTACTATGAAATTTTGGTAAACCCTTCTAGCTATAATAGATTCCCCAACTAGTGTGGACACTTCAAATGGCTTAACTAACAGTTCGGGTATCCTTTCGAGCTTTCAAACAACCAATGGAGTAACATAAGATAATGTAGAATCGGGATCAATTAAGGCATATACATCGAATGAAAAGATAGACAACGTACCCGTAACCACATCTGGGGAAGCCTCTAAATTCTGTTGATCCGCTAGAGCATACGTATGATTTTGAGCCCCGATAGAACTCGTGGCTCCTCTATCATATCTAACATGACCCATTGGTTATGCACCCCTTCTTGAATAAGGCATCGATGATGATGATGCAACAAATAACCCCGTAGGTCGTGCCATACCCCCTATGCCCCTTCGTGGGCATTCTCTTATAATATGCCTCGATATACCGAACCAAAAGAAAACATTGGTCCCCAGCCGACATGCGCCCAAATGATACCTTCCACATTTATTGCATGGCTCTCGAGGAGGTCTCGATTGGCTCATATTCCCTTGCCCTTGGTACCCCACTATCCGTGAACTCTGACTCTCACTTTTATGCCCAAATTGATTTTCTCTGGACCCTTGGAACTGTGGTGGGGCACTAGCTGCAGAATAAGAAGATAATGGCCTAGGTGGTCTAGCAGAAAACTATGGTCTGAACCCTCCTTAGGATGCCATGAACTGTCCTGTAGATCTGGCCCTCTTAGAATATCTTCTTTCTAATTCTTGTGTTCTTCTCCTCTGCCTCTGATCTTCCATTTTTTGTGTAAAAGCTTGGATCCTCGCTATGTCCATATCTTTATTCAAAGCGGATATAGTACAATCTCTAACCAGATATGGATCCGGCCTATCCACATAATGATGAACTCTGTCATCCATAGTAGCTACAACATTAGGAGCATATCTAGACAAGGAATTAAATCAGAGACTGTACTCTCTCACGCTCATATTCCCTTGATGAAGATTTAAAAACTGATCTGCACGGGCCTGATGAATCTCGAATGGAAGATAATGATCAAAAAATGCCTCTTTGAACTCTTTCTAAGTAGCTGGGGATGCATCAAAACCCCTATATCCTTTTCAGTCCTCGTACCAATATATAGCCTCTCCTTTGAATCTATACAACACTAACTCTACTGTCTCTCTACCCGTTACATGTATAACATCTAAGGCCCTTTGAATTTGATCAATAAAGTCCTGTGGGTCCTCGTTAAGATCTGATCCAGTAAAAGTGGGAGGATCCATCTTTAGAAAATCTTATGTTCGAAGGCTAGCCACCCTATCTGTACCACTAGGACCCGTGGTAGGAATGGCTTGCCCTTGAGCTTGCCCAACAACTATACGAGTCAAAAGTTGCACTGCATTTCTAAGATCTTGATCAACTACATTAATAGGTGGCTCTGGGGATATAGTTCTCCGCCTCTTATTTCTTCCGAAGTGGAAGAAGTTTTTGATGCATGCTCAACTGGAGCCTCACTTTGATTAGCTGGTATAGTGGGTGACTTACTAGTCCCCTCTCTGGCAGCCACATATACTTGTTTACCAGCTTTTTTGCTTCTGGTAACCGGCATCATTACTATAATAAGAGAAACAAATGGATTCAGTGGTCAACTATGACTTCATATACAATATAGGCTCTATCGTACGATCAAAGACATGAAGAAAAAGAAACAATCCCTAAATGTCCATAGCCTCCTATTTATAGATGTAGTGCACGACATACTAATAAACAAGACTCTACATAGACACAGCTTTGTAGACTCACTAGGATGAACTTCTCTGATACCACTATTGTCATGCCTCAAATCCTATTGGGGCTGACTGGCACATGTAACCGAGGAGGATCGGGACAACTAGCTCATAACCTTATACTTCCCATGCATACCTCTATGACAACCCAAAATTCGAACAACATCATGTCGCATATAAAAGTAAATAATCACCTGTATAAGCTCGAGCACACATATATATGTATATACAATAATTGGCCGTTGGAGCCATCACGTCTAGCCACCATATTTTTGATACTTTGATACAATGATACATCAATAAGAGACATATAAATAGACCATCAATGCAATAAAAATGAAGTAAGAACTCATTGCCATATCAATGAAGTGTTTTGGAGTCATCAATGCCATAACAATGAAGTAGGAACTTATTGGTATATCAATGAAATGTTTTGGAGTCATTAATAGCACATGAATCTTATTTGAGTAACCGGATGCCTTCTGACATTCATTAGTGCAATAAACATGTAAGATTTGGAAAACAAGTAAGTATTGGAATGTCTTGACATCTTGTAGGATGGAAACAAGTTCATTGGTAACGTAGGACATCATACAAAACCATTATGGATCACATGTTACTGAATAACTTTGGAAACTTTCTTAATAGAACAATTGTTCACTTTCATGCCAAAGATATGGTATAGAGTATGCTTTACATACCTGACTGTCAACCTTCAATACTAGTCCCAAATGGACTTTCCGTCTTTTCGGATTACTTATCTACAATGAACATATATAGCAATCTAGTATTAGCAACCAAACGTCACAATTCAATTATTTGAATTCACCAAACTAGTGGTTAAGTAGTAAGCCTTAATTACACCATAAAGGGTGTCACTTTAACCCTCTTATACTCCAATTACATTCACATGCCATGCATATTCATACAACATCCTCCAATATCAAGTTTGGATTCATTTATCCTTCCAACCAATCCATTAAACCAAATTGAGCCATAGACATAAATAATCATCAATTCAATAGTATATCACCATATCCACCTTCCATAACTCAATTACCATATCCACCTTCCACAATTCAATACAGCCAAACCATGCAAAATAGTCCATAACCCTATTTCCATCACCTTTTAATAACAACCAATACATATAATCCTCTATCACACATATACATATGGAAAAGAACAAAGGCAAACAATATTCATACCTTAGAATTCACCTCTTGATTATGCAATCCTATTTTCACAAATAATAGGTGCCATTCGAAGCTCTCGAGATGAAAAACACAGTTATCGGATTACTTTAGAATTTCTACGGTTGAATCAAAAGTAATTTAAAGGTCAAATTTGGCTAGGGTTTGTTCTTCCTCAATTATTAATAATGAAAATGAGTTTTTGAACTCATGTACATGTATATATACACATATTCCTGTCCATAATATAATAGGAAATGATCAGAATGCCTTTAAAATTTAAATAATGTCAAATCTGTCCTTTGGTGGATTATTTTTATAAGCTAAAGTAGATCGACCATAACTCTTTACTTCGATATCGGATTTGGGTGAAATTGGTATAGTTGGAAGGATAATTCAAAGGGCTTTCATTTCATATAAAGTAGGCCACCCAGTTCATCCTGTAAAGGGAGTTATGGTCGTTTGAAGTTGACTCTAAAAATTTGTTTTGATAGGCTGAAGTAAAACGAGTATAACTCCTTACTCAGACGTTGGATTTGGATGAAACCAATTGCATTGGAAAGAAGACTCAAAGATATTTCTTTTCATAGGTCGCAATCTCCCAGTTCATTATATTAAGGGAGTTATGATCATTCTAAATTGACCCAAAAATTTGGCTGGCCTTAGTAGTTTGTGTGCGGAAAATTTTCCTACACATTTACTATTCCCAAATATCCCGGCCACCGTTTTATAGTTTCGAACGTGGTCGATTATATCCGAAACCTATCTGTTTTTGAAAATATTTATATCGTTGGAAATCTTATTCAATAACCTTCACATGAAACCATCGACGGGCAAATTCCGGTATAAATAAAATAAAAAAAAATATTTCCATATAAATAAGACCAATACACGTACTTGAATACGCCAATATACGTACTTGAATACGGGGTGTTACAGTGGATGATTTCTTAAATATTGGAGGAGAAAATCTTGAATTCTTGCCTTGGGATTAGACACCTATGGTTTCTTGTTCATGGGGATTGATCTTTGAGAGAAACCCTAATTTGGTGTTGTGGATGAATAATGAAGTTATGAGCTCTGGTCTGGTATAATTAAGGGTTAAAATGGGTATAAAAAGACCCAAATACCCTTTTAAAAAGGTCTTAAAATCGATAATCAAAAGTGGCGATGGTCCGTCGCTGGCTCGAAGGTCTGTTGGTCATGACCATCGTACTTGGCCAGAACCTAAACTTTCTGCCTCGTCTGCGACGTTTTGGGAAATGTTCTGTCGCTGGCTCAATGGTCCATCGATCCTGATCGTCGCACTTAACCAACAGATTGGTTCACTTCGTTGGCCACAATGGCTTGGGTGATGGTCCATCACTAGCTCGACGGTCCGTCGACCTGACCGTCGCTTCTGGGCAGTTCCGATAGTTTTCTGTAAAATGTCCATAACTTTTTACTCCGATACCAGATTTGGACAAAATTGGTATCATTGGAAAGATAATTCAATTTCCCATATGATAAAATATCGAAATTAGGGAAATTCTATCTAATTTAAATATTAATCATTTAGGAAGTCATCACTAAAAATGTGACAGATATTCTTCATGAATGCATGACTGAAATTACTAAAAATCTGAGTTTCTCATGATGAGAATACAAATCTGATGCATGAATACGTGACTGACATGTTACATAAACATATTACTAGATATGCAAGGGTATTTGATACCAAGTTTATAATTGAAATTTGAACATAAAACTGAATAAGCTTAAGGAAAGCTATTACCTTGGGTTGAGTCTGAGTTTGCGGAGAAGAGGTGAGGATAGTTGGTCCGCATGTATGCTTTTGCTTCCCAAGTAGCTCCCTCAACGGACTGATTTCGTCAAAGAACTTTGACTAGTAGGACTTCTTTGTTCCTCAGTTTGCGAGTCTGGTAGTCAAGAATTTTGACGGGGATCTCTTCAAAAGAAAGGTTGTTCTGAACATCTAAGCCCTCTATCGGGACTACAACTACTGGGTCAGCTATGCACTTCTTTAGCAAGGAGACATGGAACGTTGGATGAACTGAGGCTAGATATGAAGGCAATTTGAGCTCATAAGCTACCTTGTCTAAATGACTGGGAATTTTGAAGGGACCGACATATAGGGGACTGAGCTTTCCCTTTTTGCTGAATAACTTCACTCCCTTCATGGGAGAGATTTTCAAGTACACTTAATCACTAATCTCGAACTCAAGATCCTTTCTGTGCACATCTGCATAAGACTTTTGTCAGCTTTGAGTAGTCCGAAGTCTTTCTCTGATCAACTAAACTTTCTCTAAGGTGTTGAATACCATGTCAGGCCCTACTACTGCGACCTCACCCACTTCGAACCAATCGATTGGATATCTACACCTGCTACCATAGAGACCTTCAAATGGAGCCATCTGAATACTAGAATGATAGCTATTGTTGTATGCAAACTCAATCAAAGGAAAGTGGTCATCCCAACTCCCCTTAAAATCATTTGCACACACCCTTAACATATCTTCCAAGATCTGAATGGTCCTTTCTGCTTGACCATCTGCCTGAGGATGAAAGGTTGTACTAAGATGAACTCGGGCACCAAGACCTTTTGGGAGCATTTTCTAGAAATAAGAGGTGAACTGGGTACCTTTATCTGAAATAATAGACAACAGAACACCGTGCAATCTGACCAACTCCTTGATATAGAGTTTGACATAATCCTCGACTGAATAAGAGGTATAGACTAGAAGAAAATGAGCTGATTTGGTCATCCTATCTACAATGACCCAAACTGAATCATGCTGACGACGAGTACAAGGCAAACTCATCAAAAAGTCCATGTTCATTTCTTCCCACTTCCAAGTAGGAATACTGAATTCCTACATGGACCCACTAGGCTTCTGATGATCTATCTTAACCTGCTGACATGTAGAGTACTTATCCACAGACTCTGCAACATCTCTCTTCATCCCACTCCACCAATAGATCTCTCACAAGTTGCAGTACATCTTAGTGGCCCCTGGATGAATAGAGTAGCGCGCACTATGCACTTCTGTAAGAACTTATTACTTTAAGTCATCTACACCTGGAACACACAGACGACCCTGACAATGGAGAACACCATCTCCCCCTTGGAAGAAAACCTCTACCTTGTGATCTTTGACCGACTCTTTCAACTTAACAAGATTGGGATCACTATCTTGCTTTTCTTTTACCTCAGATACTAGAGATAATTCTGAACTGTTCTAAACCCATATGCTACCTTCTGCTGAATCGACTATGTGAACACCTAGTCGGGTAAGCTGATGGACTTCCTAAGCTAACTTTTTCTTACTGTCGTCAACATAAGCAACACTACCCATAGATAGTCTACTGATAGCATCGGCTACTACATTGGCCTTTCCCGAATGATAAAGGATACATATATCGTAATATTTCAAGAGCTCTAACCACCTACTCTGACGGAGGTTAAGATCTTTTTGAGAGAATACATACAGAAGGCTCTTGTGATCTGTGAATACATCTACATGAACATCGTACAAGTAATTCCTCCAAATCTGTAAGGCAAAAACTATAGCTGCTAACTCAAGATCATGAGTCAAATAATTCTTCTTATAGGGTTTAAGTTGTCTGGAGGCGTAGGCTATGACCTTACTATGCTGTATGAGGACACAACCCAAACCTACTCTGGATGCATCACAGTATACTATGAATCCATCTGAACCATCTGGAAGAGTTAAAATTAGAGCTAAGGTAAGTTGAGTCTTCAACTCTTGAAAACTCTTCTCACATGAATTTGACCACTGAAACTTGACTCTCTTCTGAGTCAATCTGGAAATAGGGGATGCAATAGAAGAAAATCCTTCAATAAACCGATGGTAATAGCTAGCCAAACCCAAGAAACTCCTGATATCTGATGGAGAGATGGGTCTAAGCCAGTTTCTCACTGCTTTGGTCTTTTGAGGATCAACTCTAATGCCATCACCGGAGATGATATGACTAAGGAATGCTACTGTCCTTAGCCAAAATTTGCACTTACTAAATTTGGCAAACAACTGATGATTTTTGAGAGTCTGCATGATCATGCTCACTGCAGCAATAGATAAAAATGTCATCTATGAAGACTATGACGAATGTGTCCAAGTACTGCTTGAAAACACGGTTCATCAAGTCCATGAAGGCTTCTAGGGCATTGGTAAGACCAAAGGACATGACTAAGAATTCGAAGTGACCATGCTGAGTACGAAAAGTTATTTTTAGAATATTACATTCTCTGACCCTGAGCTGATGATAGCCTAATCTGAGGTCTATCTTAGAAAAATAGTTGGCACCCTGAAGTTGATCAAACAAGTCATCGATTTAGGGAAATGGATACTTGTTCTTGATGGTGACCTTATTGGGCTAACAGTAGTTTATATACATTCTGAGAGAACCATCTTTCTTGCGCATGAATAAGACTGGTGCGCCCCACGGGGACACACTGGGTCTAATAAATCCCTTGTATAGGAGATCCTTCAACTGTTCCTTTAATTCTCTAAGTTCTGCTGGTGTCATTCTATATACCGGAATAGATATGGGTTGAGTATCTAGAAGAAGGTCTATACCGAAGTCTATTTTCCTTTCGGGAGAAATTCTGGGAAGATCTTTGAGAAAGACATCAAAATATTCATTCACTACTGGGATTGATTCAAGACTGGGAGTTTCAGAACTAGAGTCCTTAACTTAAACAATATGATAGACACATCCCTTAAATATCATTTTCTGTGCTGAAGGTAGGAAACAAGCTAACCTCTGAAAACTGAAGTACTATCCTTCTACTCTAGGATGGGTTTATTCGGGAACTGAAACTGGACAACTCTATTTCTGTAGTCGACTGTGGCTTAGTAGGAATGAATCCAATCCATGTTGAAAATGACATCGAAATCAATCATCTCTAATTCGACTAAGTCTGCTCAAGTGAATTTTTGAGATACCATAATCGGATAGATTCTGTATACCCACTGAGTTATGATAGTTTTACCCACTAGGGTAGATACTGAGAAGGAATCTGCTAGAATTTTAGGACTGACTCCGGAATCAACTGCTACATAAGGAGTAACAAAATACATAGAAGCTCCTGGATCTAGTAAGGCATAAATATGTACATAAAAGATTTATAACATACTAGTAACCACATTAGGAGAATTTTCCTGATCCTACCAGGACTGAAGAGCATAGAGTCTTTTTGGATGTTGCCCACTGGTATCACTAGAAGAGGCACCCTACTGATTCGGGCGATCAGACTGAGCTAGAGGGCGATTATTCTGACCCTGAGGACCTAGCTGGGGACAATCTTAGTCTCTGTGGCTTGGCTTGCCATATCCAAAACAAACATCTCTGCCAGCTCTGCAAGTACCCTGATGGTGTTTGCCATATGTCAGACAAAGAGGATAGGTTTAGGCACTGCTCACACTGCCCTGAGACTTAGAGCCTGACGCTCTGTCTCAGTTGCCGTCTTTGAATTTCGGCACTAGAGAACTGACTGAGAAAGAAGATGGAATGGATGACATTGGGCAAAATTGAGAATGACTTCCACCCTCTGACTTAGGCTAAGCAAAGTTGAAACTACCTATCCTTGCTCTCTTATTCTGCTTCTCCCTCATCTTAATCTTCTGCTCTTCTATCTGTTGAGCATAGATCATAAGCCTGGCTATGTCCATCTGACTAATCAACATTGCAGATCTACACTTATTAACCACACTATTCACCCCAGAAATAAACTTACTCATATTAGCACTGCTATCTGCCACTACATGAGGAGCATATCAAGCTAATTAAGTAAACTTAAGAGAATACTATTAAACTATCATGTTTCCTTGCTTGAGATTGATAAACTATAACACCTTAGTTCCCTCAGCTATAGGGGAAAGAATATTTCAAGAAAAGCAGTGGGAAACTCCCCCCACTCTATGGGTCCTATATCTACACCCCTCTCGGCTTTTCACTATTTGAACTATGTGTGAGCCATAGCCTACAACTGATATGCAGCTAGCTCAGCACTCTCAATGGCTAACACCCCCATGATAGCTGTAACCTTCTAAACCTGATCAAGGAATTTTTTAGGGTCCTCATTTGACTTAGACCTAAAAAAGAATAGACGATTCATTCGGGTGAAATCTCAAATCCTGGCTAAAGCTAAATTGGCCATTAGGTTGGCCGAAATGATAGCTGATCATTCATTCTGGGTAGCGACTAAATTAGCAAGAGTAGTGAATGTACCTCTGAACTCTGCATAAGAAACATGTTCGTCCAAGGGATCTACTTAGACAGATTGAGAGGCTGACCGATTTTCGTTTTTTCTCTTGGAAGGCATATTTTGTAGAAGAAAGGGAGGAATTAATTAGACTGAGATTTAAATTTGAGCTTATGCTCACTAGTACGACATGAATACTAAAAGAAGGAAAACTATTCCTAAAATATCTTATAGCCTCTTGTACATAGATGTGGTGCGCAACACACCCATGCATAAGACTTTACTAGATGTAGCTTTCAGACTTTCTAGGACACTATTGAACCTTAGGCTCTGATACCAAGTTTGTAATGCCCCAAATCTGATACCCGGAATGCCACACTGTTCTTATGATCCCAAAGGACCACAAGCTAACCCATGACTGATATCTATAACTAAGCACTGCATAACATACTGTACAAATGCAAAATAAAAGGCTGAAAGGCTATAAGGTTTAAATATCTAATAAAACATAACATCTGAAAATTACGGTATATCAATACCAAAATGACTGAAATAACTATCTGAACATGCTATAGTTTGGAAGCCTCTAAACTGTCTAAAAACTATGGAGTTGATGGGACATGTCCCCAACTAACTTCAAACTAATGAAATAATAAAGTAATAAAATAATCATGCTATTCTCGAATAATGAGGACTCACTGCTAGTCTGGCTGTTGAAATTCTGATCTACTAAGGATGCTTTGGAGCTCGTGCTTCTGAACCTATGATATGAAAACACCATAGCATAAATACGTGAGTACGATTTAATGTACTGGTATTCAAGTGAGGTAGGATGAATGCAAGGGGTTTATATAAATGAACAATACTAACTGACTGAATAACATGAACGTAAGAACACATACGTGAATATGTGAGCTGTAACTGAGATCATGACATCACTAAATCTGAATACTGATATCATAAGTTTTGTATAACTGATATACTATTTTCTGAATGACTATTTCTGATAGTCCTATTTCTGATGAAACTAACTGGGTTCTGTACTGAGTTGGCTGACTGTATCTGACAGTCCTGAATTCTGTATATCTATTTGAGTTCTATTATTGAGACTGAGACTGTAACTGTAGAAAGTAGTCATCTAATCGATATGCCCCTAATAAGCCATTATAGCTAAGGTGGGGTCCAATCTGTAACCTTAATTGGAAGGATGTCAATACCGCACCACTGGTAAGAGAAGCTGTGAGTGATCCCTTATCTAACAGATAATCTAAGGAGAACGGTAGGACCTTCATATAATAGGCTAAGACACTTCATCTACCTTCATCTAGCAGGTTTGATGTCTTAACCTACATAGGCTACGTTGTTCTGGGGCGCAAGTATTGCTTCTAAGAATCACACCCTCTAATAATAGGTGAATTCCCATCCTTAGGCTAACTCGGTGTTGAATCCTACTCCTATATGAATAGACACTGAACATGATTAACTGAACTGAATTGGACTACGTTTATTGAGTTCCATTGACTGACAGAATATTATTGAAATCTGATAACTAACTCAGATTACTGAGGTTATTGAGTTTTCCTGAGTCACGTAACTGACTGAATTCTACTGACTTCTGAAACTGACTGAGAATACTACTGATCATGGCATAATTGAGATTATCATAAAACTGACACTGGCTCTACGCACACAGCTAAATTGTTGGGTATAAGTACCCCAGGACTCGATAGCATGATATTGACAAGACATGACACTTCTTGACACATGACCATAGTCAATAATTCATAGTACAATCATTGGGGATTTTCATGAAGTTTTCGCATGCTATAAGCTCACACATAAATGGAATGCATGTAAACATATCATAATTTCATAAGCCTATAATTTCATAAGCCTAATCTCATGAGCATTACGTCAATCCATTACAAAGCATAACAATAACGTCGGAGTCATATCAAACATAAGGGAGAAACATGAATTCCTATTCTCTTAGGTATTTTATCAAACACCTTGCATGCATATCTTAAGGCTTAGGCATGAATGTTGAAATAATACTTCATGGAAACACTTTACACTTCCAATGCAAGAATTTCAGTCACATACTAATATATTTTCATGATATAATTCAACTTGGAAATCAAACAAAAACATAAACATGGATATAAACATGGATATAATTCAATTCATACCATGGAATCCAAAGTTTATATTTCAAATAGGGTTTCTTCAGTTTCATGGGTGAAAGGAACCCATGAATCAACACTTGACATACTTGGGTGGATGATTTCTTGAAGATCGGCAGAGGAAAGATTAAATTCTTGCCTTGGGATTAGACACCTAGGGTTTCTTGTTCTTGGGGATTGATTTTTGAGAGAAATCCTAATTTGGTGTTGTGGATAAATAATGAAGTTATGAGCTCTGGTCTGGTATAATTAGGGGTTAAAACGGGTGGGAAAAGACCCAAATTCTCTTTTAAAAATGGCTTAAAATAGCTGATCAAAAATGATGATGGTTTAGGCAACGGTCCGTTGCTGGCTCGATGGTTCGGCAGTTCTGACTGTCGCACTTGGCCAGAACCTGAACTTTCTGCCTCATCTGTGACGGTTTGGGCGATGGTCCGTCGCTGGCTCGACGGTCTGTTGGTCCTGACCGTCGCACTTGACCAAAAGATTGGATCATTTCCTTAACCTCAATGGCTTGGGTGACGGTCCGTCGCTAGCTCGACGGTCCGTCTGCCTAACCGTTGCTTCTGGGCAGTTCCAATAGTTCTCTGTAAAATGTCCATAACTTTTTACTTCGATACCATATTTGGACGAAATTGGTATCGTTAGAAAGCTAATTCAATTTCTCACATGATAAATAGTCAAAATTAGGAAAACTCTATCTGATTTAAACATTAATCATTCAGAAAGTCATCAATAACTCTTCTGGAGACTAGATTTGACTTAAAGAAAGTTTGGGGTATTACAAACATCTTATTGATTTGATTATCGATTTAACATGCTAAGAAATCAAATCCATAATTAATAAAACTAAAGTATAAACCAACTGATAAGCACCCTCAATCTGTTATCATAGAAGTCTTTGTATTCATAATTCAAAATAGAAAAGAAATCAAGAAAAATTTGTATGTAGTTCAAATAGAAAATAAAAAAAATAAAGACTCCAAAACCAAATAGAACTCAAAGTGCTCTTTTCTTTTTAACCCAATATATATCTTATTACCTTATGGAATACCTTTGAAAGGACTAAAACTTGTGGAAGCAAAAAAGAGAATCCCCATTCTCGTAATATACACCTTAATTTTTAGATAAGATAAATATTTATTTTTTTACAATTACTTCATTCGTCTGCAACAAATTTGTCTTGTCCAATTTTTCGATCAGAAATTTTCAAATGAAAGAGAATTACAAAAAATTGTTAAAGGGATAAGTCATTGTCAATTGTTGATTACATATAATTCATATACAACCTTTAATTTTATCACAGATGATAATGAATGAGAGAATGTGACTTCAATCATAATCAAAATAAGAAGAAAAGTATAGTAGAAGAAGTAACAATTTTTGTCTGTTAAATTTGATCAAAATATTATTTAAATAAAATTATAGAAATTCTTTTAATATATATTAGGTAAAATTTTAATTGATTTAGAAGTCAAAAATACTTTATTTAAAGAAAGAAATTATCTAACTACGGTAGATTTTTATTTTTATCTTATAATTTATTTATCAATACTAAAATAATATGGATTTCGAATATAAACTCACAGATTTTTATTTTCTTTTACTTTTTTTTCAAGATTTGTATGTTTTGCTTATTTTTGGTTCAACTTTGAATAATTTCTTTTGTTTAAATAAAATGACTTTCTTGGATTTAAAAAAAAAAACTAAAAACTCATATATATGGTTCCGAAAAATTATGAAAAGTTTCAATTGCATTACATTATCAATTTTATCAACTTAAGAATCCTATATTTTTAGGATTAATTTGCATTTACCCTATATTTTTCTCTTATAATATTTTGTAAAACTCCTTAATGTTTTAATTTTTTTTCTTCTTTTCATATATTCTAGCACTCCTTAATTTTTAAAATATCTAACGCTGAAAAAGAATGTTTCATATATAAAAAACAAAAATACATTCTGCATATATATATATATAGAGAGAGAGAGAGATGATTTTAGAAAATTATATAAATAACATTAGATACTATATTGAAATAATAAGTATTTAAATATTTATAAATTTTGTGAATGAAGTTGTGGCCTGTAATGCCTAAAAAGTTTGAGAAGTGACATAAGTTGTTGAAAAAGAATAATATTAAGTCAATATTATAAAAATAATTTAATATATAAAAATAGAGGAAGTTATCATTTTTTGAATTAATGCGAGAATAAAAAAATAAGTAAAATTAACTATATTTAAAAGGGATAATTATGATTAGCCATGTTTACATATATTTACTATTTAAATTTAAAAAGGTATTACTTATCAAAAATATATATTTACTTTTCGTAAACAATGAATATAAAGGATTTAGTACATTTAAGCCCTAAACATTAGTGTTAGAATTAAATATTTATTTTTAAATGCTTTGAATGTGTTCTAAACGTACGTCTCCAACCAATCAATAAAAGTTTATACAAAAAATAAAATTATTAGAAAGTGTCAATTAACTTTAAAATAAATAAATCCTTCAGATGGCTCTAACTTTGACTTACATACAAAGAAAAATAAAAAAATAATATATAGTAGAAAGGAGGTATATCTCAATTTTGAATGAAAAAACGTGCTTGCAAAGTTGCAAAGCATCATCTATTAGAAAAGTTATTTAAATTGCTAATAGAAACTAAAATTACCTCGAAAAGCATGTTTGGTTATATTTTGTATGTTAGATAACCATTAGAGTCTCTCCCCCACCCCCACCCCCCACCCCCCGCAATAAAAGACAACCATTGAAGTATATTAATAAACATAGTGATGATATGCTAAATCTCATGATTTATTTATAAATAACTGCATATAAGAAAAATTTAAAAGATAATTTATATAACGAAGAAGGCTAGAAAATCCTAAAGAATTCAAGGACAAAACTTTAATTAATCACTCATCAAAATAAAAGCAAAAATAAGAAGAAAATGCAGAAGTAAAAGAATTACTCATATTTTTCTAGTAAATTTTGATCAAATAATTACTTAAATGGAATTATTTTAATTTTTTATATATAAATTAAAATTCTAATTAATTTAGAAGTGTTAAGTATTATGAATTCTTATCTTAATAAAATATATATTTTTTCATGCATATGTTTTTTAAAAAGTATACGTTGGTTCCTAAAAATTATTCATTACGAACTTGCATAGCTTTTATTTTCCATGCCCTTTTTCTTAAGTATAAATTTTGGTACTTAATTATTTTTTCTTAATGGATAGTTTTTTTCCTAAAAAGTTGTGTAGGACCCCTAACCAGAAATTTCACATATTAAATTTAGTTCTTTTAGTTATGGGATTCTTTTTTTTTTTTTCTGTATCCTAAATATTTGAATAATAATTAATGATAATTATTTGAAAAAAAAAAGTGAAAAAATGATTTTGTCTATTGCAGAGTGTTGTAATGAAGAGCAAAAAGTTCAAAATACTTTTCTAAGAGTTTTCACTCTTTTAATACTTACTGGTTGAATTATACGTGTCTCACACGTGTAATCTTTAATTATTTAAAATTAGACGATTTTCTCTATTGTGAAGATTTTTAATGAAGTGCAAAAAGTTCAAATCACACTTTAATATAATAATATAAACATAACATACACAATCAGAAGTTTCAAGTAATTAATGGATCGTCACTTTTGTATTTGTCATGCAATACCTTTTTTTCTTGCTGCTAGAGACTAAGAGAGACGCATTGATTTGAACTTTATTTATAGTACGATTATTTATTTTTTTGACGAGGAGAACCTAGAGAAAAGAACTTGGAGAAGAGACAAAAACGAAGAGAATTGTCGATGAAAGAAAAGTGTGGTGAGACTGGCAGAAAAACAATATCAGCATGCCTTTTATAGAACTTATAGAAGTTGGTAAAAGATATGTTAAAGCATATTTTACATGGAATATAAATTATTATTTATTAGTTTTTGAAATTGTTTTATCTTATTTTACATGGAAAAGGTTCACTTAAATCCTATGTAAGATGAACATGGGGATTTCTTTTTTTGTTTGTTTGTTTTTTTGACAAAAAGCGTCAAAGTTGGAGAAGGAAACTTTTAATTTTTTTTTCTTTTTGGGTTTCACGCTGCAAGATGGGAAATATTGGGCGAAAGATATAATTTTTTTATTATTATATTTTCTTGGTTTAACGTTGGAAGATGAGTATTTTTTAAAAAAAATATTTTTTTGATTTCTAAATATTCTATTTGGAGTTTTTGTGTTGTCCTCTTTTATAGGAATGGTAAGTTTTTTTTAGATGGGAGAAAAGGAATCCTATATTTGTGAGGAAATGTTTTTCTTCTTGTAATATAGTAAATATTTAATATTATTAAAATAATAGTGAATATGTAGGACAAAAAGTTCAAACGGTATTTTTAAGGCACTTCAAACTTTTAATATATTATAGATATAAATATAGATTATAGATATAGATCTCCACACTTTTAATATATTATAGATTATAATTATAGATATATATATAGATAATAAATATAGATTATAGATATAAATATTATATTATAGATTATAGACATAAATTATGGAATTAAGATTGCTAGTATTTGTACTTTTCCTAAATACGTAAGCAAGCGAGCCCATATAGCGGCTAAAAAATGTTACTGCTATTAACGTGTTATAGAATAAAAGTTACTTGCAATAACATTTTATACATCCGTTTGAGATTTTTAACTTTATTTCCGTCCGTTTAATTTTTTCAATAAAATATTCTATAAAACACTGCTGACAACGACGTTTATACTACTTTTGAACATTTTCAAAAACTGTATCACTTTGGTTAGCTAGTTGAACAACTAAATTACTTTAATCAAAAATTCAATTTCACAACATAACCATGATCCAATTACCAGTGCAAATTAAAGATGCAATACAATTTATATAAAACATCATGTAAATTATTTTTTTCAGTAATATGTCGTGGCTATAATATTTACTAACAATTGATTTGAATTCCGTATTTAATTCTTTTAAAACAAAGATTGTCATGCACATAAAAATGTTTTAAAAAAAAATCTTCATAATTCTGAATCAATATCCAGATCTGTAGCAATTATTTAATTTTTTAATCTTAAATAAAATAAATGGGACCTAAGTCGACATAATTAATGGTATTAGAGCCCAGTTATTTAAAAAATACAGCAGTGGTATATATGTTTGAATTTACGTTTAAATTTACATTGGATTGAATTAATTATGAGAAGACCATTTAAAAACAGAGAAGCTTTTAGAAAAATACAAGAATCATTAATTAGTAATTATACAGAATATATAAGTCTAAATAAAACAAAAGAAAACCCACAAAGATTAGCCTACTTAATTACCTTAATATCTAATATTGAAGCAAAATTAATAATCCATTTAAAATCTAGAAGAATAAGACACATACCACCTAATTATGATAAAATTAAATTTAGATATCCACCAAGATAGTATAAATATGGTTTAAATGAATAAAGTATAAAAATACAAAGAATTAAAACAAATTATTTCTGAAAAACGTAAAGAATTAAAAATAAGAATAGAAAGACTACATTATAGTATATTTGACGGAGTTAGTGAAAACTCAATAAATACACAAAAAGATGAAATATCAAAATTAGAATCACAAATAGATAGTTTAGAATATGTATATCAACATGAACTATTCACAATAAAATGAACAAAGAAGAATTTATAATAGATGAAAAAATATATGAAAATCACGAAGGATCAAAAATAAAAATAGTATTTTCTAATCTAGGAAAAAGGTATAAGAAAATAGGTGAACATTTGTATCTAATGTTAGAAAAGGAAGAATTAAAATTAGAAGATAAATTGACAGCTATGGTAAGAATAGAAAGAGAAAATGAAGAAATAGATAGGAAAAAGGAAATAGAAAAAATAAAACAACAAACTACAGAAGAAATACGAAAAATAGAAGAAACTAAAAATAGTAGGATTGCTGAATTAGAAAAAGAACTACAAATGTTAAAAGATTTGTATGAACAAAGACAAAGAGAAAAGGAAGAAAAAAATAAAGAACAAAAATTACTAAACGAGATAAATCAATTTAAAGAAAAATTAGAAATAAATAATATAGATGTTGAAGAGACAAATAATTATGATTCAGAAGATAGTGAAACATATACAGAAATATTAACAAATACAAAAAATTTAGAAATCAACGAAAAACAAGAAGTAATTAATAAAGAAAACTTAAAAAATATCAACACAAAAATAAATACTCTTGATAAAAAAGAAGATGAAAACATAATAAGTAGAGCATCAGAAATAAGAAAACCTATTATAAGAATAAGTTTAAAAGATATAATCTAAAGAATGAATATGACAAATGGACACCAAAACAAATAATTAATAAAAATTATAACTTTTTAGACTTAGACTGTATAATAGATACAGAAAAAATAATACAATTATGGATAGGATATATGACAAAACAATTATTAGATAATAATATAAACATAACAGATGCACCAGAATATATAGAAAGAACACTAATAGGAACAGTGAAATTATGGTTTTCAAATTTAACTGAAAATAGCAAGAAGGTATTAAGAACTAATAAACCTATAGAAGGAACATCATCAACAACAACTAAACTAACACCTATAGAATTATTAAAAAAATATGAAACAGCTATAAAAGATGAATTTGGTAGTATGACAACAATAGAAGAAGAACAAGATGAAGAAAAAGATACAAATAGGAATTTAATGTTAAAATTAACAATATGTAATATGTGTTATATAGATGAATATACTTGCGCATTTAAAGAATATTATTATAAAGGAGCATTTAATATAGAAGAAAGTAAAGAAATAAGAAAATTATATTTTAATAAATTACCCGAACCATTTAGTTCAAAGATAATAAAGAGTTGGGAAGAAGCAAAAATAGTAGATACTTTAGGAGCAAGAATAAAATTTTTACAACAATGGTATAGAAACTTATGTGAAAAATATAGAGAAGAATTAAAAATGGAAAAAACATTGATAAGAAATTTAGCATGTTGCAAAAATAAAATAGCACCCCAATTTGGATGTGAAGAAAGATATTATAAGAAAAGAAAAAGACATAAGAAATATAAGAAATATAAAAAATCAAAATATAAATACAAGAAACCAAGAAAAAGATATTATGTAAAAAAATTATAAATACAAAAGACCATATAGAAAAAAGAAATCTATAAAAGAATGTACTTGTTATAATTGTGAAAAATTAGGACATTTAGCTAGAGATTGTAAATTACCTAAAAATTCAAAAAATAAACAAATATCAGAAATAAAAATAGATAATACAAAATATATGCAGATAGACTATATAGATTATGAATTAGAAAGTGACGATAGTATATATGAAATTTCAGAAAACAAAACAGATAATGAAATAGATAGTGAAATAGAAGAATCAAATGACTGAAGAAGATATAAAAATAATAACAAAGGAAGAATATTTAAATGATGAAGGAACAAAACAAAAAATAATATTTGACAGTAACATATTTGATGAAATAAAAGGAAAAGAATTAGACTTATAGAAAAAATATTTAAAATACAAACGATAAAAAATATTTTTACTAGGAAAAAAGAGGAATATTATGTATTATGCCAATAAGAATATGTAATAGACTGTAGATATGCAAAAGGCAAAGCTAGTATACCACTAATAACAAAAAGAATAATTAATAAAGAGATAATGATATAAAAAGTAAAGGAGACCCAATAAAATATGTACACCTTGGAGGTACAGAAATATTAATAAAAGCATGTTTTAGAGAAGGAATAGATACACCAATAGAATTATATTTAGCAGATGATAGAATTATAAAACCTATAGAAAAAAGCATAATAACTGCCGTAAAAGGAAATCTAATATACCAAAAATTTAAATTTATAATAAGTGCAAATTATTCAGTAGCAGTAACAGATAAAAATATAGATAAATCATTAGTATTATATTGGAAAATATCAGGAATAGAATTAACCCCAGGAAGTAAAATATTTACAACAAGATGCAAAAATTTATATGTATTAACAACAAAACACAAAATAACAAGAAAAAATAAGATTAACAAAATACGAATAGAAAGTCCATTCGAACAAATTGTAAAAATAATAGATTATAATGATTATAGCTATAGAGACATAGATATAGAAGAAAATTTAGAAATAGTAAATGATCGAATAAGTACAACAAAAAGAATAGCTGATGAAAAACCAGAATCATCAAGCTCATAAAAAAGAACAAGTTATGAAATAAATTCAATAAGTAATTTAAACCAATATTACATAACAGGAAAAATAAATGAAAAAGAATATTTAATACTCTTAAATACAGGACAATAAGAAAATTATATAGCAAAATATCTAGTAAAAAATGAAAAAATAAAAACTGATAATGATATATGCCCAGATCTACCAAGAAGTTTAATAAATAGTAAAAATATGGCAGAAAAAGAAATAATAATAGGAATTAGAAAAATAAAAATAGAATTTGAAGTAAAGGAAGAAATGCAAAAAGCAGATATAATATTAAGAATAAAATGGATAGAACAAGTAAAACCATATAATATAGAACATACACAATTAACCTTGACATATAACAAAGAGAAATTATTCTTAAGAAGAGCCTTAACATAAAATGAAAATATATGTATTAATGAAGATAGTAGTAGAAGGATATTACAGTAGATATTATACATCTATGATAGATACAGGAGCAGAAGCTAATTTATGTAGATATAATTGCTTATCAGAAAGTAAATAGGATAAATTAAAAACACCAATTATAGTTAAAGGATTTAATAATGAAGGAAGCTTAATTACTTATAAAGCTAGGAATGTAAAGATACAAGTATGAGATAAGATATTAACAATAGAAGAAATTTATAATTATGAACTAACATCAAAAGATATACTTTTAGGAATGCCGTTTTTAGATAAATTATACCCACATATAATAACTAGAACAGACTGATAGTTTACAACACCATGTAAACAGAAAGTAAGAGCAAAAAGAGTTAATAATAAAATAAGAAAGCAAACTGATTGGATAAAAGGAAATGAAAAAATTACACAAAAATTAGAAAATATAAAAAATACTGAAGATACAATAGAACTAGTTGTATTTTCGATAAATAAAACAGAAATAACTATATTTTCAATAAATAAGATAGAAATAATTAAGAAAAAATTAGAACAATTATATAGTAAAGATCCATTAAAAGGATGGGAAAAACATAAAACTACTATAAAAATTTAATTAATAGATAAAAATAGCATAATAACCCAGAAACCATTAACATATAATTTTGACGATTTAAAAGAATTTAAAATACATATAGATGAATTATTAGAAAAACAGCATATACAAAAAAGCAATAGTAAACATAATAGTCCAGCATTTATAGTAAATAAACGTAGTGAACAAAAAAGAGGAAAAAGTAGAATGGTTATTGACTATAGAAATTTAAATGCAAAAACTATGACATATAATTATCCAATACCAAATAAGATATTAAAAATAAGACAAATAAAAGGATATAATTATTTTAGCAAATTTGATTGTAAATCAGGATTTTACCATTTAAAGTTAGAAGAAGAATCTAAGGAATTAACCGCATTTACGGTGCCACAAGGATTTTATGAATGGAACGTATTACCATTTGGATATAAAAATGCACCAGGTAGATATCAACATTTTATGGATAGTTATTTTAAACAATTATCTAATTGTATAGTATACATAGATGATATATTATTGTATACAAAAACTAAAGAAGAACATTTAAAATTATTAGGACAATTTATAGATATAATAGAAAAATCGGGAATAAGTCTAAGCTCAAAAAAAGCTGAAATTATGAAATATCAGATAGAATTTTTAGGAATACAAATAGATAAGAGTGGAGTAAAAATGCAACAACATATAGTACAAAAAATAATAAATTCGAAAGAAGAATTAGATACAAAAAAGAAATTACAATCATTTTTAGGATTAGTAAACCAAGTAAGAGAATATATTTCAAAATTAGCAGAAACTTTAAAACCACTACAGAAAAAATTATAAAAGGATGTAGAATATAACTATAATGAAGAAGATAAAAAGCAAGTTCAGAAAATAAAATTTCTTTGTAAAGAATTACCAAAACTACAATTTCCAGATGAAAATAGAAAATTTATATATATAGTAGAAGCAGATGCTAGTGAATGTAGTTATGGAGGAGTACATAAATACCGATATGAAACAGAAAAATTAGAACACCATTGTAGATACTACTCAGGTACGTTCAATGAAACAGAAATAAAATGGGAAATAAATAGGAAAGAATTATGTTCATTATATAAATGTTTATTAGCATTTGAGCCACATATTATATATAACAAATTTATTGTACGCACAGATAATACACAGGTATGCTGGTGGTTAACAAAGAAAATACAAAATTCAGTTACAACAAAAGAGATTCGGAGACTAGTCTTGAATATATAAAATTTCACATTTATAATTGAAGTAATTAGTACTAACAAAAATGTTATTGCAGATTACATATCAAGATAAAGCTACACAGACTGATATAATAGAAGAAGATACTCTAGAAAAAATACTTAACACCCTAACGACGCTTTCAATGAAAGTGGACAGTATGAGTAATGAGATAGAAAAGCTAAAGACTAATGAAGATAAACTGAAGTCTATAGCTACAAATTAGCTAACTCAGTGTGCAGAGCTATGTCGATCGGAAGACATTAAAGTTCTAGAGCTAGAAGGAGACGATGGGACACTCCATAAAACCCATAACATTTATCAATCTACTTCTGCAGGTATAAGCAGAGGAGTTAGTAGACGAAGATATCAGAACATGAATATGAATAAGATATTTGAGAAACCATTTATACCAAAAACACAAAAAGACCCCTTGTTCATACCCCCACAAATTATCACATACCGAGATAGTCTGAACCAAGATAAAAAAGTTTACAACTATACAACCCAAAAATACATAGAAAATATCTATAGAGTACAAACTTTCCTAAACCTTAACCCCAGAGCTACAAATATCAAAGAACCAAACACAAATTATATAACCCAAAAATTACAAGGTTACAACAAATTAATTGCACTACCCAAAACCAACCCAAGCCTAGTGAAAACTTGTTTTGACTATGGATTATTAAAAACCATATACACCCAAGACGATGAAGAACTAGCAGCTATGGAAGAATTACATAAAATATTCACCACCTATAAAAGGATAACAAAAGGAAATCTATTTTATATAAAGTGTTATACTACATCAGCAGAGATATTATACGACGAAATAAAATCAGTTATACAAGTTGTAAAAATAGGATTAACCAGAGATATGATTATACCGAAAGATATTACGAGCAGCCAGAGATACCCAGAATTGAGATACCTGATTTTTATGCAAATAAACGACTCATTGGACCAGCTACAATTATTCAAGAATTAGCAAATAATTATACCAATGGAAACCCAATATGGAGCTATTATTCAAGAAACCATCAGATGATTTATTCAAATTCAAAAGAACTACGACAAGTAGATATGGAAGATGTTAGGCAATGGATAATGACATTACTTAACCCAGAAAAATCATCTACTGCAAGAGCAATTAAGAGAGGATTTATTTCAGACGGATTATTGACAAGATATTGCAAGATAATTGGACATAAATATCCAGACCATCAATGTTCAAGATGTAATGGAGAAGATACTATTATCCCAGAAGTCCACCTAGAATAAAAAAATCAAGAAGACAAGCATGTCAGCTGGAAGATAAGATAAGAAGCAATAGTGGAGATATGAAAAAATAGCAGATACGACAACGAGAAGATATCAACGGAGCAATAATGGAAGACAAGATATTAAATTTTACATAAAATTATTGTATAAATTTTTAGCCTTTTTTTTTAGCCTTTTTGACTTTTTTTAAGGCTATAGCACTAATTCTTGTAGCCTTTTAGGCTATGACACTAATTCTTGTCTCATAAGAAGACTTTTTAGGATTTTTAGAAAACGTGTAAGTAATGTAAAGACTTTTGTAAAAAATTCATTCTATAAATAAAAGGAACCGAAGGCATTGCAAAGCAAGCCTTCATGTGTTGAAGCACAAATACTCTCTCCTGTCCGCAATAAATATTTTGCTTAGTTAATTAAAAAACAGATATATTTCAATGGAAAAGCTATGGAGGAACAAACCTCAGAAATATCAAACCTACCCGAACAGCTATATTTATTTATGATTATGAATAGCTAAATTCATAATTCCCAACAATCATGATATGATAAAATAAATTCATATTAGTTACTTTATAGTAGAATTATTCGAAGAATAATATGTTAAGAAGTTTATTAGCAAAGTGGAAACGGAGAAAAATCCCTAAGAACTATGCCATCCTAAAGGTGAAACCAATGAGGCAAGAAGCCGTGGTGGGGAGTAACCAGAGTAGAGGCACTGTTTAAGGGAAAAGTATCCAAATTACCATGCTAATAGTGACCGAAGAACATGTTATTTAAGAATAATCTAGTATATAGTAATCTAATATGACCATATTTTGTTATGTATATGATTGGAGGGAATATTTTGAAAATAGCAATTTTATGAAAATGGATAATTATTTATCTGATGTGATGGTAAATAAATTTAAAATACTTATTTTGTATGCACTTAAGGATATAAAAGTAGTAGATATAAGAAAAATCATATTAGAAAAAACATTTGGTAAATATTATATGACTAGAGTAAATTACATACCATACCTACCTAACTACTCTTACAAATACTTACCATGATAAATTACACAGAATTTTTGGAAAAAGATATGAGAAACATACAGTTAATAGAAAAACAGATGAAACTAAATTTAGACAAATACATGAAAACTAAAGAGATAAAATATATAGAATTTCTTAGTAAAAGTATGCAAGAACTACTAAGGCTAAAACAAACAACTACAAAATATTTAGTCAATTTTAAATGATAGATAATCTTAAAGTCTTAATCCTATATATACTTAGAGATATAGAAATTATAGATACTAAAAAAATAATATTAGAAAAAGTATTAGACTATGAAATTGAAATCATAAATTGGATAGCACAGTTATACCTAGATAATAACCCAGAAGGATATTATTCAGATTAAGAAATGTTAGAATATATTAGAAAAACTAGAGAAAATCAAGATAATCTAAATAAAGAAATTAATTATAGAAACCGAATTAGAAAAATAATGGAAAATCTAAAAGAAAAATTAATATGGATAGAAGAAATTTTAGAAAATTTAGAAAAAAGTACATGTGATAGTTTATATAATTTAAAAAACTCGCTACGAGAAGAACAACACAAGATAATAAATAACATTGAAAATCTAGAATTAAATATACATTACAGTACAATTAGGATAAGTTATTATATAGAAATCTATAACTCTGCAATTACTACAGGATAAAATAATAAACTACACAAATTAATGAATACATCTTACGGAAAGAATAAATCATTAAAAGATATTGAAACAAAATTTAAGAAATATCCACACACAAAGAAAAATAGATTCATTATACATATAATAGATCTATTTTACAAGTTAGTTATCCGCATAGATCCACACCACCCTACAAATAATGGTATGTTTACACCAGAATATTAAAATTTTAGTCAACTTTTATTTTATACTTGACACTAGTTATTGCAATAAATTTTCAGCTAATTAGTGAGCCAACTAAACAAACAAAACAAAATAATAAATCCACTTTCTTCTTAGTGGTGCTGAGAAAAATTTCAAATGGATGTCATTATTTCATAATTTCAAGCTTCAAAAAGTAATTTTCCCCCCCTGTTTTTTGAGGATAGGAGAAACCATGTAATAAGCAAACAAAGAAAATAATATAGCTAGATTTAACATAACGACAAATTGTATTAAACAGTCCTTCCAACATATGAAGTAGAAAACATTAAGTCATAATTACTTGATGTAGTTAGTGTTTAAAACAATCATTTGCAGCTAAGGTTTAGAGTAAATAGGTAAATATACATGTCTCTTGTATTTGCATATTCGTATATTTTGCGACGTATATACAAATCTCTATGATTTTCGGTCATGAAATCGCGTCTTTGCAATACCACTAAACTTTTGCCCACTCTGATGGTTCAACTCCTTGTTTTAAACAAACTACGTAGTTTCGACCAAAAAAATAATTTCCCGTTCCGTATATTTTTTTGAGAAAAGAATTTATGCAGAGGACTCCTTTGAAGCTGAAACTAAATATTATAGTAAAAGTTACATAAATTCCAATCATGTTGGAGATAATTAATCTCTATCTCAATTTTTTTCAAAATACTAAAAATTCTTGATTTAATTTTTTTCAAAGTACTAAAAATTCTTGATTTAATTTTTTTCAAAATACTAAAAATTCTTGATTTATTCCACGTGAATACATCACTTAATTTTACACAAAAACATTACATTTTTCGGATGCATTACTTAATTTTACACTGATACATCATATTCTTCTGAATATATTACTTTATTTTACACGAATACATCACATCTTTTAGATACATCACTTATTTTTTACACGTATTGTAATGACCCTCCGGGCCCTTTGTGAAATTTTTTCATCTTCCTTATTTTAGCTCGCCCCGTAGTTTGTGTACATGATTTATGACTCACAGAATGAGTAATACAAATTCTTGAGGTATTCGAAAGTAATTGAATTCATTAGTTGAATTGTTGAGTTTGAATAAATTTAAGCTTGATCACGGTCAATCTTTGATCAAGACAACCTCGATATGATATTTTAATATTTTCAATAGGTCTGGAACACAATTTTTAGTCAATATACATATTTAATTTATTTCCTCAAGGTTCCGAATAATATTCAAGCACCTATTGGGTATTTTAAATATTATTATTGGTGGTAATGAGCCAAGTTAACATTTTCTTGTTTATTGAGACCTATGTATAAGCATTAATTTTAAGAGGGGAGGATTTATCATGTTTATATAATAATAATACTAACATCAGAAGTTGGGAGCAAGAAGAGAGTAATATGTTTTCCTATCAATTCTATATCTGTGGTTAAGCGGATTGGTGAATTGGCCATCCCTGTATGTGAAGTTGATTAGTTAAATCATATTAAAATAAGAAAAAGTTGGTGAATTGACTCAATTATGTAATGAATGGGTGGATTATTACTGTATATCTATAAAAATACTATAGTTATTGGTTGGATTTGGCTGCTAAGTTGGTGGAAAATTCCACCACTGGAAACAATGGTTGGTTGCCTATAAAATTAATAACGAATGTAGTAATTATTGTCAATTATAATAATGGTTAAAGTTGATAGTTCCTGTTTCATGGTTAACTAATGCACCTTTCATGGTTTCTCTAATAACCTAGGATTAGTATGTTGTTTTCATGTTGTTCTGTAGTTATGATTTCAATAAAATTTTAGGCTTTAAGCCTACAGTTCTTAGAATAGAAATTTACAAGATGTGTCGTGAGATTTGAATTCAGAGGGAACGGAACGGTATGCAGACTTCTGTACTTTTCTTTGAGAGGCTATAAGACACTAGGAAAATTTAAATTCTTCTTTCTTATGTGCTATTACTTGATTTCAATTGGTATCTGACTTTTTTCATTCTTATTTTCACAAATGGTAAGAACACGAACAAATTGAGCAAGAGTTAAGGTGCCTCAACCAGCTCCTGAGGCTGTAGTTTGGGATAGAGACAGGCAAGGAGAGACGAGGAAGAGGACGGAGAGCTACACCCACCAGGGGCAGAGCTCAGGATGTAAGACTATCTAGAGAGAGGCTAGTATCTCTTCCCCACATAAGGATATTACTGGGATGATAGAGGATGAAGCGGTGCTAGTACCAAATGAGAGAATGCCGATTCTTGATGGGGTTGCACTAATTCAAGGAGGTACAACTTCGATTCAGATTTCTTCCGTGGTGATTCAGCAGGTTCAAAGTTTTTTAAGTGGTTTGGCAGGAACAGGGACTATTCCTGCAGCACCCGCAGTTCAACATCTAGGGTTTCGGTATGCTGCTACTGTAGCTCCTCCGATGGAAGAAGCGATGAGGTCAAATGTTTTTCTGAGATAGGTAGTGGGTTCGGTAATGACTTAAGATGAGCATGATTTATTCTGTAAGTTTATCAAGATGAAGCCTCATGTTTTTCATGAAACTGAGTCTAAGGATGCCTACAAATTTATTATTGACTGTCATGAGAGGCTTCACAAGATGGGTATAGTTGAGAGGTATGGTGTAGAACTAGTTACTTTTTAGTTTCAGGGGAATGCTAAGATGTGGTGGAGACCTTATGTAGAGTGTACAGATACAGGTTTGCCTACCTTGACTTGGACTCAATTTTACTCAGTTTTTCTAAAAAAGTACGTGCCTCGTACTTTGAGAGATGGAAAAAGGGATAAGTTTACTAATCTTAAGCAGGGGAATATGTCAGTTGCGGCCTATGAGGCAAAATTCCATTCATTGTCTCGGTATGCATCTCATTTGTTAAAAATTGAGGAGGAGAAGATTTATTTTTTTGTGAAGGGTTTGAATACAGGTCTCCAAATTTCTGTGTTTCAGAAGACATCTTCAGGTAGGCTTTTCCAAGAGATGGTTGATTTTGTTAAGAAGGCGGAGTCAAAAAAGAAGGCCCGCATAGGAGGTAGTTTCAGTGGTTCTTATTCTAGGAGTCAGAGTTCACAGGGATACCCTACCCACCCTATTCTGTCAGCTATGCAGGTATCTGTTGGTGGCCTGTTAGGAGCTAGCCAGCCATTTTCAGACTTTGATGGTTACCTCGCTTCATCTTTATCAGCTTAACGACCTACCTTGGATCGTATATGTTATGAATACGGTGGAGCTGGTCATATCAGGAGGTTTTGTCCTAATATGAGGCAGTTTGATCATTCTATCCAGCAACAGACTCTAGAGCTCTAGTTCCAGCAGGTAGGGGAGGTGGTGGTAATGGTAGAGGTCGTCCACAGGGTGGTCGTGGTGGTCATTAGGCAGGTAGGGGTGGTAACCAGCCCCATTAAGATGGTTCTTATCTTGGTAGGGATGCCGTTCAGACTAGTGGTAAGGCCCATATCTATGCCTTCCCAGGCAGGCTCGAGGTAGAGGCATCAGATGCTGTTATTACAGGTACTATTCTTGTCTGTGACCAAATGGCCACTATATTATTTGATCCTGGCTCTATTTTTTCATACGTATCTACTAATTTTGCTATGGGATTGGACATAGTGTGTGATTTACTTGACTTTCCAATTCACGTAGATACTCTTGTTGGTGATTCTGTTATTGTTGATAGGGTTTATCATTCTTGTTCTGTTATGTTTAAGGGGTATCGAACTTGGGTAGATTTAGTGATTCAAGACATGGCAGATTTTGATATAATTTTTGGTATTAGTTGGTTGTCTCCGTATCATGCTATATTGGACTATCGTGCTAAGATAGTGACCGTGGCTATGCCGGGAATGGATATACTTGAGCGTGAGGGTGATTATAGTCTTGCTCCAGTGAAACTAACATGCAAAGAGGTTAATTGGGAGAGCTCGTTTGTCCTTTCTAGCATATCTTTGGGCCACTTTTGCATAGGTTACATCTATTGAGTCAGTTCCTGTGGTATGTGAGTTCCAAGAGTTTTTTCCTACAGATTTGCCTGGTATGCCACCTGACCGTGACATTGATTTCTATATTGATCTAGATCCAGGTACTCGTCCTATTTCTATTCCTCCCTATAGGACGGCTCCGACTGATTTGAGGGAGTTAAAGGCTTTGTTGCAAGATTTGTTGAGTAAGGGTTTTATCTGTTCGAGTGCCTCTCCATGGGGTGCTCACTACTAAAAAAATGCCAAAAAGCGATGGTCATCGTCTCTTTCTTGGCCAAAAGTAACGAAAAAACATCGCTTTATTTTTCATTGCAAAAAGGATCGTTGTTTTTTTGAAAACGACGGCCTGCGTCGCTTTTATTACGACGGACCACGTTGCTCTTATGAGTTTATTTTTTAGTTATTTTTAGAAAAAGTGACGTTGTGCATCATTTTTTGTTCTTCATTTGAAGAACACATGATGAACAAAAAACGATGGACATCATCACTTTATTGAAGAAAAAATATAATTTTTTTCAGAAAAAGCGACGTTGGTCGTCGCCTTTTATTCTTCATAATGATTAAAAAAGCGACGACCATCGTCGCTTTCTGTTCTTCATAATAAATAAAAAGTGACGTTAATCGTCGCTTTCTGTTCTTCATAATAAATAAAAAACGACGTTAGACGTTGCTTTTTGTTCTTTATAATGAATAAAAAAGCAACAACCATCGTCGTTTTTCTTTAAAATAAAAATTCTGATTTAAAAAGCAACGCAAAATGTCCGCATTTCTGAAAATGTATTTCAAAAAAGCGACGGACAAAAGGGACCCTGTCCGTCCCTTTTCTGCTTTTTTATTTTTGGATGCAGAAATTTGAATTTTCTGCATCTCACCTGCCAAATAAAAATGCAATTCAATATATACAGCCTCATGCAACACACATTTCTAAAATAATCATACAACGCACTACTTTATCAAAATATTTAATCAATTCAAATCAACAACATTTAAACAATCAATCCAAAATTCAAAACACTTAATAATTAATACAACAACATCCAAAACACTTAAATAAAATCCTAAATTTTTTTCATTAGTCTATTGGGGTCCTAGATTTCTTCTTAGCAGTTGACTTCGAACACTTATCAGGACGAGGACGATCACCGTCACCACCAGATGTCATCTGTATGCAAGTTTACATTAAAACATAAAAAAATCAAGTCATTATTTCATATTTCATGTGCATACACTTAACTATTTTTAAGTTACTAGTACACATTTCATGTCACTACACTCGAACCATTTTCAAGTCGCAAGTTCACAATTTCAAGTAACTACACTTAACCGTTTTCAAGTCACAAGTTTGCAATTTCAAGTCACTACACTTAATAATTTTCAAATAACTTATTCACATTGCAAGTCACTACACTCAAACCATTTTCAAATAGCTAATTGACATTTCAAGTCACTATACTTAACCATTTTCAAAACACTACACTTAACCATTTTCAACTCTCTAATTCACATTTCAAGTGACTAAACCTAATCAATTTCAAGTCATGAATTCACATTTCAAGTGCCAACACTAAACCAATTTCAAGTCATGAATTCACATTTTTAGGTGATTACACTATACTAATTTCAAAACACAAATTCACCTTTCAAGTAACTGCACTAAATCATTTTCTAGTCGCTAATCCACTTCTCAAGTGACAACACTTGATCACTTTGAAGTTACTAGTACACATTTTAAAATACTACACTTCCATTTTCAACTCTTTAAATTCATATTTCAAGTGACTAAACCTAATCATTTTCAAGTCATGAATTCACATTTCAAGTATCAACACTAAACCAATTTCAAGTCACGAATTCACATTTTCAAGTGATTACACTTTGCTAATTTCAAAACACAAGTTCACCTTTCAAGTAACTACACTAAACCATTTTCAAGTCGCTAATCCACTTCTCAAGTGACTAGTACACATTTCAAAATACTACACTTAACCATTTTCAACTCTCTAATTCACATTTCAAGTGACTAAACTTAATCATTTTCAAGTCATGAGTTCACATTTCAAGTGTCAAAACTAAACCAATTTCAAGTCATGAATTCAAATTTTCAAGTGATTACACTTTACTAATTTTAAAACACAAGTTCAACTTTCAAGTAACTACACTAAACCATTTTCTAGTCGCTAATCCATTTTTCAAGTGACTACACTTGATCTCTTTGAAGTCACTAGTACACATTTCAAAATACTACACTTGACCATTTTTAACTCTCTAATTCACATTTCAAGTGACTAAATTATTTTCAAGTCATGAATTCACATTTCAAGTGTCAATGTTAAACCAATTTCAAGTCATGAATTCACATTTTCAAGTGATTACACTTTGCTAATTTCAAAACACAAGTTCACCTTTCAAGTAACTACACTAAACCATTTTCTAGTCACTAATCCACTTCTCAAGTTAATACACTTGATCACTTTGAAGTCACTAGTACACATTTCAAAACACTACACTTGACCATTTTCAACTCTCTATTTTATATTTCAAGTGACTAAACCTAACCATTTTTAAGTCATGTATTCACATTTCAAGTGCCAACACTAAACCAATTTCAAGTCATGAATTCACATTTTCAAGTGATTACACTTTACTAATTTTAAAATATAAGTTCACCTTTCGAGTAACTACACTAAACCATTTTCTAGTCGCTAATCCACTTTTCAAGTGACTACACCTAATTTCATGTTTGTGGGTCAAATTTCACCGAGATTAACAAAATTAAAGAACAATAATTTTAAAAAATATAAAATCAGCAACCTAGTTGTAATTTTAGAGCAAATCAGCGTATTCAACATACATGAACACATAAAATAAAGGAATTGAATCAAATTTAAGTCAAACATCACAAAAATTTTAATCTATGAATCTGATTTTAAAACAAACAAACATGTAATTAGAGGTATTGAGGAATCAAACTGAACAATAATAGAAGAGAAGTTCATTGAAAACCTCATCATCCATCAACTCAGGCGAGGACATGACGAATGAAAGACGAGGGAGGCAAAGGGAGAACGGATTGGTGGAGGTTGCCAGGGGTTGGCTATGGATTAGCTGCTGCTGGCGGCTCTTGGTGTTGGTTTTATAGGTTTCCGGTAGTTAATGGTTGTTGGATGATGGCTGAGCGGAGAAAAGAATGAGGCGGTAGGAGATCTTCGCTGGTTTGCTCGCTGGCTGAATAGCTACTTGCAGCGGCGGCTGGTGGCGCTGACTGGAGCGGTTGCTGGTGGCACTGGATGAAGCATTGACTTGGTATTATTAAGTGGTGATTCGGTTGGATACAGGTTAGACAGTTGCCCATGATGGATTGGTCGGTGGAGAAGGCGTGGAGGTCAAGGGAAAGAGGGGATGGCAATTTTTATCGGATTAGAGAGAAAAGCTAGAGAAAGAGGTGGATGTTTTTTGTTAGAATGAAATTAGGTTTAGGGTTTGTTGTCAGTTTAGAAGGAAAGAAATAAAGTTATAGATCTCAGTCATTGGATCAATTTTGATCGACGACAAAGATCAAATTGATCTAAAAATGTGCTAGAATTTAAATTTCAATTTGAGATAAGAAATTTAGCTAAAATTATCATTAACTTGATACAAAATGGCTAGAAAATAAAATTAAGAAATTGAATTAAATTAGGGTTGCTATTTTAATAAATATACAAATGACGAGAAAATAGTAAGATGTCGATATTAAAATAAACTAAGCATGTAAGAATTAATGTTACATAAAATTACTATATAAAATAGCAGCCTGAGAAAGGTACCGTGAGGTCAAAATTGGGTGTCAACACAACTAACCCGATTTAGTCACACAAAATGGGTCTGCGGAGGGTAGAGTGTACGCAGACCTTACCGGATAGGTTGTTTCCAATAGACCCCCAGTTTAAGAAAAATAGTCTGAAGCAGTCCAATTTCAAGTAGGGGTGTGCAAAAACTGAACCAACCACTAAACCGAATCGATAAAAATGTTATTGGTTTATTGTTATTGGGTTATTAGGTTAACGATTTTTTAATGGTTTTATAATTTTTTTTATTGGGATATTGGGTAAACCGATAACTCAATAAGAATATTCCAAATTGCATTTTCCCATATATATATATATATACCTACTCTATATTTCTCTTTCATTTCTATAAACCTATTCAATTTCTCGAAAACTTATTCAAGCTTGAAGATTCTTGTAAAATAAAACACATCATGTAGTATTTTTTGCTACAACTAAAATTTCATTTTTTTTCTTGTTAGTTGCTAATATTTCTATTTTATGCATATTTTCTTATAGGTTAAATCGAAAATCGAATCGTTAAGGACTAAAAATTGATAAACCAAAAATCAATAAAAAATATCTTATTGATTTAACATATTTAAAAATCGATAACCGATAAATCAAATCGATAATATATAAAATCAAATCGAACCGACCGATGCACACCCCTAATTTCAAGAAAAAATAGTGATAATTGATTTTAATATTGATTGTTGATCAAATATGATGAAGGTTGAGATTAAAATTGAACACATGAGTCAATTTGGGATTAGAAATTGGGTTAAAAAAGATTGAATTGGAGATTTTGATTACGTTCATACAATGTATTAATCTGATGAATTGTCGGTTAATTAGCTTCATTATTATAACTCCAATAGTGTATTATTACCTTGATCATATGATGTTAACGTATTATTCAAAATATTTGAATAGCTTTTAACTACTATGTACATCACTATACGAGAGATACATACTTATATATATACATATACATATATATATATATATATATATATATATATATATTTGACTATATCAACTTTGTAATATGTGCTATATACATCACATACATGAGTATATTACCTCGTAATACAGCGTATTTCATATATACTTTGATAAATTATCGTTTAATTTAGCTTACATTACTATATTATAATTTCAATAGTATATTATTACCTTAATCAATCGATCGTATGATATCAATGTATTCAATATATATAGTTGATTGATTATCAACTTCAAAATATGTACTATATACAACACATACACAGGTATATTACCTCGTAATACAATGTATTTTATATATACTCTGATGAATTATCATTTAATTTAGCTTATATTATTATATTATAACTTCAACAGTATATTATTATCTTGATCAATCGATCGTATGATATCAATGTATTCAATATATAATTGAATACACTTAATTTTTTTAAATATAAAAATTATTTATTTAATAGTAAATCAAAAATATCAAAATCGATGGACAGTGTCATTTTCATAAAGTTAATTTTTATTTATTTTTAACAAAAGAAAAAATTAAATTTAAAAATCGACGGACAACATCACTTTTTATCATAAAGTTAATTTTATTTATTTTTAACAAATACGGAAAAATAAAATCAATTAAAAATTGCGATGGATAGCTTCGCTTTTCTATAATTAATATTTTAAAAATAAAAAATTATAGTGACCTTGTCCGTCGATTTTAATAAAAATAAAAATTAAATTTAAAAATTGACAGACATCATCGCTTTTTAAAAAATTAATTTTTATTTAGTTTTAACAAAAGCAAAGTTGTTCGTTGCTTTTTGTAAAAAAAAAAATTAAAAAAAATTACAAATTACAATGGATAGCATCGCATTTCTAGAATTAATATTTTAAAAAATAAAAATTATAGCGACGTTTCCCGTTGCTTATTATAAAAATAAACAAAAATAAAAATCAAATTTAAAAATAGACGGACTATATTGCTTTTCAAAAAATTAATTATTATTATTTTTAAATAAATTACAACGGTATTCATCACATTTATTAAAAAAATATAAATTATTTTTAATTAGTTGGCACTATAATCCGCAAAAAAAGCGATGGATACTAAGACATTGATCGTCGATTTTAATAAAAAATAAATAAAAATTAAAATTAAACTAAAAAAGTGACGGACAATGTCGTTTTTTAAAGTGACACAGTTCGTTGCTTTTTTTTTTCCATCACTTTTTGGCCCTTTTTAGTAGTGGCTCCTATTTTTTTATGAATAAGAAGGATGGTAGTCTTTGTATGTGTATAGACTACAGGCATTTGAACAAAGTTACGATCTGTAATAACTATCCTTTGCCCTGTATCGATGATTTATTTGACCAGTTACAGGGTGTATCTATATTTTCTAAGATTGATTTGAGGTCCGGCTATCATTATTTTAAGATTCGGCCTGATGATATTCCTAAGACTACTTTTCAAACCAGGAATGGGCACTATGAGTTTCTTGTGATGTCTTTTGGGTTGACTAATGTCCTAGCTTCTTTTATGAGTTTGATGAATCAGATATTTAAACCTTACTTGGATTCTTTTATTATTGTCTTTATTGATGATATTCTAGTTTATTCTATGAGTAAAGAGGATCATAAGAATCATTTAAGGACTGTTTTAGGTTTGTTAAAAGAGAAAAAGCTTTATGCAAAGTTTTCTGAGTGTGAGTTTTAGTTGGCTTCTGTATCTTTTTTGGGGCATGTACTTTTGAAAGAAGAGGTGATGGTAGTGCCACAGAAAATTAAATCAGTTAAGAATTGGGCTAGGCCCACTTCAGTAATAGAGATTCGTAGCTTTATTGGCTTAGCAAGTTATTACCGCAGGTTCGTGAAGGAGTTTGCTTCTATTACTACTCATATGAAGCGGTTAACTCAGAAGAATGCATCTTTTTTTGGATTGATGTGTGTGAGGAGAGTTTTCAAAAGCTCAAGACCTTGTTGACTACCGCTCCTAATCTTGCCTTGTCAGTAAAGGGTAAGAATTTTATTATTTATTGTGATGCCTCATATTCTGGTTTAAGTGCCGTGTTGATGCAGGAAAGGAATGTTATTACTTATGCTTCGAGGCAATTAAAGCCCAATGAGAAGAATTACCCCACTCATGATTTGGAGTTAGCTACTGTGGTTTTTCCTCTTAAGATATGGATGCATTACTTGTATGGGGTTTGTAGTGAAGTGTTCACTGATCACTGCAGTTTACAGTATGTGTTCACGTAGAGGGATTTGAATTTGAGATAGCGTAGATGGATGAAGTTACTTAAAGATTATGATATTACCATTCTCTAGTATCTGGGGAAGGCTAATATGGTCGTTGATGCTTTGAGCAGGAAGTCAGCAAGTATGGATAGTTTGGCTTATTTGAATGCTAGCAGGCATCCGTTGGCTAGAGAAATTTAGACTCTAGCTAACAAGTTTATTCGACTTAAGGTGACTGAGATAGGAGGAATTCTAGCCAGCATTGAGGCAATGTACACATTTTTTGATCAAATCAAGGCAAAACAATTTGAGGATGCTAAGTTGAGCAAGATTCGTAATAAGGTTTTACAAGGTGAGGCCAAAGAGGCCATTCTTGATGGCGATGGTGTGTTGCGGATTAAGGGGCGAGGCGAGTATGTGTACCCCGTGTTGATAATTTGATTCCTAGTATTCTAGACGAGGCTCATTGTTCGAAGTATTCTATATATCCTGGAGAGACTAAGATGTATCTTGATTTGAGGCAACATTATTGGTGGGGCCAAATGAAGCATGATATAGTTGATTTTGTTGCCAAATATTAGAGTTGCTAGCAGATAAAGTACGAATATCAGAAGCCTTGTGGAACTCTTCAGCAGATGCCCATTCCTGAATGGAAATGGGAGAGGATAACTATGGATTTCATTGTTGGTCTTCCCAAGACTTTAGGAAAGTGTGATTCTATATGGGTTATTGTGGATAGGTTGACTAAGTCTGCACATTTCATTCTAGTTCAGGTGACTTATAATGCAGAAAAGTTGGCCAAGATTTATCTTAAGGAGATTGTTCGATTGCATGGGGTCCCAATTTCTGTTATCTTAGATAGGCATACTCAATTTAACTCTATATTTTGGAAGAAGTTGCATGATGACTTGGCTACTAGGTTAGACCTTAGTACAAATTTTCACCTTCAGACCGATGGGCAGTCCGAGCAAATGATTCAGGTATTGGCGGATATGCTTTGTTTGTATGTGATGGATTTTGGAGGTCATTGGGATCAGTTTCTACCTTTAGCCAAGTTTGCATATGATAACAGTTATCATTTGAGTATCGATATGGCATAATTTGAGGCTTTGTATGGGAGGAGGTATAGATCTCCCATGGGATGGTTTGATGCATTTGAGGTGAAACCATGGGGTACTGATCTGTTGAGGGACTCATTGGAGAAGGTTAGATTTATCGTGGAGAAACTTATAGCGGCTTAAAGAAGGCAACAAGAGTATGTAGATCAGAAAGTTAGAGATATGCACTTTATGAAGGGTGAGCAAGTGTTACTTAAGGTTTCACCCATGAAGGGTGTATGTGTTTTGGGAAGCGAGGTAAAATCAGTCCTAGATATATTGGACCATTTGAGATTCTTCAGCGTGTGGGGCTGGTGTCCTATAGATTGGCATTGCCACCGAGTTTGTCGGGAGTTCACCTTGTGTTTCATGTATCTATGTTAAAGAAGTTTCATGGTGATGGTAACTACATAATTCGCTGGGATTCAGTCTTGTTAGATCAAAACCTTTATTATGAAGAGGAACCTATTGCTATTCTTGATAGAGATGTCCATAAGTTGAGGACTAAGGAGATTGCGTTTGTGAAGGTCCAGTGGAAAAATCATCCTATTGAGGAGGCCACTTGGGAGATCGAAGCAAATATGCGTGCAAGTATCCACATCTTTTTGTTGATTCAGGCAATTCCTTGTTTTCCCTTCTTATCTTATTTTTGCCCATTTGGGAACGAATGATTGTTTAATTTGTATATGATCTAACGAACCTCCTGATCGTTTGTTAAATTTTCTCATCTTCCCTATTTTAGCTCACCCCGTAGTTTGTGTACGTGAGTTAAACTCACGGAATGAGTAGTACCAATTCTTGAGGTGTTCAAAAGTAATTGAAGTCATTAGTTGGATTATTGAGTTTTAAGAAATTTAAACTTGATCACGATCAATATTTGGTCAAGACGACCTTGATATGATATTTTAATGTTTTCAATATGTCTGAAACTCACTTTTTAGTCAATATACATATTTGATTTATTTTCTTGAGGTTTCGAATAATTTTCGATGGTCTATTGGGTATTTTAAATATTATTTTAGTTGGTGGTAATGGGCCAAGTTAACATTTTCTTATTTTTTGAGACCTATGTATAAGCATTAATTTTAAGAGGGGAGGGTTTATCATATTTATATAATAATAATACTAACATCAGAAGTGGGGAGCAAGAAGGGAGCATCAGTAATCAGTATTTTTCTCCATCCTTGTTGAGAGAGTTTTCGACAATACCAGGTGAGATACAATTGAGTAATATGTTTTCCTATCAGTTCTATATCTGTGGTTAAGCGGAGTGGTGAATTAGCCATCCCTGTATGTGAACTTGATTAGTTAAATCATATTAAAATAAGGAAAAGTCGGTGAATTGGCTCAATTATGTAGTGAATGGGTAGATTATTAACTGTATATCTATTAAAACACTATAATTATTGGTTGGATTTGGCTACTAAGTTGGTGGAAAATTCCACCACCGGAAGCAAGGTTGGCTGCCTACAAAAGTAATAACAAATGTAGTAATTATTGTCAATTACAATAATGGTTAAAGTTCATAGTTGTTGTTTCATGGTTAACTAATGCACCGTTCATGGTTTCTTTAATAACCCAAGATTAGTATATTGTTTTCATGTTGTTCTATAGTTATTATTTCAATAAAATTTTAGGCTTTAGGCGTACAGTTCTTAGATAGGAATTTACAAGATGTGTCCTGAGATTCAAATTCTTATGTAAATTATATAATTGAATAGATTTTTACTATTCGAAAACTTTACAGAAGAGCAAGACCTTAAAAAAATAGCGTGCGTTTGAATCCTTCGATTGAGGTAAGTTACGATTTAATTGGAGCTTAGACTCAATTTAATTATGTGTGTCCTCCTAAATTGAATGCTTGTTGATTGGTATTCAGACATGCTTGAAATTGATGATATTTGGATTGTAGAGATTTTTATAATTAATTATTGAAAATTTACCTGATGGAATTATCTTATAACTTTAAGTGTACATGTAAACTTAGTACATCATATTGTATCATGAAGGGTAGTGTGAGTTTGATAAAACATGCCTAATATGGTTATGAAGGATCAGGTACCGCGTCGGTACGGATATGATATTAATATTACTTGTTTATGGAGGATTGGGTACCACACCGATGCGAATATGTATATTGATATTACTTGGTTATGGAGGATTGTGTACCACGCCAGTACGATTATGTATATTGATATTACTTGTTTATGGAGGATCGGGTACCACGCCGGTATGAATATGATATTGAAGTTACTTGTTTATGGAGGATCGGTTACCACACCGGTATAAATATGATACTTATATTACTTGTTATTGAGGATCGGGTACCATGCCGGTACGATACATGAACATAAATAGTTCCCTGCATGTCATGACTATTTGGGCAAAAATAAGTCTCATCGCATATGTGTACTTCTTTGTGTTGAATTTGAGAGGTTGTATGGGTTATTAGCAGATAAAGAGCTAATGGTGTTCTAATTGTGAGTTTTATAAGGATGTGGTTGTTATTTATGGTTTGTTGTTGATTCTTTAGATTTTTACAGTATGGTTGATACTCATGATGATTATGTGGCTTGTTTGCGAGCGTTGTTTGACCTGTTATTGCTGTATTGTTGATTTATTGAATATTTGTTATGTGATGATGCCTTTCTATTTGTTATTTGATTTATATTGTGTACATGCTATTAAATTGAGTTGACCTATGATATCTAGCAGTATATAGTGGTTTGTATTGATACTACCCTGTACTTTTTTTTTTGTTGAGTGTAGAAAGTGTTCCAGAGGCTCAAACACGACCTCACCTCTAGAGTTTGATAGCAGATCTTGATCCAAGGGTGAGCACTCCGTCTCCAGGCTACCATGGGTCATCCTATTTGTTCTTGTCCATCTTTCGGGCAATGAAACATTCTTTATTTACTTTATTTTTGGATATCTCTTTTAGACATGATTTTTTTTAGGAGTTCTTGTACGATGACTTTCGGGTCTTGGGGATTTCACTGAGTAGCTTTTTGATTTTCGCATTGATAATGATTAGCTCCAGATTACTTTTATTATGTTGGTTTTATGATAATATCGTTTTAATATTGACTAAGTGATTGGGTAACGGTTCGGTTTAGATGATTGTCACACAGAAAGATTAGTGTGGGTGTCACTAATGGCCTTTTGGGTTGTGACATGTATACATCACATTCTTTCTTCTGCATACATCACTTAATTTTATACAGATGATACATCATTTCTTCAGATAGATCATTTAATTTTTCCACAGATACATCACATTTTTATCTGAGCTTTTAAGTAAAATTACAAATTTGTGTAATTATCTAAAAGCGTTGAGATTCTAAATAGTTATGATAAGTTAAGTCGTGGCATGATGTAATTTCTTTCAATATTTTATATATCTAGCAGATTCCTATTATGATAACAATTCGCGTAGAAGATATCTTCAACAGTAAAATGCCTATAGAATTCCTTAGCTGAAGTATGTTGGAGAAATAGTTTTTTTGGTAAATTTGGATAAATAGTTGATATGACTAAAATTATCTTTTTAAATGGTCTTTGCATATTTTAATTTTGAAAGTTCTAATGACAAGATATTAACGTGAGCTACCTCGTTAATTCTAAATTTTATCAAGAACCGTATTATATAATGTAAATAATCTATATCTATAATCTATAATATATAACCTATAATCTATAATCTATATCTATAATTTATCTATAATCTATATCTATATCTATAATCTATAATTTATAATATATTAAAAGTGTGAAGACCGAAAAGTGATTCGAACTTTTTGCCCTTCGTTAAAAGATTCTTCTTTAGACAAAATGGTCTTTTCACCTTTTTTTTCTTCAATTAAATTTCTCAAAAATAAAATTATAAAGTTCCTACATTACTTCTACTAGATTCGTGTCCTATTTGGTTTATGAATATTCTCTTTTTACCAAATTTAATAATTAAGAAATTCTAAAATATATGCTAAAAGAATAGCATATGGTAAGAATTCTAAGGTTTGTAGAAGTTGTATTTCCTACATTACTTATACTAGATTTGTGTCCTATTTGATTTATGAATATTCTCTCTTTACCAAATTTAATAATTAAGAAGTTATATGCTAAAAGAATAATATATGGTAAGAATTGTAAGGTTAGTAGAAGTTGTATACCAAATTTTAACTATATAAGTAGTTTAATAATTTTCAAGGAGGCAGAATTCACTTGAAACCTAGCAGGTTGTTTGATGCTGATGCTTTTGCAATGTTTTGGAAAACTTTTCAAAGACAATACAACTTTAAGATTCAACAATTAATATTATTTTAAGATTTAACAATTTTAAAAGGTAAACATATATGATTCAATATTTAATGTAATATGTCGTTGATTAAGAAAAAAAGAAAAATATAGAATAGATTTGAAATTTCTAATAAAGTAAATAATTAAAATATTTCATAATAATTAACTAATATTTAGATTTTAGCTTATGGTGAATTTTCTCTTTAATCAAAGTTGTGTCTATCTAATTCTTCTTAAAAAAATAATGATGAATCATATCTATGGTTGGGTTCATAAAAATCGAAACATGTACATATTGCTTGAATTTTTAAATTTATTTATAAGTGTTTGCATTATTTATCTAAAGACTTTTATATGACATGATTTTTTTTCTTCATTTATCTAGCTAAATATGATCAATAATACTCACTACGAAAAAATCTCATCTTTTAAATTTTATAACATAATATTATTCAATAATATTTTATTTTTAATTATATATACTCATTGAATAGGTACACGCGTAAAGCGCAAATTACTAAACTAGTAATATAATAAGTGAAGAGGCATTTTTTACATTTTAGTCCTAGCACATAAATATCGGAAAACAAAACTTATTTAAAAAATAAAAACAAACAAACAAAGGTCACTTATCAAAAATAAAAACAAAACCATTTTTAGGAAAAGTCAACCGATTTTGTTTTGAACAAACACACGTATCAAAACACCATCAATATTATCATAAATTTAGGAATTCAGATATAAATAGAAAGCTATTTTCTATTTATTTTTATATATCTATTATAATTAATATTCAATATTATAACTTGGAAAAAAAGATAAAAAGACGATTTTATCTATTGTAGAGTCTTTTTAACGAAGGATAAAAAGTTTAAACAATATTTTCTAAGACCCTTTACATTTTTAATATATTATAGATATAGATTATAGATTATAGATTATAGATTATAGATATAGATTATGAGTATAAATAAAGATAGACACAGATATAAATATAGATTATAAACATAGATAAACATTTATTTGATTTTTTAGTGAAAATGATAACCAATGAAAATACTAATTTGCCCTTCTAAATTGTAATGATATCACATAATATAGAAATTACATTAGTAATTCTGTTATAAAACAAGAAAGAATAAAGAAGAAGAGTAGAGCGAATAGAGAGAGTAATTGTTATTTCTTCTCTTGAGGGATGATTTACAATGAAGGAAACTCTTCTATTTATAGGGGGAATTTGCCCTAGTTTCACACTAAAAGACAAATACATCAAATCCTGATAGATATCAAATAGATCTTGATAGATCTTCATAGACATTCACTATAATTGATATATATAATAACACTCCCCCTTGAATGTCTAACAATACGCATATAGGCTTCCTCATTAAAAACTTTACAAGAAAAACCTAGTGGGACAAAACCTCGTAAGGAAAAAAGAGTACAACGCGTATTAGCTCCCCCTAATAAGAACATCCTTGAACCTTTGCATTCCAATCTTGTGCACCATCTTCTTGAAAGTTGCAGTTGGAAGAGACTTGGTGAATAAATCAGCCATATTGTCACTTGAACGAATCTGTTGTATGTCAATATCACCGTTCTTTTGGAGCTCATGTGTATAGAAGAGCTTTGAGGAAATGTGCTTCGTTCTATTTCCTTTTATGAATCCACCTTTCAGTTGTGCTATGCATGCTGCATTATCTTCATATAAAATTGTGGGTACTTTGTCACATTTCAAGCCACATTTTTCTTGAATGAGATGTATTATGGACCTCAACCACACATACTCTCATCTTGCTTCATGAATAGCTATAATCTAAGTGTGATTCGATGAAGTGGCTACGATAGACTGCTTTGTTGATCTCCAAGATATGGAAGTACCCCCACTTATGAATACATAGCCTATTTGAGACCGAGCTTTATACGGGTTGGATAAGTATCTAGCATCAGCATAACCAACAAGATCAGAATTGCAATCTTTAGAATAAAAAAAGCCCATATCGGTAGTCCTCTTTAGATACCGTAATATGTGTTTGATCCCATTCCAATGTCTCCTAGTAGGAGCAGAACTATACCTTGCTAGAAAATATACTGAAAAGGCAATATCAGGCCTTGTAGTATTTCCAAGATACATTAGTGCACCAATTGCACTAAGATATGGTATTTCAGGACCAAGGAGTTCCTCATTCTTTTCTTGGGGTCGAAATGGATCCTGATTCACATCAAGTGATTGAACAACTATCGAAGTACTTAATGGATATGCTCCATCCATATAGAATCATTTCAACACCTTTTCTGTGTAGGCAGATTGATGGACAAAGATACCGTTTGTCAAATGCTTAATTTGCAAACCAAGGCATAACTTTGTCTTTCCGAGATCTTTCATCTCAAACTCTTTTTTTAGGTAATCAATTGCCTTTTGAAGCTCTATTGGCGTTCCAATAAGTTTTATGTCATCGACATAGACAGCAAGTATAACAAACTCCGACGTTATTTTTTTATGAAAACACATGGGCAAATTTCATCATTCGTATAACCTTCTTTAGATAAATATTCACTAAGACGGTTATACCACATGCGTCCAGATTGGTTTAAACCATACAATTATCTTTGCAATCTAATGGAATACATTTCCCAAGGCTTTGAACTATATGCTTTCGACATTTTAAATCCTTGGAAATTTTCATGTACATCTCATTATCAAGTGATCCATATAGATAGGCTGTTACCACATCCATAAAATGCATTTCAAGTCTCTCATGGATAGTGAAACTAATAAGATAACACAATGTTAATGCATCCATAACTAGTGAATATGTCTCATCATAATCGACACCAGGCCGTTGTGAAAATCCTTGTGAAACAAGGCGTGCTTTATATCTTTGTATTTTATTTTTTTCATTTCTTTTTTGCACAAAGACCCATTTATAGCCAACAGGCTTAACACTATTAGGTGTTTGAACTATGGGTCCAAAAACTTTACGTTTGGCGAGCGAATTCAATTCAGATTGAATTGCTTCTTGCCATTTTGGCCAGTCATTTCTTTGTCGACATTCTATGACAGATCGAGGTTCAAGATCCTCGCTATCTTGCATGATTTTTGTTGCAACATTATATGCAAAAACATGATCCATTACTATTTCAGATCGATTCAGATTAGTTTCAACATCACTTGAATTTATGAATAGTTCCTCATTTTCTTGAGTCTCAGGCTCATTGATTCCTTCAGGGATATCAACATTGCTCAAATCTTGAACTTTTGTATGTGGATCTTTCGTAGTGTCATCTTGACCATTTGTTTTTCTTTTTCTAGGATTTCGATCCTTAGAACCTAATGGTCTGCCACGCTTCAAGCGTGCTTTAGATTCATTAGCTATGACACTAATGGATGGTCCTTTAGGGACACAAATTCAAATTGAGACATTCTCTGCAGGAATATGTGATTTAGTGATCCTTTTCAAATCTGTAAATGCGTCCGGCATTTGATTTTCAATTCTTTGCAGAAGAATAATCTTTTGTACTTCTTGCTTACAAATAGAAGCACGTGGATCAAGATGAGATAGTGATGAATTTTTCCACAAAATTTCTCTTTTGATGCCACTATCTTCTCCTCCTAATTTTGGGAAAAGTATCTCATCAAACCGATAATCTGCAAATCAAGCAGTGAACATATCTCCCATTAATGGTTTAAGATAGCGAATAATAGAGGGTGATTCAAACCTAACATAAATTCCTAACCTTCTTTGGGGGCCCATCTTGGTGCGGTTTGGTGGTGCTATCAGAACATAAACACCGCACCCAAAAATTCTCAGATAAGATATATTAGGCTCTTGACCCAGAGCCAATTGCAACAAAGAAAATTTATGATAGTTTATCGGTCTAAGACGAATAAGTGTTGCAGCATGCAAAATTGCATGACCCCAAATAAAAGTGGACAACTTAGTTTTCATTAGTAATGGTCTTGCTATCAACTGCAGACGTTTAATTAATGACTCAGCAAGGCCATTTTGAGTGTGAACATGGGGTACAGGATGTTCCACTCTTATCCTGATCGATAAGCAATAGTCATTAAATGCTTGGGATGAAAATTCTGAAGCATTATCAGGAAATTGAGCTCGTAATCGCATTATTTATGCCAACAATTTTGCTAATGCCAAGTTGAGAGATGACAAAAGGCACACATGAGACCATCTAGAAGAAGCATCTATTAGGACTATGAAGTATCTAAACGACCCACTTAGTGGGTGAATTGGTCCACAAATGTCCCCATGTATGCGTTCCAAGAATCCGGGGGACTCAATCCCAACTTTTGTTGGCGATGGTCTCACAATTAGCTTGCCTTGATAACAACCATTACATGAAAATTCACCATTCGAAAGAACCTTCAAGTTCTTTAATGGATGCCCATTTGAATTTTATATTATTTATCTCATCATTATTGATCCTGGATGTCCCAGATGATCATGCCAAAGTACGAAAGTATTGAAATCAGTAAACTTCCGATTTACTATAGAATGTGGCTCAATTGCACAAATCTTTGTCCAATACAGGCTAGAAGATAAAGCAGAGAACTTTTCAACAATACATGTCTGCCCAGAGACATTCTTGGTGATACCAAGATATTCAAGATTCATCTAATCAAATGTCTTGATATGATAACCATTTTCACGGATATCTTTAAAACTCATCAAGTTTCTCCGAGACTTGGAAGAGAATATATCATTATTTATGATGAGTTTAGTTCCCTTGGGCAAGATTATAATGGCTTTTCCGAAGCCTTCAATCAAATTAGCACTACCAGAAATTGTAGTAACATTAATCTTACCCATGTTTAGATGAGAGAAATATTTCTCGTCTTTGAATATCGTATGTGTAGTGCCAGAATCAATCAAACATATATCTTCACAATTTGATAGCTTACTTTGAAAATTATCCATATCTTCAAATAAAATGACATACACCAAATAATATATATATATATAATTTTTGTACAAAGTGAAAGCTTATACTATAAGAAAAGGTTAATCACCCTGTACTAAGCAATTCAATAAATTATGTCCAACTCAAAATTTCACAATTTTTCAAATACCTTAATACTTTACTGGAGAAAAATAATAATTTATTTTTTTATTTCATTAATACAGAAACAAGATGAAAAAGGTACTAAGACAACTTTAAACCATAAAATTAAACACAACACCATGTCAGTATATTAATTTAATAGTGAAAATGATAAAGATACCAAAACTACAAATATATTCATTTACACATTGAGATATATTTAACAAGATGTTAAATCATGTTATACAACAAATAATGCATTATGAAACATTATTATACAGATTAACATATAAAATATGTATTTTACTGTATCATGATGTCCCTATATTATATTCCATAAATTAAACCTTGAAATATGCTACCATTGACATTGGTATAATATGTGGTACTAATCCAAAATTAAAATAACGTGATAGCATATATATGTATTGATAGAAAAATATAATCATACATAAATAATACGCAAATATTATGCTATATGAGCACAATTACAATGAAATCATAAATACAACACAAAATATTAATAGTTGCATAACATGCAAATTATATAATAATATTATTATATAAGTATATTAAAATCACACAATTGACAAATACAAGAAAGTAAGTTGCTTTACTACGACCCATTCATTACTACTCATCTAAGTAGCAGATCTGCACGTAGATCCATCTCACGAAGTGTTCGTGTCATGATTTTTTTTCAGCAAATAGATTTGGTGATAATATTTTATTATAGCAGAGATTATTTTAAGAAGTCATTCATCATCAAAATAAAATAAAATTCAACTCAATTATTTAATGAACTATGACAATACAAAAGTAATCAATACTATTTAAAAACTAATACTCACGCAAACAACTACTTTTACATGATTTTTATTCACTAACAACCAAAAAAAATAAAAATATGTATTCATAATTCCATGTTTACGGAACCATCACCAATCAAGTGATCAATCTTTCCTTCAGGGTGCTCGTAAAAGTTTGCTACATCCAAGCATGTGATATCAACATTATTTTCAGAGAGAAAGTTAGCCTCGGGATTTCTCTCTTTCTTCTTTAGTGATGCTTGATAAAGATCAACCAAGTGCTTGAGAGCACGATAGTCACGTGAATAATATCCTTTTCCACCACATCAGAAACAAGTAATTGCTTCACGTTTCTCATTTTTTCTCTTTTTATTCGATGAATGATTAATATCCGGAACAGGGTTTCTTTCTTAGTCATCACGACCACGACCAAGACCACGTCCACGATCAGGGCCGCGACCTTTTCCACGCCTAGCATGGTGAGCGTGCACATCATTTGCCTCAGGGAATGGTGTAGATACAATTGGTCGGTTCTCATGATTTTTCATCAACAAATCATTATTTTGTTCAGCCACGAGAAGATGAGAACTAGTTCAGTATACTTCTTGAAATCTTTTTCTCGATATTATTGCTGTAAGAGCACATTCGAGGTATGAAAAGTGGAGAGCGTCTTTTCCATCATATCATTATCATCGACCGTCTCTCCACATAGTTTCAATTGAGATGAAATTCTGAACATGGCAGAATTGTACTCATGGACAGACTTATAGTCTTGAAATCTTAGATGCATCCACTCATATTGTGCTTTTGGGAGGATGGCCATCTTTAAGTGGTCAAACCTTTCTTTTGGGATATTCCACAATACGAGTGGATTCTTGTAGTAAGGTACTCAATTTTCAGAACTTCATCAAGATGATGACGCAAGAAAATCATAGCCTTAGCACGATTTTAACTAGATGTTGTATTTTCATTCTTTATGGCATCTCCAAGACCCATAGCATCTAGGTGAATTTCAGCATCCAACACCCATGAAATATAGTTCTTGCCCGAAATTTGAAGGGCAACGAACTCACACTTCGTAAGATTGTTAGCCATATGGAAAAAGAAAGAAATAGAAAAAATAATACCTTAGCCTTAGACGGTAAATTCTTGTGCTGATAACGTGTTATAAAACAAGAAAGAATAAAGAAGAAGAGTAGAGAGAATAAAGCGAGTAATTGTTATTTCTTCTCTTGAGGGATGATTTAAAATGAAAGAAGCCCTTCTATTTATAGGGGGAATTTGCCCTAGTTTCACACTAAAAGACAAATACTTTAAATCCTGATAGACATCAAATAGATCTTGATAGACATATACTATAATTGATATATATCATAACAAATTTAGAGTTTTATGATGCAAACTAAATATTGTATTAGATATTCATAATTTTGGGGCCACATTTATTTTCCTTATGAGCTAATGAAAGAACACTAAAGCAAGGGTGAAATATGCAGCCAAATTAGTTTTTTCAAAATATGTTATTGTTATTATTCTTTATGTGTTTTGCTTAAAGATGACCTCATAGTCACAAAAATAAAAAAAGCCCTTCAACTAACAAAATAACTAAGAAAAAAAACCTTTCTTGCTAATTGTTGCTCCAAATCAAGGAGAAATGGGTCAATTTTACTCTTTATTCTTTTAATGAGTAATTTTATTTTTGTAGTGGGGGGGGGGGGGGTCACGATCCCAAAATTAAAGGTCATGATAATATTTATCGCGGATTAGCCTTGGAAAGTAAGTCAATCACCCAAACTGATAAGTAAGAAGAAAACATAACATAATTCTCAAAGCAAAACTTCTAGAGAGAAGTCAGACAATACGTGTACAATAATAGTAGAAATTTAATAATAAAGATATCATAAACTATCTCAAAATTTGGTGTCATAGTGTAAGAACAATCTAAATACAACTCAAAATTTGAAAGAACAATTGAAAATTTGAAAAATTACAAGTCTGTCTCTGAATACAAAATAAGACATAAACTGGATAGAAGAAGGTCTAAGGTTGACTCTAAAGGCATAGAGCGACCAATACCTCAAAGTGTCAAAGATCACCGCACGAGCAGTTGTTGTGAGACACACTCATACCTAGATTTGCATCGAAAGGGCACAATAGGGATGAGTACGATCCACTTGTAATTAGTAAGTATCATAGGCCTACTGAGCAAAGTAGAAAATAAGATACATAAATAGATACTATGAGCACGTCACCTGCAATCAAAAAATATCCCAAACAATAGCTCATGCCATCTCCACTAATAATTCTAAATAAAACACATAAATGATTAAACAAATACGTAAAAGAAAACAGATCATATTTGTAATGAATAACACATAGAATCACAACACAGAAGATACATAATATGTGAAATATAATGACGATGATGATAATGCTGTGATATAGATTGAGGTTATTGCATAACCTCCGTAGACACCCACTGAGCCTCAACGCTTTTAGGTAGGACCCATAAGGGGTTTGCATTCTATATACTTTCTCAATACTCAATCTCAATATCTAATCTCATCTCCGACTTGTGGGCTACAACAGAGGATTTTGTAAAAATGACTTATTTCTATCAAAATCAGTGGTTCCACAATGATACCAATATCTCATGAATGTATGTATGATGAGGATGTAATTCTCATAACCAAACTAGTATAGAGATCTCAAATTCATTCAATATATAATGCATGAGCATAGAATCCACTCAATGTGCCAACCATCCATGATTCAACATAAGCAATGTACTATTGACGGACCAACATATTAGGGACTAAGCTTCCCCTTCTTCCCAAATTGTATCACTCACTTCATGGAGGATACCTTCAGGAGCACCCTATCCCCAACCTCAAACTCTAACTTCCTATGCCTCATATACGCATAGGATTTTTGGCAATTTGTGGTGGCTTTAAGCCTATCTTGAATTACCTTCACCTTCTCCAACCAAATCCGGGCCAAACATCTCTGCCTCACCAACCTCGAACCATCCAATAGAAGACCTACACCTCCTACCATACAAATCTTTAAATGGAGCTATCCCATACTAGAGGGGAAGATATTATTATACACAAACTCATTAACAGACAAATGCTCAACCCAACTACCACCATAATCAATCACAGAAGTTTGAGGCATATCCTCCAATATTTGTATAGTCCTTTTCTCTTTCCCATCAACTGTGGGTGGAAATCCATACTAAGACTCACCTTATTCCCCAAACCTTTCTAAAACAACGGCCAAAATTGAAATAAAAACTACATACCACTATCCGAGATGATAGAAATGGGCAACCCATGCAACTTCACAATCTCTTGGAGGTCCAAACTCGCATAGTCCTTTGCCAAAAAATTAGTCCTCACTGGCAACAAGTGAGCATACTTAGTCATCCTATTCATGATGAACCAAATTGAATCGAACTAATTTCAAGACTAGGAAAGACCCATAACAAAATCGATATTGATCACTTTCCACTTCCACACAGGTAACTCAATTTCTTGATATAATTCCCCATTCCTTAAGTTCTCAACTTTCACTTGCCAGTACACCATACACCTAGCTACAAAACTAGCTACATCCCGCTTTATATTGTTCCACTAATACATCTCCTTAAGGTCATGATATATTTTCATCAATCCAGGATGAATAACGTAGCACGACTCATGCGCCTAAGGTAAGATCTTTTCTTGCAATCCATCTATGTCGGGAACACATAACCTCCCTTGGTACCATAAAGTAACATCACCACTAATATTAAAGGCCATCACCTTTTGCCCACCTATATCACCCTTGATCCTCATCAAGACAGGATCCAAAACCTGCTTCTCCTTTATTTTAGCATCCAGAGATAATTGTATCAGCTTCTACACAAACACACCACCTCTTTAGAGTCCAAGAGATGAACTCTAAAGTTAGCGAAATAGTGAATTCTTTCACCAACTCCCGCTTCCCTTCCTCCACATGAGATAAACTCCCTATGGATAACCTCCTAAGAGCATCAACAAACATGTTAGCTTTACCTAGATGGTAGTAAAGACTCATGTTATAATCCTTGAGCATCCCAAGCTATCTCCTTTGCCTGAGATTTAGCTCATTCTAAGTGAACACATATTGCAGGCTCTTATTAGCAAAAAAGATATCCACATGCACTCTATAGAAATAGAGATGCCAGATTTTTAATGCGAATACCCCAACCAACAATTCCAATTCATGAGTCAGATAATTCTTCTCATTCACCTTCAACTGTCTGGAGGCATAAGCTGTCACTTTGCTATACTGCATCAAGATACAACCAAACCCCGCACGGGTCGTATTATAATATACCTCAAATCCATCAATGACATAAGGCAATGTCAAGACTAGAGATGAAGTCAGCTTATCCTTCATCTTCTCAAAACTACCCTCAAAAGTGTCAGACCATAAGAACTTTACCTTCTTCTGAGTTAACTTAGTTAATAGGGAAGCTATAGAAGAGAAACTTTCTATAAACCTCCTATAGTAATCGGCTAAACCCAAGAAGTTCCGAATATTAGTTTGATTCATGGGTCTAGGATATTTATTAACCACTACAACTTTCTGTGGATCTACCATGATCCCTTTACTAGAAATGAAATGACCCAGAATAGTGACAATGTTCAGCCAGAATTTGTATTTTGAAAATTTGGCATATAATTGCTGATATTTTAGGGTCTATAATACAATGCAAAGGTGATTGGCATGATCTACCTCACTCTTAGAGTGCACCAAAATATCGTCTATGAATACGATGACCAACAAATCTAGAAAATAATAGAAGACTCTATTCATCAAGTCCATGAATGCCGTTGGGGCATTGGTCAACCCAAAAAACATGACTAATAACTCAAAATACCTATATCAGATACAAAAAGCATTTTTTGGGATATCCACTTTCCTAATATTTAACTAATGATACCCTGATCGAAGATCAATCTTGGAGAAAAACTTAGCACCCTGAAGCTGACCAAACAAATCATCTATCATTCGAAGAGGGTATTTATTCTTTACCATTACCTTACTCAATTATCGATAATCAATACACATCTGAAGGGAACCATCCTTCTTATGCATGAATAATACTGGTTCACCCTACAGAGACACACCAGGATGGATGCAACCCTTGTCTAAAAATCCTTTAGCTGCTCCTTAAGATCCTTTAGCTCAGCTAGAGCCATTCTATATGGGGGAATAGAAATAGGACGAGTGTCCAAAACAATGCCTATCTTAAAATCAATCTCCTTATCGATAGGAACACTAGGGAGGTCATCAAGGAAAACCTCAGAAAATTCATTCACCACCGGGAAGAAATGTAAAAACGACCCTCTGAGTTAGAATCTTTAACCCGAACCAAATGATAGAGACCCCCTTGGATATTAATCTCTGATATCTAAGATATGATATGAACCTTTCCTTAGGAGTTAGGGAACCACCCTCCTATTTAATAATCGGCTCATCAGGAAATTTAAAGATGACTTTATGGGTTTGACAGTCTAAAGACACATACTATGAGTGCAACCAATCCATCCCTAAATAATATCTAAATCAACCATGTCTAATTCAAATAGATCTGCTAAGGTCTCCCGACCACCTACCCACAGATACCACATAATCCCTATACACCCTTCTAGCCACCACATAGTCACCCACCGAGGTAGAAATAGAAAAAGGGTCCAAAATACACTCGATATTAAAACCAAAATACACACCCATAAATGGGGTCACACAAGAGAGAGTGGACCTCGAATCAAGTAAACATTACACATCATGGTAAAAGAGTTTCAATATACCAGTAATAACATCAAGTGATGCCTCAAACTCTTGACTAGTAGTGAGAGCATAAAGTTGGTTTTGACTAGTGCTGGAGCTAGATGGTGCACTCTTTTGTGCCGAAGCTAACAAAGAGGAAATAAAAAACTTGTTTTCCCCATAAGCAATCTTACCAATATGATAGTTTCTAAGCATATGCCCTAGCTGACCATAGTTGAAGCACTTATCCTTTTCTTTATCACAGAAACCTCGATGCAATCAACTATAAAATCTTCAGGGATAATATGATGGAGTTGATTGGGTCGCACTAGCCTGGTATTAGGCACCTTGTGCCTTATAAATATCGCTACCTAGAAAATTCCTATCACCAGAAGGCTTTGGGTAGGGAGTACTATCTGTCGATTGAGATCCAGAATTGCCAACCTTATCTTGGACCACTTTGTACCATCCCTGCCACTTTATTATGATACCAATACAAATATGAAGTCATAAAAAATTTCTAAAAAAGTTGAAGTGTCTGAAGAATATGAGTTAAAGTCTGAGTACGACTCGTATGGTCCAATCATACACAAACCAGTGTTCGAATAAAGAAAGAAAGAAGTCCCAAGTGGATACAAGTCAAGGACACGAGTCGTATGATAAAGTTATGACTTGTGAGCATAAGTTGTAAGTAAAATAGAAATTTAAAGCCTATAATATAGTCACTGGAGTGGATACGAGAAACCTTGGTACGACTTGTATGATGATGGTACGAGTTGAAAAGAGAGTCATACCTTGTGACGAAATTACTCTTCCTATCCCATTTTAGTTGGGATTATTTCATAAAGTTTTCATATATCCCAATTACACTCCTATGATGTTTTTAAGTTTTATTATATACGGGTAATTATGTTTTTCTATTTTATTTAGGATTTGATTTCTAGTGTTTTCCTATTTTATTTAGAAGTTGATTTCTAGGGTTTTCCTATTTTAATTAGGATTTGGTTTTTGTAATCTATAAATACCCTTTAGGTTTTGTTTATTTATTCATCATTTAACATTTAATAATAAATTCAGATATTAATTCTCATTCATCTATTGTTCTTGGTTTGTTATTCAATTTAAGACTTTGGAATTTAGTTCTCATTATTTGGAGATTGATTTTGTAAATTTTTCTAGATTCCGTAATTGATCTCATAAGTATGAGTGGCTAATTCCCTTAGCTAGGGTTATGGAAATTCTGGCAGATTAACTACGTAGAGAAAGTGTGATATTCGTTTATTCTAGGGTTGCATGTATCTTAATCTTCTTTACAATAATTAATCTCACAACTGCTGCAGAAGCTTGAGATAGCCTGTATTCGCATCCATCCCTAATAAGGAGTTTGTGATTGGTAAATGAAGTTAAGACAGTGATTTGAGATTTCTACCTTCACTTTTTAGTCCTCGTATTTCATCTAATCACTTGATCCTAACCAGTGATAATAAACTAAGGTCATATTAAGAAGCAATAGAGAGGCGCCCCTGAGACCTAATAAGTAAAGGCTGAGATTTATCTTCGTGCCTAATAAGCGTCTGGTAATACCTATCTTATAGACTTTACATGCAGAACAACAGAATAATTAGGTTGATCACAAGAAATTTATAGAGTTAAGAATTTAGGGGGAACACAAGCCTAGTATTTATCTTCTATTGTTTACAACCAAGAACAACCAATTTTTCTCTTTTTTCTACTTTAAAAAATCTCCTCTTTTTCTTTTACGTATTGCCCAGTGATTTTAGCAATTTTGAGACAGACTTCTGACGTATTCCTTATAGGATTCAACCCCAACCTAGTTGGGTTACTATATTTGACAATGACTATTTTATCCTTTAATTGGAGGTGTATTTTGGGCATTATCATCATACTTTATATTTTGGGGGATATACTAGTCATTCCAGGTTCTATTCTATGGTCTTGAGGCTAACATGCACTGGGGCCCTTTCAGTAGGGGCAGATGAACCCATACAGCCCATGGATGGTCTTAGGAAGATAGAGGTACACAATCCAGGCTAATGGTTTTAAATGCATGTTAAACTAGATTCCCTTCCCCAGCATGATATATATATATATATATATATTTATAAATATATATGGATGCGATTACATATGATTATTTAATTAGTTTTAAATGTTGGCATTATTTTATTCTTTCTCCTAAGTACATGCTAGCGTTCACCCGCTAACCCATCTTTGAGCATTGTATCCCTAACTCATATTTGTTTGCTTTTTAGATCATGCCTCCTTGATGATCTGAAGCTCACAAAAACTCCTCTATCCCAATTGAGGATAATGTTAATAGGACACGCTCTACTCATGGAATCTATACTTGGTATAGGGGTCCAGCTCTGGACTATTTTAGAGTTCCACCGGTTCCCTCTAGTCCATCTCAGACTCCTCAGGCTGAAGTGATAAATGCTAAGTTTTGTCAATATATTCACATGTTTGCACAGTTGGTGGCTACTCAGTCTAAGAGTGATGTTTATTTTTCTCCATCTTTTGAGGCCACGAGGGTTGACCAATTATGAGGTTGAATTCTCTGACCTTCACTGGTGTTAAGGTAGAGGAAGATCCTCTAAGTTTTCTAGATGATATGGAAAAGATCTTTCATGTTATGTATGCCACAAATATGGAGGTTATTGAATTTGCTGCCTATCAACTAAAGGAGGTGGTGTACTAATTATACGAGGAATAGGATCAGATAAGGGGTGACGATGTTGAGTCATCTTTATGGGAGGATTTCTCTAGTGCTTTCCTAGACTACTTCTTTCCTCAGGAGTTGAGGGAAGCTAAGGCACAAAAGTTAGTTAATCTGAAGCAAGGTAAGATGTCTATCAAGGAGTATGTCTTGAAGTTTCACAAATTGTCTTGGTATGCTCCGAAGATGGTTTCTAGCATGGGGGCTAAGATAAGAAAGTTCACTTCTGGGTTGTCTAGAGAGTTGATATTGGAGAGTAAGGGTGCCTTGTTGATCAAGGACATGGATATCTATAGGTTGGTTATATACATGTAACAGGTAAAGAAAGAGAAGAAGAAGCAGGCTAAAATAGAGGAGAAAAAGGGCAAGAAGTTTAGGTTCTTTGAGCAGGGTGATGGTCAGTAACAAAGTGGCAGGGATAGCGGGAAGTGGCCCAAGAAGAAGTGGGGCAATTCCTGGTCTTACTCGATGGCTAGTTCTCCCTACCCAAAGCTATCAGGAGACATGCATTTCTATGGTGGCAACAACCTTAGGGTATATGGTGCCCAATCTCAGGTTAGTGGGGCCCAATCAATTTAATGATATCTTTTTTGTAGGTTTTGTAGTAGATTACATCGGGGTTACTGTGATGAAGGGAAGGACAAGTGCTTCAGCAATGGTTATCAAGGGAATATAATTATTAACTATCCTATTTATAAAGTTAATTCTGGGAAAATAAGGTTCCTTTTGCCTCTTCTTTGGCCCCAACATCGAAGGGTGCACCTTTGAGTTTTGGCACTGGTTGGAATTGCCTATATGCTCTCACTACCCGAGAGGAGTCCAAGGCATCACCTAATATCATGACTGGTACGTTGAAACTCTTTTCTTGTGATGTGTACTATTTACTTGATTTGGGGTCCACTCTCTCTTTTTTGACCCTATTTATGGTTGTGTATTTTAGTTTTGGTCTCGAGTGTGTTTTATACCTTTTTCTATTTCTACCCTGATAGGTGACTCTATGATTGGTAGAAAATTCTATAGAGGGTGTGTGGTATATGTTGGTAGCAAATAAACTTTTGTGGATTTGTTTGAATTAGACATGGTGGATTTTGATGTCATATTAGGGATAGATTGGTTTCACTTTTGCTATGCTTCTCTAGATTGTCAGACCCATAAGGTTGTCTTTAAGCTTCCTAATGAGCCAGTTATTGAGTGGGGGTGGTTTCCTAGCTCCTAAGGGGAATTTTATATCACATCTTAGATCTCAGAGATTAATCTCCCAGGGCTTTCTCTATTATTTGGTCCGGGTTAAAGATTCTAACTGGGAGGTTCCTTCTTTGCATTTTTTCCAAGTGGTGAATGAATTTCCTAAGGTCTTCTCTGATGACCTCCCTGGTGTTCCTCTAGATAGGGAGATTGAGTTTGGGATTGATTCTATTTTGGATGCTCTTCCAATTTCTATTCCCCTATATAGAATGGCTCGAGCCGAGTTGAAGGAGCTTAAGGAGCAACTAAAGAGTCTTTTAGACGAGGGTTTCATCCATTCTAGTGTATTCCTTTGAGGTGTACTCATGTTATTCATGCGTAAAAAGTATGGTTCCCTTTGGATGTGCATTGATTACCAACAACTAAATAACATAATGGTAAAGATTAAGTACCCTCTTCCAAGGATAGATGATTTGTTTGATCAGCTTTAGGGTGCTAAGTTTTTCTCCAAGATTGATCTTCGATCCGGGTATCATCAGTTAAATATTAGGGAGGTAGATATCCCTAAGACTGCCTTCTATACTCGGTATGGGCATTTTGAGTTTCTGGTTATATCTTTTGGGTTGACCAACGCCCCGATGACATTCATGGACTTGATGAATAGGGTCTTCTACCAGTTTTTGGATTTGTTTGTCATTGTTTTTATAGATGATATTCTGGTGTACTCTAAGAGCAATGTGGATCATGCGAATCACCTTTTTATTGTGTTGTAGACCTTGAAAAAGAATTAGTTGTTGTCAACTTTTCCAAATGTGAATTTTGGTTGAACATTATAAATTTTCTGGGTCATATCATTTCTAGTAAAGGGATCATGGTTGATCTGCAAAAAGTAGCAGTGGTGAATAAGTGGCCTAGACCCATGACCCCAATCGATATTTAAAGATTTGTGGGTTTAACAGGTTACTAAATGAGGTTTGTGAAGAGTTTTCAGACTGTAGTTGCCCTGTTGACTAAGTTGACTTAGAAAAAGGTAAAGTTCTCGTGGTCGGATGCGTGTAAGGATAATTTTGAAAATCTGAAGGATAAGCTAACTTCGAATCTAATCTTGACTTTGCCTAAAGGCACTGATGGGTTTATGGTCTATTGTGATGTGTCCCATGTGGGACTTAGTTGTGTTCTGATGTAGCATGGCAAGGTGAGATGTTATTCCTCTAGATAGTTGAATGTGCATAAGAAGAATTATCCAACTCATGACTTGGAATTATTAGTTGTGGTGTTTGCGCTGAAAATATGGTGCCACTGTTTGTATGGAGTGCATGTGGATATTTTTTCAAATCATAAGAGCCTACAGTATGTGTTTACTTAGAAAGAGCTTAACCTCAGGAATATAAAATGGCTTGGGCTTCTCAAGAATTATGATATGAGTCTTCACTACCATCCATGTAAAGCTAATATGGTTATTGAAGCTCTTAGAAGGTTGTCCATAAGGATTCTAGCTCATGTAGATAGGAAGAATCGGGAGTTGGTGAAGGACATTCACCATTTAGCTAACCTTGGAGTTTGTCTCTTGGACTTTAAGGATGGTGGTGTGTTGGTATAGGAATTGGCACAGTCGTCTCTCAGTTTTGAAATCAAGGACAATAAAGTGTTAGATCCTATCTTGATAAGGATCAAGGGTGATGTAGGCGGCAGAAGGTGATGGATTTTGAGATTAGTGGTGATAGTACCTTACGGTACCAACGGAGGTTATGTGTTCCTAATGTAGATTGTTTGCGTGAGAGGATCTTGGCCGAGGTGCATGTTTCACGCTATATTATTTATCCCAGTTCAATAAAAATATATAATGACCTCAAGGAGATGTATTGGTAGAACAATATAAAAAAGGATATGGATAATTTTATGGCCAAATACATAGTGTGTCAATAAGTGAAAGTTGAGCACATGAGGCTTGAAGGTTTCAATCAAGAGATTGAGTTGCCTGAATGAAAGTGGGAAGTAATCAATAAGGATTTTGTTACTGGTCTTCCTCAATCTCGAAACCAATTCAATTTGATTTGGATCATCGTGGATAAGATGACAAAGTCAGATCACTTTTTGCCAATGAGGACTAACTTCTCACCTAAGGATTATGCAAGGTTGTATCACTAAGAGATTTTAAAGTTGCATGGGGTACCTATTTCTATCATCTCTAGTTATGGAATGCAGTTTACATCTCACTTTTGGCGGTCATTCCAGAAAGATTTGAGGACTAGGGTAAGTTTGAGTACTTCTTTTTACCCTCAGTTGGATAGGAAAGTAGAAAGATCTATCCAAACATTGAAGGACATACTTCGTGTGTGTGTGATTGACTATGGTGGTAATTGGGTTGAGCACTTACCTCTAGTAGAGTTTGCTTACAATAATAGCTACCACTCTAGCATTAGTATGGCTCCGTTTGAGACCTTTCATGGTAGAAGGTTTAGGTATCCTATTGGGTTGTTTGAGGTTAGTGAGGCAAAGATGTTTGGTCTGGACTTGGTTCACCGGACTATGGAAAAGATGAAAGTGATTCGGGTAGGCTTAAGGCTGACCAAAGTTGCCAAAAGTTCTATGCAGACATGAGGCAAAGAAACCTGGAGTTTGAGATTGGGGATAGGGTATTCTTAAAGGTGTCTCTCATTAAAGGAGTGACACGATTTGGGAAGAAGGGGAAGCTCAATCCCCAATATGGGTCCTTATGTGATTTTGAGAAAGGTTGGCAATATTGCGTATGATTTGGAATTGCCTTCTAGTTTGAGCTCCATCCACCTGGTATTTTATGTCTCTATGTTGAGAATTGTATTGGTGATCCGTCGCAGGTTGTGCCTATCAGGCTCATTGGCTGTGAACCAAGGATGTGACCTCGGTAAGGGTTCTCTAGAGAAACCACAAGGTAGAAGAGGCTTCATATGAAGCTGAAGAGGACATTAAGTGCAAGTATCCATTTTTATTTTCTTCTTTGTTCCCTTATTTGAGGATGAATGATCCAAGTGGGGAGAATAAAAACACCCTGAATTTTGACCCTTCAGAATTTCCTGAGTTTCAAACCTTCTTATTATCATACGATGTACATATTGACTCATATGGTGTGGGTACGGTCAAGGGATCCTAGTTGTTAGAAGTCTAGAGAATAATGGTGGCATTTATGGTGTAGATATGGTTCAATGGGTATGAGTCGTATTGCTGGTGAAGGGTTAGTCCTTTATTTAATCTGAAACTTAGTAACTTGACTTGGCTCTGAGTATGAGTGGCTCACTAAGAGCTATGAGGATAGGGTACGAGTGTTAAGGTATAGTTGTATGTTGTCCATTGTCGATCCTCTAGGATTTTTCTTAGAGTACGACTCACACTATATTTTTAGTATAGTGAAGGTATGATTCGAGCAAGAGGGGGGTGGGTCATAAGGTCTACAGTGCCTGATGTCTAACATTCTATCTATGGTATGAATGGTGGGTTTCACTCATATATTATAGGTAAAGTTTTGGGAGGAGAGGGTAGTCTTACCTTTCTGCGGGATTCTTATAGTTTAAGTTGGGGGTATTCTAGATATTTCCCCTCTTAACCCCTCATGAACCCACAACTTAAAATACCATTGGGACTTCATCTATCCTATTATTCTCAATTAAAAGAACTTTAAACACTCTCAAATCTCTCTCAAGCTTTTGGTTCAAGAAAGGCTAGAGTTTTCTTCAAGATGGTCAATTAGGGCTTTCAAAAGTAGTTACTCTCAATACTCTTTGATATCTAAGGCATGTTAATCCCCCCTCATTGTTAGTCCAACTAAAAGCATGTTTTAATGAATGGTTTTCATTGTACTATTATGGTATTGGTTTGGTTTTGAAATAGATGTTGGGGGTTTTGGTTGTTCTTGGTTGAATAATGCTTTCCCATGTTTTAACTATGATTTTTATGTTATATTTATGGTTTTGAACATGTGATGGTATGGGAATGGTCAATGGTGGACTTACGATGGCAAAGCTACACAACCCAGGTTAAAGGTTTTAAATTCACGTTAAACCCGATTCCCTTCCCCGGCATGATATATACATGTACGGATGTGATTTTATGTGGTTATTTACTTGGTTTAAGTGTTGGCATTGTTTTGTCTTTTATCCTAAGTACATGCTAGAATTCACCCACTAACCCATCTTCGGGCGCTGTATCCCCATGCGATACAGGGACCGACCATACTACTCCTCCTACTTATTGAATGGATTTGGGGACAGCTTGTTTCAGATTAAAATGGTGAGTTTCCATACTCTGGAAGGCTCCATTTCATGTCATGGATTTCTCTACATACTCTTGTTACTTATTGGATATTGGTTTTGGTATGGTCGGGGGTATGTCCCGACCGGATATTATTTTACTTTCGGATAGAGGCTTTGTGGGACTACTTTGGGTTGGTATGGACGGTGTCGATATTGGTGTCAGCCTTGGCATTGGTATTGGTATTGGGGATGATACCAGTTGACTGTATTTGATTTATGATTGTTCCATTTTGTTATGTTATATATATATTTAGAATGAATGTGATTTAAGGTGTAGGGCGGCTATGGTGGGGTATTGGGGGTGGTTTCCGACCCCGATTGGGCTTGAGGCACCCGACATGACTAGGCCCTGGTTTGGGTCGTTTCACATTCCTCATACCATTGATATACTACATCTTTTAATTGGTAGGCATCAAATTCCACACCCTCCATGTTAGTAGCATGCATAACGTGGAATATTTTCTTTATCTCATTAATAAAACCTTGAGGATCCTCTTCAACCTTAACACCAGTGAACACAGGAAGGCTGAGCCTCATAAACTGGCCAACCCTTGTGGTTTCAGAAGATAGAGCAACTGAAGCTACACGCTCAGACTACGAAGCTACCAACTAAGCTAACATATGAATAGACTAACGGAACTCTACATTCATCATATCATCCTGAAGAGCTCAAGAAGGACTGGAGAAGACCGGTGGAACTCCAGGAGGGCAATCTGAAACTTGACCCCTAGACGGAGTCTGCACCCCATAGCATGACGTGTCTCATCAATATTGTCCTTGGGTAGGACATAGTAGTTTTTGTGAGCTTCAGATCATCTAGGTGGCATGATCTGAAAAGTTAACAAAAGAAAATTAGATAAGATTTCAGGACCTTAGACTCTATAGCCCAAAAATAGAACACAAGAAAGAGAAACATTCCTAAATGCCTCGTAGCCTCTCCCTTATAAGTGTGGCATATGGACTTCCGAAGTGTGGAAGCTCACCACTTTAATCAGACTCAAAAGCTATCCCCAAATTCAAGTCACTGAGCAAGAGGAATGAAAGTATGGCCAATTCCTGCATCACATGTGGATACAACACCCGAAGATGGTTAGCGGTGTGAACGCTAGCATGTAACTCAGGGATAAAGATAAGATAATGCCATCAATCCAAAACTAAATCAAGGAACCATATGCAATGACATCTATCTATCTATCTATCTACCTATCTATCTATCTATCTATCTATCTATCTATCTATTTATCTATCTATCTATATATATATACATATTTACCGTGCCGGGATAGGGAACACGGTTTAGCACGCATTTAAAACTTTATCCTGGATTGTGTAGCTTTACCGTTATAAATCCAGCCATGGGATCTATGGGTCTTGTGTAACCCCTGAACCAGAGATATCACAGAAGGTTGGGGAGCCCTATGTACCCTTCGCCTTCCATGATACATATATACAAGTATAAACTTGGGGGAGTCCCGTGTACCCCGTAAGTATAAGGTCACCAAGACCAACCCTCATGTCGGCAAATATGAGTTTCCAATATCTGTCCATCAAACTCACACCTCACGGCTAGCTATAACAATCCACCATTATTTCCCCATTAAAACCTTTTTATTTATAACCAAACCACCAATTTCAGGAGTCAATTATTAAGTCACTATAATGTGGTATAGTTATACCAACTATGGCTTGCAACTAATGTTGTTAGCCAACACTTAGGGGATTTCTATGTACCCCGCAGACTCCATTGTCAAAATCACTTGGGGGATTCCCGTGTAACCCACAAGGTTTTCAATTCAGTTCAATTTATGTCCATTAAAACCTTTATAAAGTCCATCATCAATTATCATCATGGCAATGCCAAAGTTTTAGTTCAAAAACACAATTCAACTTATGACAAAATCATTCTCATCGACAAATTCACAAACAGGCTGAGGGCATACCATTATCAAAGCCAAACTCATCAAATTTTGGGGGTTCAACTATGAACCCTTAATTAAATCACCATTCTCATGCACCCACATGTGCAAAACCATAATTAAAACATGCATAATCACAATTCAAACCATTGAAAACAACATTCAATGATATGCATTTAAACCCCTTAACCTTGGTTTCAAAAACCACCATTACTGATTCATGAACAATGCTTTAAACATATGCTTTTAGTAAACTAATAATGAGGGAAGATTCACATGCCTGAATTACAAGGATTCACAGAGAGAAATTGTTCTTTAATCCCTTAGATGACCACTTTGGAGAAACCCTAGCCAATTTTTCTTAAGAGAATTCTGAGAGAGTAAAGAGCATGTTTAATCTTGTAAAATGTGGAATGAATGACCAAAATGTGTTATAGGAATGCGGGGTCTTAAGGGTTTTGAGTGAGAAATGTCCAAAGTACCCCCACCTTAAATCTGTAAAAGGTCGGATGTGATTACGAGTCGAACCCTTAACTCGTGACCACAACCTACGACACGTACCCATGAATCATCACTAAGATAGTGAGTTGGACACCCATACACTTTCCACCATACAACTCCATGATCCCACTCGTGACCTGATCATACGGCTCGTATGTTCTAGTCATATCCAAGACAGAACCCACAGGGAGTATACACTGGACAATATACGACTCAATCATACCACTCGTAAACTATCCTCACAGCTCTTAGTGAGCCATTCTTACTCAGAGAAGAGTCAAATCACTAAGTTACTGATTTGATTAAGGATCGTCCTAATGACTCGTAACCACCCTAACGCTCATACCACCAAGTCGTTACCAAGACCAAAAACCCAACCACCACCTACTTGACACCTAACAACTAGGGTCACCAGACTCGTACCCACACTATATAAATCGTGTGATCAGTCATTACTAGGACAATGCTCAAAGCTCAAGAATTTTCCAAGGAATGAAATCTTGGGTACTAAATATCATCTTACATTCGTAATAGAATCAAGAAATAGATGTTAATCTAGCTTCCCAAGCTTACACAAGCTTCACTTTTAATATCTCACATTATTTTAGGGTTTAACTCTCAAGAGGCGAGGTGAAAGAATGGGCAAAAACATGGGAAAAAGCTCTTTTTATACACTGCACCAGCTTTTTAAAACAACCAAATTATTTTAAGTCCAACCTGAACTTCGATGGGGTACTCGGGATTCATTCGGAGTCTGATATACACAAACAAACTATGTAACCATACTAAATTTGATGCTCCAGACTCAATGTAGATATTAGATGTTTGAAAAAAAAATTGTTTTCAAAGAGTTGACCCCAAAATCCAAAATCATAATTGTCCAAACCGAGGGTTGAAATGAGATTTAAAAGACATAAAATCCAACCAAACATATTACCATCCTAAAATTGGTATTTCGCACGCATTGGCGAAGTCGGAGTTTCCATCTGAGGTTGTTTTGACCAAATGTATGTCCCAAACTCATATTTTAAATTTTCCAACCAATAGGTCAAAATGAGCTTGGGTGCATCAGGATCATAACCAAAGGTCTATCTAGCCTAAAATAGATATTTCGGAGTTGCTGGCATAGTCCGTTCAGTCATCCATCACATAGATCAAAATATATCCACATAAGTTCAAAATAAGGCTCTCAAAGCAATCAAAAACCACAACATCGCATAAATGGTACCAAAATACATCGAGAATTGTGCCAATCACCCCCACACGCCAAAAATACTACAATGCAACTACGAGGAGGGGTAAAATCATCAAATCACATAAAATCACAAATTTCACATATTTTATCAAATTTTTAGGTCGTTACATCATTCACTACTAAAACTAAGGTAAGGAAATACCTGGATCAATGAAGAGCTGGGGATAGAAACTACACATATCAGACTCGACCTCCCAAGTAGCTTTATTTATAGGTCGATGTGGCCATAGAACCTTAACCACATGGATAACTCTAGAGCATAACTGCCTAACATCCCTAGCAAAAAATGAGACTGGCTCCTCAACAAAGGACAACCACTCATCTAACTGAATCAAATCCCAATGAATGACATGAGACTCATCAAGAATATAGCGGCGAATCATAGAAATATAAAATATCGGATGAATAGTTAAAAAATCCAGGGACAAGGCCAACTCATAGGCCACATCACCAACAGTTCGAATCATATCAAATGGACCAATATACTTGGGGCTAAGATTTCCCCTCTTCCCAAACCTTATCATACCCTTCATAGGTGAAACTCAAAGAAAAATATGATCACCAACACCAAATCTCAATGCACGAAGCCTACGATCTGCATAGCACTTCTGTCTACTCTAAGTTGCTCGAAGTCTATCCTGAATGATTTGAACTCTATCCAAAGACTCATGAATCAAGTCCGTACCTCAAGGCCTCACCTCTAAAAGATAAAACCAACCCACTGGCAAGTGACAACACCTACCATACAATGGCTCAAAAAGATCTATATCAACACGGAAATGGTAGCTATTATTATAAGTAAACTCTACTAAAGACAAATGTTGTTCCTACTGGCCACCGAAATCCATCACACATGCGTGGAGTATATCCTCCTAAACCTAAATAGTTCGCTCTGATTGGCCATTAGTCTGAGCATGAATTTTTTTATTGAGATCAACCCAAGTGCCCAACTTATCCTAAAATTTTCTCTAAAAGTAAGATGTGAACACCGAACTACGATCTGAGATGACAGATATGGGCACACCATGAAGTCTCACAGTCTCACGAATGTAGATAGAGTCAACCCCTCCACACTGAATAAATCCTAAACTAGAATGAAATGGGATGACTTTATCAATCTATCCACGATGACCTATACACTATCAGAACTATGAGATTTACGAGGCAAACTAGTCACAAAGTCTATAGTGACTCATTCCCACTACCACTTGAGAATGGGTAACCTCTGAAGAAAAATACTAGGTCTCATATGCTCGGCCTTCACCTGCTAATAACTATCATGACCCAAACTAGGGACTGGCTATGATGGATATATCAAGTCCCACGTGGATCAGAGATCGTCCTTATACCTAACCAAACCAAACATGCCACACACCGAGGTCGGCTAAATTTCGAGCATATAACAAGATAACATACAATAGTATAAGAAGTTTAAATATATGTCCATAACCAAAAACTGATGACCGACCACACGATCGATCAACACTGTCTAATAGTCGCAGTAGTCTAAACAAAGCCTTCTAAACTATGATCCAAAACTGAATATCAATAAAGTGTGGAGATATGCCCTCGACAATAGCCAAAAACAAAATCCAAAGGAATGATCAAATTGTAAAGGAAAAAATAATCATGCAATGGTCTATTTCAAAGTATGAAAGCTTACCACTTCAATCTGACCTTCTAACTGATTCCAAGTCTAAGTCACTGAGTAGGAGGAGTAGAAGTAAGACCAGTTCCTGTATCGCCTGGGGTTACAGAATCCGAAGACAGTTAGTGGGGTGAATACTAGCTTATAATTTGGGGATAAGGGTAAAATAATGATATGATCAATAGTTTAAAATCATTCAAAACAAAAAACATAATCAAATGCACAAACACACATATGTATATCACATGTCGGGATAGGGATCAAGGCTTAAAATGCTTTTTAAAACCTTAGCTTGGATTGTGTAGCTCAACCATCATATAATAGTACCAAAGCACTATATGGGCCCCATTTATCATCCTCTGGTTGAGCCCCAGTGTGTGTAGACACACGAATTGAAGAATAATCTCATATATATGTACATAGGGGACTCAAACCCTCTAAGATATACCAAGGTGACTTAAGCACCCAATCATATAACGATTTACGGGGGACAACATCCCTAATCATGAAATATTAATAAGGGGAACTCGAACCTCCCTGATCACTTTTACCCCTCACTCGGTTCTCCACATTCATGACTCAGCTACACAACCTGTATTATAGTCCAATTTAAACAAGTATCACACATTCCCATTCATTTAACCATATTCCACATTAAGGCATATAATGTTGGTATCGTCATACCAATTACACTTGCAATGACATGCTAAAACGATTCCTACAAACTTGGGGAGAACAAATCCCTTTGTTCATTAGTACACATTGGGGAGCACTGACTCCCTTTGTACATTAAATCATACCACTATATTTTAAATACCTTTTTATACCCAGCAATAGTTTAAGACTAGTTTAATTTTAAAAATTCCCACAGATCTCATAACTAAAACCAATTTCACATTATGGTGTTGGGGTTATAACCACTTAAAAAGTCACAAGTTTGGGAAAATCACAATTCCCTGGTTCATTCATCATACCCATAACCTAAAAGTTCAAAAACATATTTAAAGCATGGAAATAAAAAATATATCATGAGAAACTTTGTTCAATTTGTAAACATTAAAAAAAACCCAACCTTTGTTTCAAAACAACCATAATAATCTCATGAACAGGACTTTAAGTCACATGCTTTTACAAAATTAACAATGAGGGAAGAGTAACATGCCTGTAATAGTAAGACGTACGAAGAAAAATCATCTTTGAGAGCCGTAATTCATCACCCTTTTGAAAACCCTAAGTGTTCTTAACCTTGAAGATTTGGGAGTATTTGAGGAGTTACTTAGATGTTTCTGAGAGATAATGACACCCTAAAAGAGGTTATAAGTCGTGGGTTTATATTTGGTTAAGAGGGGAAATATCTAGAATGCCGTCAACTTAAAAGCTGAAAAGTGCCGCCTTTGATTACAAGTCAACCCTTTCACTCATAACCACTCCTTACGTCTCATCACCACGAGTCGTAACTAAGGTAGTACCACTAAGGCACCCTACACTATTATCCTTATGACTCAATGGTACAAATCATAATAGGACCCTGCGACTCATAGGGTCCAGTCGTGGTAAACTCTAAACATAAATTGGGACATACACTGGACACCCTACGATTACACCTAACGACTTATAACATCTCATTACGGCTCTTAGTGAGATACTTGTACTCAAAGTAGAATCAAGAGACAAACTTACTGGTTTGGTTATGAATCATCCCAACGACTCATCAAGATACCCCACGACTCAAGGGGTCCAATCGTACACAGGACAGTGAGCTCAAAACTTAGGAAATTTTCAAGGGCCAAAATTTGAGGTGTTTCAATTCTCCCCCACTTGGATCATTCATCCTCGAATGATGGGACAAGGCAAATTCTAGCATGATTTGACTCCATATACCTCTACTCTTACTTTTAACAAACTCAGAAAATAAAGATACCAAGGAAATCACCCTTTCCTTTAACAAAGTCAGAAACCAAAGATGTTAAGAATAACCATACCTTCTGCACTATTATCCAGAGCGAAAAAGAAGAATGGATACTTGGATTTCATATCTTCTTTGGCTTCCAAGTAGCCTCTTCAACCTTAAGGTTCTTCCATAGAACCTTTACCGAAGCTACGTCCTTTGTCTATAATTGACGAACTTACCGATCCAAAATTTCAATCTGTACTTACGATAAGGAACCTGAAATCCCTACCTCCTCCAAAGGAACAACTGTCGAAGGATCACCCACACACTTTCTCAGCATCAAAACATAAAACATCGGATGAATGGAGTTCAAACTAGGAGTCAACTCCAACTCATACGCAACATTACCAACCCTATTCAAAACTAATTATGGGCTAACATGTCAAGGACTGAGATTACCCTTCTTCCCAAACTGCATTACTATCTTCATGGGAGATACCTTTAAGAAAACCCAATTGACAACCTCAAACTCTAACTCCCTACGCATCACATCTGCATAGGACTTTTGGCAACTTTGGGTAGCTTTAAGTCTATCCTATAAAACCTTCACCTTCTCCATCTCTTGGTGAACAAAATTTGTGCCAATAATCTCCTTCTCACCAACCTTGAACCACCCAATAAGAGACCTACACCTCCTTCCAAACAACGCCTTAAATGGAGCCATCCCAATACTAGAGTGGTAGCTATTATTATATGCAAACTCTATAGAAGGCAAATGATCAACCCAACTACCACCATAGTCAATTACGCAAGCCCAAATCATATATTCAAATGTCTGAATAGTCCTTTTAGCTTGTCCATCCAACTACTAGAGGAAAGTAGTACTAAGGCTCACCTTAGTTCCTAAACCTATCAGAAACGAACGCTAAAAATGCAATGAGAATTGAGTACCACAATCTGACATGATGGAAACAGGCGCTCCATTCAATTTCATAATCTCTTAGAGGAACAACTTCACATAATCCTTTGTCAAATAATTAGTCCTCACAGGCAAGAAGTGAGTAGACTTAGTCATCTTGTCCATGATGACCTAAACCAAATCAAACTAATTTTGAGATCGAGGAATATCAGTGATGAAATCCATATTAATTATATCCCATTTCCACACTGGTAGTTCAATCTCCTGATTCAACCTATCGGGCCTCAAGTGCTTAATCTTTACTTATTGACAAACCATGCATTTAGCCACAAAACTAGCCACATATAGCTTCATATTGTTCCACCAATAAATCTCCTTAAAAACATGATACATCTTCTTTGAACCGGGATGAATGACATAACACGACTTATGAGCCTCAGCCAAGATCCTCTCTCTTAACCTATCTATATTAGGAACACATAATCTACCTTGGTACGTCAAGTACCATCACCATCGATCTCAAAAGCTAAAACTTTTTTTTAACCCACATATCCCTTAATCTTCATTAAGACAGGATCCAGTACCTGCATCTCCATTATTTCAGAAACAAGGGATGACTTCGCCATCTCTTTCACAAACATACCACCATCTTTAGAATCCAAGAAACGCACTCGAAGGTTAGCCAAACGATGAATATCTTTCACTAACTCCTATTTATCCTCATACATATATGCTAGACTCTCAATGGATAACTTGCTAAGAGCATTAACAACCATATTAGCTTTTCCTGGGTGATAGTGGAGACTCATGTCGTAGTATTTCAGCAACTCAAGCCACCATTTTGCCTGAGATTCAACTTCTTCTGGGTGAATACATATTGTAGACTCTTATGATCAGAAAAGATATTTACATTGACTCCATATAAATAGTGACGCTAAAGCTTCAATGTGAATACCACAACCAACAACTCCAAGTCATGAGTCAGATAATTCTTCTCATGAACCCTCAACTGCCTAGAAGCATAGGCCACTTCCCTACCATACTGCATCAACTAAGTCCTATATGAGATGCATCATAATAGACAACAAAACCATTAGTCCCCTCGGGCAAAGTCAAAATTAGAACTGAAGTCAACTTATCTTTTAGCTTCTCAAAACTACCCTCACAAGCATTAGACCATAAAAGATTCACCTTCTTCTGGGTCAACTTAGTCAACGGGGCAGTTTTAGTTGAGAAACTCTCCATAAATCTCCTATAGTATCTGGCTAAACCCAAGAAGCTCCAACGATTGGTTAGAGTCGTAGGCCTAGACCACTTTCTAACCATTGCAACTTTTTGTAGAACTACCATGATCCCTTTACTAGAAATAACATGACCCATAAAAGTAACAGCCTTCAAAAAAAATTTGCACTTCAAACACTTAACATACAAATGCTGATATTTCAAGGATTGCAGCAAGATACGGAGGTGATTGACATGATCTACCTCACTCTTGAAATACGCCAGAATATTATCTATAAACATGATAACAAAGAAATCTAGAAGCTAATGTAAGACCCTATTCATCAAGTCCATGAATGTCGTCGGGCATTAGTCAAACCAAAATAAATGACTAAGAATTCATAAAGACCATATGGGGTTTGGAAGGTAGTCTTAGGGATATCCACCTCTCTAATCTTTAGCTGATGATAACCTGACCAAAGATCAATCTTAGAGAAATATATAACACCCTAAAGTTGGTCAAGAAAATCGTCAATCTAGGGAAGAGGATACTTATTCTTCACCGTAACCTTATTCAACTGACATTAATCGATGCACATTCGAAGAGAACCATCCTTTTTACATACGAATAAAATAGGAGAACCTTAAGAACCACAGTGACTTACTAGGATAGATTAAACCCTTGTCAATGAGGTTTTTCAACTACTCCTTAAGCTCTTTCAACTCAGTCGGAGACATTCTATAGGGAGGGATAGAGATAGGATGAGTGTTTGAAACAAGGTAAATCCCTTAATCAATCTCCCTATCAAGAGGAAGACCAGGAAGATCATCAAGAAAGACCTCAAGAAATTCATTAACCATGGTAACTGATGTCAATAAAGGACCCTCAAAGTTAGAACCCTTAACTCGGACCAAATGATAAATACATCCTTTGGAAATCAATTTCGGGCTCTAAAATATGATATGATTCTTCCCTTAGGTACGGGAGAACTCCCTTTTCACTTAATAACTGGCTCATTAGGGAATTTAAACATGACCTTACAGGTTCGACAATCTAAGGATGCATATCACAAATGCAACCATTCCATCCCTAATATGATATCAAAATCAACCATGTCTAACTCTATCAGATCTAACAAAGTTTCACCATCACCAACAAGTGCCACACAACTCTTATAACCTCTTCTATCAACCACAAAGTCACCCACTAGGTTATAAATTGAAAAAGAATCAGGGATACACTTGAGAACAAAACCAAAATGCACTGACACAAATGGGGTCACATAAAAAAGAGTAGACCATGGATCAAGCAAGCAATACACATTACAAGAAAAGAGTCATAACATACCAGTGACAACATTGGGGGATGCCTCCAAGTCTTGGTGGGTAGCAAGGGCATACAAACGCCAGTGCCAGTACTAGAAGCAGAAGCGGCACCCTTTGGTGCAGGAGCTAATAAAGTGGCAACAGGAATCTTATTTGCACCTGAAGCAACCTTAGAAGGACAATCCCTTTGTAAGTGACCAATCTGACCATATTTAAAACACTTGTTCCTCCATTCTTCACAAAACCTATGGTACACCTGCCCGCAGAGTCTATAAGGAAGATATGATGAAGAATATTGGGCCCCACCAGCTTGAGATTGGGCAACCTGTGCCTAAACCCGCTATCATGCTGAGAACGACGACCACCCAACGACTTTATATAAAGAGCACTAGCCACAGAGTAGGAACTATAACTCTCCCACTACTTCTTAGACCATTTTTCACCATCTCTACCACTCTACTGTTGACCTCCACCCTGATCAGAAAATCTAAACTTCTTATTCTGCCTTTCCCCTATCTCTTCCTACTTCTTCTTCTCTTTCTCAACCTGTTGCATATATACAACCAATCTGGAGATTTGTAACGCTCAACTTACACGTCAATTTAAGTACAAGATGGTCATTGTCAATATAATTACCCAACTTTAAGTCAGGGATGAATCCACCAGGAACAATATGAGTGGCGATCAAGTAAGTTCGAATAAAAGAAACTTGCTAAATTTCAAACCTAAGATACAAGTATTTAGGGGTTTTCAATCAAACTTTTTTAAATAAACAAAATCTATAACACTAAATTGAGAGAAAACAACGAATGAGAAAAACAAATGAGAAGATTCTTAGGGTTATGCTTTCCTAAGGGTAATTAGTGTATGGGTACATGAAACTAAGTTCCAACATTAGTTAATGGATATATAGGTAGACTAGATTAGGGATTTTAGTGTTAGTTTTTCAACAAAACACCAAAATTTCACCCATGGATTCTTCCAAATAACTCATGGGCGTGGCAAAACAATCAACCCAAAACCTCAATTAAGCATCCCTATTTCTAGGATGATTCTAAATACATAGCATATTCACATACCATCCTTATTTCTAAGATAATGTTAAGGAATAAGCTAAAATCAAATTTATTTTTCACAAATACCTATCACCTATATCCTCCTTTCAAGGATGATGTGGGATATAAAGAGGTACCCAAATCCCTCTTTCAAGGATGATATGAGTTTAGAGGAATTAGGGCTTTCACCCACAGCCTCCAATTCAACAACCAAGCATTTGTGAAACCCATTAACATTGACTAAGAATTGAAACTAGTAATCAATACCCACACATAATTGTACCCTATTCTAATGTAACCCTAATATAGAAATTTAGCTATGTATGAATTGAAAAAGAAGAAGAAGAGTACCTATATTTGCATTCAATTCTTTCATTGAAACTTAAATAGAGTAAATCCAAGCTTCACTTTCAATCTTTAAAGAGATTCTCAATTGGAGTTTTCCCATATAATTGTCTCTCTCCAATGTCAAAAACTAAAAATTATTATTAAGAGATATGTTCAAGATTATGAAAATGAGATTAAAAAACCCTATTTAAGCCCCAATTCTACATTTGTCAAATATTACAAAAATGTCGTTGAAACTTTTCCGCTCTACCACGATATCACCTCTTGACCATGTTTGCTACTCCTGTGATTGCAGTAGTCATATCACAATCTCCCTCCAGCTGACTGGTCCTGATCACGACCCTCGGGCCGTGATCACGGTAACTGAGGGTCGATTCTTAGGCTTGATTTCTAGTATTTGGCTCTTTTCTTTCACATTTAACCTCTTTTTGACTTGAATGACTTGCTCATCTTCCCTTTTCAACCTTTCCTATGCAAATGAGCATTAGGTAAGAGATTAACGTAAAATCAATAGAAAAGCATGGTAATTTAAGCTTAAAAGGTGCTAGAAAATCCTCAAATTGACGACTTATCAACACCCCCAAACTTAAACTAACATTTTTCCTCAAACAACTAAGAATAATTCAATGAGATAGGGTATTTAACTCAAATCCACCCAAAAAAGCTATACTAAAGGAACAAGCTAACAAAGCTCTATAATTCAAAATCATTTTATTTCTTGCCAATGACATTTCAAAAGTATTTTTGAACTTTTTCCTCTTCCTAACAATTAAAGAAAAACTTAGTTGAATGAAAGTCAACATTATCATTACACTTCATAGGATTCTTTTCTCACAACTTCACATATTGTTCATTTAGCTCATAAAACACTCATGGCACCAATAGAAACACAAACGACCCTATAAACTTAAGAATTATATCACCCAATCTATATAGGGAAAGGCAAGCATTCATGTTTCTCGGATTACTTAGACTTCACCCGGAGAAGCTATGATAAGCACACTAATCGATCACACCATGGATACAATATTCATCAACAACTTCAAAGAAAAACCACCGGTTATCCCATATTTAAGACCAATTGGACTCAAAGATATACTCTAAATATAATCATAAAAAGCCCCAAGAAAGTTTATATTAACCTTTACAAGCATATAAGGCATTTCTCTCTTATTGACATTTTAACAAACATGTGGTGTGCATGAAAAGTAAGAGCTTGAATAGATAAAATAACAACACATGTGAACAAGCCCAATGCATCAATTCATCACCAAACACACCACTTGTAATCATACAAACCAAATTAAATCACCCACCACTCAATTAATCAAACAAACCTCAAGTGGGTTTTCATCAAACACACGGTGTGCACTAGTGTATGGAAACAAGAATTTTAAAATTTAGCATTTAAGACAAGGCACACATTAAAAATCTTCATCCTAATAACCACATTCTACCAAATTAAGCTCAAATGAATTAAATTCAAACCAAAAGAAACCATGGAATGTGATCATCATTTGTATTTTTAAGATCATACCTTGTAAGCTTACTAAAGAGAGAAAAATAATGAAAAGAAAGTCCAACATACTTATTCGGGGTTTCATTCTTGAGGTACCCATCTCAACTTGTTCTATCACCTGTAAACACCCAAAAACAAGCTAAAAATTAAACCAAAAACATTAGAATACATAAAGAAAAATTTCTTGGTTGCCTTTCAAAAAGCGCGTTAGTTAATGTCGCGGCACGACATCTTTTGACTGTTATTTATGTCTCCATTTAGAATATTTGGATCGGCGGCCCAACTTTAGATCAATACATCTTTGAGAAACTTTGGGCAAAGGTAAGGATAAGATGAAATATTTTCTATCTCCCCACTTTAAAACTTAAACCTTTTACCTAACTTCACATCCCACTTCCTAATAGACTCATTTGGTATCGATGAGAACATCAAGAATTCACTCATTACACATTGCATTTTGCATTTATTAGCCTTCAAGTGAGGGGATTCATTTTGCCCTTTAGGAATGAAAAACTCTAAAATGTAGGGACTTTCCTCCTCCTCTCCATAATACATCATTTGCTTGGGTGTTTCGACTTTCATCACATCCACCAAGAATATGTTTAAAAATAGTTTGAGTGAGGTTTCCTTCTTAATTTTGGAGTCATATCCTTCTCGACATTCTCAACACAAAATGAACTAGAGCCTTCACAAAGGATTTGTTTGGCTTTTTCTTTTGGCTTTAGAGCCATTTCCTCAATCTTGATATCATCTCTCATGTTAGGTCGGTTGGTTGGGAAACCATTGAGGATTCTTTATTGTCAAGATCGCCATCCAGTACATGGCTTGATATATTTTCCTTATTCTCCTCATTTTGAAGATTACGTGTATTCATGGTACTTGAAAGATCAACGCTCTCACCCACTTCTTTTTTTTCACTCTCCTTTCCAAATATCACCATGGATTGATGCAAGTCATGTATGTCCTCCTCCAATGTAGTTTCCTGATCTAAAAGAGTTTAAAGTATTGCTTCAAAACTATTGTACCTAGCAAGTTGTTCTTCTTTTATTGCATCATGAGACCTATCAAACTCATAAGAAGAACTAGCATTTGGGTTAGCATAACAAGGGGAGGGGGAGTTTGGAGAATCACTTCAATTTTCATTCCAACCACCACACAAAGAACAATCATACTCCCAATAGGATTGAGATGGTGCACACATCTCTTCTCGGGGAGCATATCTACAATCTTGCCAAAAGTGTGATCCTTCACAATATAGAAATGGATCATCAAGATAATATTTCCAACTACCAAACTCACATTCATCCCAAGATGCTATAGTAACAAGCAAACAAAAAAACATCTATCTAACTCAAGAAACAAAAGAAAATCACACATAAATATTTACAAGTTTGAATCTAAGAAAGTAGGCTAAAATTTCAAACTAACTCAATATGCCAAATTCTTCCCCGACAACGACTCCATTTTTATAACGATCAACTTAAACGTCAATTTAAGTGCAAGACAGTCGTCGTCAATATAATTACCCAATTTTGAGTCGGATTCAAATCCACAAGGAACAATGTGAGTGGCGATCAAGTAAGTTCGAAATAAAAAATACTTGCTAAATTTCAAGCATAAGATACAAGTATTTGGGTTTTTTGAATCAAACTTGTTCAAATAAAGGAAATATATAACACTAAATTGAGAGAAAATCAATTTTATTATTCACAAATACCTATTACCCACATCCCTCTTTCAAGGATGATGTGGGATCTAAAGAGGTACCCAAATCCCTCTTTCAAGGATGATATGAGTTTAAAGGAATTAGGGCTTTCACCCACAACCTCCAATTCAACAACCAAGCATTTGCAAAATCCATTAACATTGACTAAGAATTGAAACTAGCAATCAATATCCACACACAATTGCACCCTATTCTAACATAACCCCGAGATAAAAATTTAGCTATACATGAATTTAAAGAGAAGAAGAAGAGTACCCATATTTTCATTCAATTCTTCCATTGAAATTTAAATAGAGTAAATCTAAACTTCACTTTCAATCTTTAACTAAATTCTCAATTGGAGTTTTCCCATACAATTGTCTCTCCTCAATGTCAAAAACTAAAAATTAGTATTAAGAGATATGTTCAAGATGATGAAAATGAGCTAAAACTCCCCATTTAAACAACATTCTACATTTGTTAAATATTACAAAAATGCCCTTGAAACTTTTCCGCTCTACCATGATCGCCACCTCTTGACCCACGTTCGCGACTCCCGCAATTACGGTAATCATATCGCAATCGCCCTTCAATTGACTTGTTGACTGATCACAATCGCGACCCTTAGGAAACAATCATGGTAACTGAGGGTCGATTCTTAGGCTTGATTTCTAGCATTTGGCTCTTTTCTTTCACATTTAACCTCTTTTTGACTTGAATGACTTGCTCATCTTCCTTTTTTAACTTTTCCTACACAAATGAGCATTAAGTAAGAGATTAACATAAAATCAATAGAAATGCATGATAATTTAGGCTTAAAAGGTGCTATAAGATCTTTAATTGACGACTTATCAATATGCCTAAACTTAAACTAATTTGTGTCCTCAAGCAACAAAAAATAATTCAATGAGATAAGGTATTCAACTCAAATCCATCCAAAAAGAAGCTATACTAGAGGAACAAGATAACAAAGCTCTATAAATACTTTCAAACATGACATGGCAACAAATGAACCAAAATTTTTCAATAAGCACATCTTTATGAAGCAAGAATGCAAGTTTGTATCACAAACACACACATAAATATATATATATCGCATGTCGGGATAGGGAAAAAGGCTTAACATGTTTTTTCAAAACCTTAGCCTAGATTGTGTAGCTAAACCATCATATAATTGTACCTACGAGCTATATGGGCCCTAGCTCTCACCCCTTGGTCGGGCCCCAGCGCGTGTATCCACACTAAGCGGAGAATAATCTTATATATATACACATGGGGGACTCAAACCCTCCAACATATACCATGATGACTTAAGCACCTGATCGTATAATGATTGATGGGGTACTTGAACCTCCCTAATTATGAAATAATTATAAGGGGGACTCAAACCTCCCTGGTCACTTTGACCCCTACGTCGGCAAACATGATTTCTATTTTCAGTCACTCGGACCTCCACTTTTAGGACTCAACTACACAACTCTTATAATAGCCCAATAAAACAAGTATCACACATTCCCATTTATTTAACAACATTCCACATTAAGGCATATAATATTGGTATTGCCATACCAAATACACTTGGAAGGTAACAACAGGATGCAAAAACAATTCCCATTAACTTGGGGAGAACAACTCCTAAACCGCCTTGGTCACTTTGACCCCTGCATCAGCAAATGCGGTTTCCAGTATCGGTCACTCAAACCTCTACTTTCATGACTCAGCTATACAATCCTTATTATAGCCCAATTAATATAAGTATCACATATTCCCATTTATTTAACCATATTCCACATAAAGGCATATAATGTTGGTAATGTCATACCAACTACACTTGCAAAGTAACAACAACATGCCAAAAATAATTCCCATTAACTTGGGGAGAACAACTCCCATTGTTCATTAATACACATTGGGGAACACTAACTCTCTTTGTTTATTTAATTATACCATTATATTTCAAATACCTTTGTATATCCTACAATAGTTCAAGACTAGTTCAATTTTCTAAATTTTCACAGTTCACATAACTAAAATCAATTTCACATTATGGGGTTGAGGTTATAACTACTTCAAAAGCAACAAGTTTGGGAAAATCACAATTCCCTGGTTCATACACCATACCCATAATGAAATCACAAAAGTTCAAAAACATATTTAAAGCATGGAAATCATAAATAAATCATGACAAACTTTGTTCAATTCAAAAACATTCAATAAACCCAACCTTTGTTTCAAAACCATCACAATAATCTTATGAACAATACTTTAATCAAATGCTTTTAAAAAATTAACAATGAGGGAAGAGTAATATGCCTATAGTAAGATGTACGGAGAGAAATCACCCTTGAGAGCCCTAATTGATCACCCAATTAAAAGCCCTAAGTGTTCTTGACCTTGAGGATTTGGCTGTATTTAAGGAGTTACTTAGATTTTCTGAGAGATAATGACTGCCTAAATGAGGTTATAAGTCGTGGGTTTTTGTTTGGTTAAGAGGGAACATATCTAGAATGCCCTCAACTTAAAAGCTGAAAAGTATTACCTTTGATTACAAGTCAGCCCCTTGACTCGTAACCACTCTTTACGTCTTGTCACCACGAGTCGTAACCAAGGTAGTACCACTAAGGTACCCTACACTGTTATCCTTATGACTCAATGGAGCCAATTGTAATAGGACCCTGCGACTCATAAGGTCCAGTCGTAGTAAACTCTAAACATAAATTGGGACATACACTGGACACCCTACGATTACACCTAACGACTTATAACATCTCATTGCGGCTCTTAGTGAGCCACTCGTACTCAGAGAAAAATCAAGCTAAAAACTTGCTAGATTTATTACGACTCTTTCCAATGACTCGTTAAGACACCCTCTGACTAATGGGGTCCAGTCGTACCCAGGTCGTCAAAGCTCAGAAAATTTTTAAGGGCAAAAATCTGAGGTGTTTCAACAACTATGGCAATGAGCCACAAAATTCGCTACATCTCACTTTATACCACCCCATCAATAGTGTTGTCTTAAATCACGATACATCTTAGTCACTTCAGGATGGATGGAATATCTGGACCAATAGGCCTCCTCCAAAATCATTCTACTCTAATCATCTACTCTTGACAAACAAACTCGACTCCCAATCCACAAAATTCCATCTGTTTCAAGTAAGGCTTCCTTAACCTTACCACTCAAAACCTTATCACAAGTCAATCTTAATCTCGCATCACCAAACTAATAAACTCGAATCTACTCCATCAAAGAAGACCCAGCCTCAACAACTTCAAAGCAAACACAACCGCGCATAACTCCAAATCATGGGTAGGATAATTCCTTTCATGGGGCTTCAATTGATGAGAATCATATGTAATCATCTTTCCCTCCAGCATCAACACAATACCAATCCAATACCTAAAGCATCAATAAACATGGTGAAACCTACGTCCTCCTTGGGCAAAGTTAATATAGGAGATGAAGTTAACAAATCCTTGAGCTTTTGAAAGCTCACCTTATAAGCATTGAACGACTAAAAAGAAATCTTCTTCTGAGTCAACTTAGTCAATGGAGCTTCAATAGATGAAAACCCTCAACAAAATATCTATAATAACCTTCAGGGCCAAGAAAACTCCAAATCTTGATAGGAAAAGTAGGTATATCCCAATCACGAACCGCTGTAACCATGGTTGGATCAACCATGATACCTTTCTTAATCACTACATAACCTAAGAAAGAAATAGACTCCAACCAAAACTCACGCTTGGAGAACTTAGCATACAACTTCGCATCCCTCAATCTTTGAAGTACATTCTGCAAATGCTCCTCATGCTCAACCTTACTCTTGGAATAAAATAAGATATCATCTATTAATACAATAATAAAGGAGTCAAGGTATGGTCGACACTCCCGGTTCATCAAATCCATGAACATAGTAGGGGGATTTGTCAACCTAAAGGACATGAACTCAAAATGACTACATCAAGTCCAAAAAGTTGTATTAGGAATATCCAAAGCTCTAATCCTCAACTAGTGATAACCAAGTCTCAAATCAATCTTTGAAGACAATACAACACCCTGAAGCTGGTCAAATAAATTATTAATGCGAGAAAGAGGATGCTTATTCTTAACTGTCGCCTTGTTCAACTATCGATAATCAATACATGTTCACACAGACCTATACTTATTCTACATAAACAAGAAAGGCGCACCCCAAGGTGATACACTAGGTCGGATAAATCCTATAACCAATAAGTCCTGTAACTGATCCTTCAATTTCTTCAACTCAGTTGGGGCCATTCTATAAGAAGGAATAGAAATGGGCTTAGTTCCCAGCTCAACATCAATGGCAACATCAATATTACAATCCAGAGGCATACTAGGAAAATTCGTAGGGAACACATCCACAAACTCACAGATAACACGGACAAAGTATAAGGAACAAGGAAAAACAACACTAGTCTTATAAATATGAGCCAAATAATATAAACATCCCTGCTCAACCAATCTATGAGTCTGAACATAAGATATAACCCTTTTAGGACCGAAGAAGCACACCCTTCCAAGATAGCCTTGGTACACCCAGCAGAGCTAAAGTCACGGGCTTAGAAAAATAATCCAAGACAACATGATAAGGGGCCAACCAATCCATGCCCAAAATAAAATCAAAATTAACAATCCTAAAGAGGTAGATACATAATAGGTATGGCAAGAGACTCACTAACAGAATTAAAACCCAAAGCAAAATATGTAGACACATAGGAGAAGGTCAATCTGGGATCAAATAACACAGATACAGATCTTAAAAAAATGAAGACGATACCTGTGATCACAATATCAGAAGCCTCTGCCTCAGGTCTGGTTGGTAAAGCATAACATAGTCCATGACCACTAATTGACTTAATAGCCTCGCGATCACCACACGACCTCCACTACCTACACCTCTTGTGCCTATGGTAACACCCCCACCTCTTACAGTTGTAATAGAAGTAGCCCTAAAAATATGTCGGGGATGATCCTTGGCCACATGGCCAGTCTCATCACATGAATAAAACTCTAAACTTTCCCTAATGACCATTCTGCATTGCCGAACCAAAAGACCCACAAAAACCTTTAAAATATCTACCTCAAGAAGTTTTATCTCTGAACTTACCAAAATAATGCACCTTCTTAGGGCCTCCCTGAGATACCCGAGGAATAGATCTCTGTATTCGTGCTTGGTCCCCTATACTCTGGAATAATGCCCCAAACATAATCATTTGTGTTACGAATCACTGAAGAGAAAGAGGCAAAACAAGTCCAGCTAGATGAAACCCACCTAAGAAGGTAACAGAGACAAGGGTTCTTAAACCAAAAACACCGTACTCCAGTGTCAGCGTTGATGGAGGAATAGTAATCAGGGTCTGAGGAGTACCCCAAACTGAAGTAGGTGCAACTGGAGGAACACCAAAACCAGACTCTAGCATAGATAAAGGTACCATGCTTAGAGCTTGGAGAATACCAAATGAACTCAAAGGGTCACCCTACAAATGGGTCAACAGATGAATCAGCAATCCCTCCAAGACCGAGGTAGATGAACTTTGAGGAACTAGAGTAGAACTCACACCTCCAACCTTTTCAATATGAGGCTCAGGGGAGATCCCCTAGCACTCCTCCTAGATAGGGCTGATCTATGGGCTCGTCCATTTTCTTGAGTCCATACATGACTCGAGGCTTACCCATTGGGTGAAGGCTCTACATCTCTAATCACACTGGACCTAGTCGACACCATGTGCGCAGAAAGAGTGAAACACAACTCAGAACACGGGGTATGAAAGAACTATGCATGACAATGAATAAAATGAGAAAAGTTTCCTAAAGACATCTTATATCCTCTCCAAGATATATACAAACGTTTACATACCAATCCATGAGACTCTATAAGACTTCTCGTTCCTACACTGTTGAGACCAATGAAAATTGGTTGCTCTAATACCACTTTGTCACGACCTAAAATCCAAAGAGTCGTGATGGCACTTGTCGCAGTGAACCTTGACAAGTAAGCCTATCATCCAAACCAATACACAAAGGAAAAAATACAATAATAAACCCAAGGTAAGACTTCTAGAACAAAGTCAAACCATACAAGTATAATAAATGTGGAAAGAAACATAGTAATACGGACATAACTCCCAAAATCAGGTGTCAACAGTATAAGAACATTTCCAAATACAACTCAAATCCAAGGAAATACATAAGATGTCCAAATACAAGAGAAAATCTATCTCCAAAATAAAAGTAAGGACATAGTCTATAAAGAAAGGTAGAAGAAGACATTCGGACGCCTAAAAATCATCAACTATCTTGAAACCTCCAAAAATTGCTCGAGTTAAGAAATGTAGGGCACACCCAAACCTAAATCTGCACCAGAAGGGTAGAGTAAGAGTGAGTATGATCCACTTATACTCATCAGGTATCATAGGCCAACCAAGTAAAGTAGAAAATAAAGTACACAAAATACACACTAAGGGCACGTCACCTGCAATTAGAAAATGTCCCACCATGGTAGCCCACACCACTTGCTCTAACAGTTCTAATATATTACAAAATAACAATAACATATCAAGTTGAACACAAGTATACATTATATCACATACAAGTATAAATAGAGAAGAACATGTATCTACAAGATGGTCAAGTATAAATAACAAGATATGCACCAAGTAGACATATAACAAGTCTATATGGAAATTTAATCACAACATTAACACGAAAAAGCAAGTGCAATGTATAAGATGATGATATTGATGATGATAATGATGATGATGCACGAGGTTGTCGGACAACCTTCGTGTACAGGCATGGAGGAAAGCCTTTCTAGCATGACATCCATTAAGGGTTTGTTATCCCATATACCACCCTATATAAATATATGGAGGCAATCCTTCCCAACACAGGATCCATGGGGGGTTCGTCAACCCATATACCACCAGTATCCATGACTCTTCTTTGGCCTAATTCTTTGAAAAAGGTCTATAAGATCTAATTCCTGATACTAATATCCAATATTTCTAGTATTCCCTAGTATTTCTAGTGTTTCTAGAGCACATACATAACATCAGACACAAATCAAGTACACATACGTGACAACAAGTATATAGAAGAAATATAACAAACAAGTGAAATGATGCATGTGATGACGTGAGGATAATGATACAGTGTTCACAACCAATCACAATGAGTATTTCTACAACCGATCCATATGATTTATTTCTACAACCAACCATAATGTTATATTTTCACAACCATGTGAGCCAGCATCCACTCATTATTTTCTCCATCCATGAATTTCCACATGATTCATTTGACTCCAAAGTATGAATATATCACAATACGCCGAAGGTACCATAATATGATTATTCACCTATATTCCAGGCTATCAACATTACATAAGACCTCACACGGTCACACATATCATGAAATATCCCAAATTCAACAATTATAGCACATATAGTCCTCCACATGGGCAGAATATATAGATATCCATTTTCAAGATTAGTTCCCATCCTTAACCTGTATTTTGGTGCACAAATTAAATATCCTGCCCAGTCTAAATAGTTAAGTCATAACCTACCTTGAATATCAAAATTGGTCCTCTACACTTCAAACCCACAATCTTACTTTCCATGTACAATTCTAAATCAAATAAAACCAAGAAATTCCCATATTGCCTACTTTTGGTTCAGGATCAAAATGGATCCCTAAAATAGATTTTGAAAAAGAAGGGCCAAATTGGAACTTTATTACAAAAATGTGTTCCCTATATTATTAGGAATCTACAGCTTAAGACCCAAGTTAAATCGAGTAAAAAATGAGATTCAAATAGAAGAAAAACTACTTTTTGAGCTTTACTAGGTAAAAAATTCAAATTCCGCATTAAATCAAGAATCAAAGTTGTTTTGAAGGTTAAACTGATGAAAAAATAGTAATTATAATATTAAAATATTATTCAAGTGAAATGAGTGAAATTGGGGTTTAAAATCAAGCCCTAAGTTTCTTGAGGTTTTGAGAAATTAATCAAGGAATTAGAGTAGAAAGGAATGAAATCTCAACTTAAATCCATATAGAATCAAGAAATAGATGTTAATCTAGCTTACCAAGCTTATACAAGCTTCACTTATAAGCTCTCACACTATTTTAGGGTTTAACTCTCAAGAGGCAAGGTGAAAAATGGGCAAAATGGGAAAAAAAGGGGGGGGGGAAGCTGTTTTTATACACCGCACCTCCTTTTTAAAAAAACAATTTTTTTAAGTCCAACCTGAACTTCGATGAGATGCTCAGTATTCATTCGGAGTCTGATATACACAAACAAATAATGTAACCACAAAAATTCGATGCTCCAGACTCAAAGAAAATATCAAATTTCTGTAAAAACATCGTTTTCACAGGGTTGACCCCCATAACTTAAAATCACAATTCTCCAAACCGAGGATCGAAATGAGATTTAAAAGTTATAAAACCCAACCTAACATCTTACCACCCCAAAATTGATGTTCCAGACTATCACGACTCGAACCAGGTCCTGTCCTTGATGGGTATCTCAAGTCCCACGTGGATCGGAGATTACTTCATTCATCTCATTTAGTCATCACATAAACCTTAAACGTCGGATAAATTCCAAACATATAGTAAGATAGAGATAAATACAACAATTGATAACTCATAAATGCCTAAGTCAATCAACCAAATAAAACTATAAAGCAACACATCCAAGTCCACAGTAATCCAACAAAGCTTCTACCTATGCGAAATCAATAAGATGTCGGGATATGCCCAAGACAATAGCCAAAAACCAAATCTAAACAAAGTCTAAGACAGAGAATATTAAAGACCATGAAATGAATGCCTTCCCAACTATGGAAGCTCACCACTTTAATGTCAACTCACGAACCACTCAAACACCTGATCACTGTGCAGGAAAAGAAGAAGAAGCTCTGGTCCCTGTATTACGTATGGATACAGTGTCTGGAGACAGTTAGTGCTTAGAGCAATCACATGTGACTTAGGGATAGAGGAATAAAATAATGCCATCAATAAAACCAAGTTAAATCATCATATGCAATCACGTGTATTCATACATATATATATTATGTCGGGGTAGGGAACAAGGCTTAGCATGAATTTTGAAAATATTAACCTAGGATATGTAGCATAACCGTCATATAACAAGGCACCCACGGGCTATATGGGCCCAGCTCTCTGCTAGCGGGAAGTCCTAGTGTGTGTAGCCACACGAATTAGTGAATATCCAGATATACCATTATGGAGGACTCAAACCTCCCGGTATAATCAAGGAGACTTAAGCACCAATATATGCAATATGGGGTACTCGAACGTCCCATTCATATATCCATTCGGGGGACTCAAACCTCCCGGCCATATAGACACTCGCACATGGTTTCCAGTGTTCGTCCGACAAATTCCACTTCCACGGCCCGATGATACATTTTGCTTTAAAGCCCATTTAAAACATTCTTTACATATACACACAACCATTAGTGCACGTATTACCAAAGTCATACCGTTGATATCGTTATACCAACCTCACTTGGAAGCATACAACATACCATAACCATTATCATTAGACTTTGGGACTGGAACCCATTGTCTATACAAAGTTAATAATTTAATCCAACATTTAGGGACTCGAACACACTTAGCCAAACAAACCACCAAGGTTATAATTCAAAACCATCTATGACTTATAAGGTCTTCATGAAACCATTTACTAACCATTTACATTATTAGGCCAATGACTTGGCTCAAATCATGATTCAATTTGATTTATAGTCATCAAGTCCTTTAAAAACCATTTATCCTTCATTAACATTTTTATGTCAAGCATAAGTTCAAAACACAATTCATCATGTGACTAGATTCTTCTCATAGACATTTTCACAAACGGGTTGAGGCATACTATTATCAAACCATTATTCAAGTCATAAACCATTAAGTTAGGGTTAACCATGACCTCTTAGTTTAAATCACAATTTCCAAGCACCCACATATGAAAAACCATCATTAAATTATGTATAAACACTAGTTGAAACATGAGAGAACAATACTCAACAATAAGTATTCAACACTCAACCATGGATTTCAAAACCACCATCTATGATTCAAGAACAATATTTAAAACACATGATTTTTGTGAAATAACAATGAAGGAAGAGTCAGATGCCTGAATTATGAAGATTCACTAAGATATTTTGATCTTTAAGCCTCTAGGTGACCACCTTGATGAAATCCTAGCCCAATCCCCTTAAGAGATTTCTAGAGAGTTTTTGAGAGTGTTTTTATCTTTTAAAGTAAGGAATTAGGGACCAAATAGTGTTATAAAACATGGGGTATTAAGAGATTGAGGTGGTAAACATCTAAAATACCCTTAACATAAAAGTTGTAAAAGACTCGCAGAAGGGTACGGTTGGACCCCTTCACTCTACACATATTATACGAGTGGTACCTTTCACTCGTACCTTGATCAGAATATTGGACACCATATTTTGTCCAACATATTATTTCTTAGTCTAAATCTCACCCTACCATACGACTAGTACCCTCAAAGTGTACCCTAGGAATAACATCAAGGTTAGACACTGGACAACATATGATTTGGCTCTATACTTCTCGAACCATGTACATATGACTCATATGGAGTCCTTTTGTATCAAGGACAAAACTTGGTCAATGTGATACTGACCAACATAAGACTAAGGTCCTTGACCCGTATCCTCACCATACAAGTGATAATGTAAGTCGTATAATGCGCAGAAGGTTCAAGAGTTAGGAAATTTTTCAAGGGTTAAAGTTTGGGGTGTTCATGTCTCCCCCCAAGTATTATTCATCTCCGAATGATAGGACAAGGAAATATAAGCACATCCTAAACCCCACACGCTTATGCTCTAACCTTTACCTAAGTTAGAAGACAAAGATGGTAAGAAGAACACATACCTCAAACATGAATTTCCAGAATTAGAAATAGGAATGGATACTTGGACTTTATGTCCTCCTCGCCTCCCAAGTAGCTTCCTCGGACTTTTGGTTCTGCCATAGAACCTTCATCGAAGCCACATCCTTTGTTTGTAACCGGCAAACTTTCTGATCCAAGATCCACACAGGGACCTCCACATAGGACAAATAATCTGAAATACCAATGTCCTCCAAAGGTACAATCAATGAAGGATCACCCGCACATTTCTGCAACATAGAGACAAGGAATACCGGATGAATGGAACTCGTGCTAAAGGGTAATTCCAACTTATACAAAACATTACCAACTCTTCTGAAAACCATATACGAGCCAACATACCGAGGACTGATCTTCTCCTTATTTCTAAACCGCATCACTTCCTTTATGAGGGATACCTTCAAGAATACCTAATCTGCAACTTTAAACTCCAAGTCCCTTCATCTCACATCTACGTAGGACTTTTGGCAACTTTGGGTGGTCTTAAGCCTATCCTGAATTACCTTCACCTTTTCCATAGCTTGGTGAACCAAATTTGGGCCAAACATTTCCACTTCACCAACCTCGAACACCTAATAAGAGATCTATACCTTCTACCATACAATGCCTCAAACGGAGTCATACCAATGCTAGAATGATAACTATTATTATAAGAAAATTCATTCAAAGGAAAATGGTCGAACCAACTACCACCATAATCAATCACACAGGCTCGCAACATATCCTCCAAAGTATAAATAGTCCTTTCAGCTTACCTATCCGACTGCAGGTGGAAAGTTGTACTAAAACTCACTTTAGTCCCCAAACTATGCTGAAAAGAGTGTCAGATATGTGATGAGAACTGGGTATCACGATCTGAAATAATTGAGACAGACACACCATCAACTTTACAACCTCTTGAAGATACAACTTTGCATAATCCTCGACAGAATAAGGAGTCCTCACCGATAAAAAGTGGGCGGACTTAGTCATCCTATCCACGATAACCCAAATAGAGTCACATTAATTCTACAACTGCGGGAGGCCACTAACAAAATCCATATTAATTTTCTTTCATTTCCATATTGGTAATTCAATCTCTTGAAGTAGCTCATCGGGCCACAAGTGCTTGACCTTTACTTGTAAACATACCATACATTTATCCATAAAGTTGGCTACATCCCGTTTAATACCATTCTACCAATACATTTCTTTAAGATTGATACATCTTTATTGAACCAGGATGAACCGTGTATCGCAACTTATAAGCCTCGGTCTTGCCTCACAACCTATCCACATCTAGAACACACAACCTCCCTTGGTACCTCAATATACCATCATCACCGATCTCGAAGGCCATTACCTTTTTCTTACCTACATCATCCTTGATCTTCATCAAAAGAAGATCTAACACCTGTTTCTCCTTTATTTTTGAACTAAGAGATGATTGTGCCACCTGCTGCACTAACGCTCCACCATCCTCGGAGTCGAAGAGACGAACTCCAACATTCGCCAAACGGTGAATATCCTTTGCTAATTCCCATTTATCTTTAGCTACATGCGACAAACTATCCATGGACAACCTGCTACATATTACCTTTACCTAGATAGTAGTGAAGACTCATATCATAATCCTTGAGAAGCTCAGACCATCTCCTTTGCCTAGGTAAATCTCTTTCAAAGTGAACACATACTACAGGCTTTAATGATCAGAAAAAGATATCAACATGAAACCCATACAAATAGTGACTCTAAATTTTAAACGTGAATACCATAACCAACAATTTCAAATCATGGGTTAGATAGTTTTCTCAAGAATCTTTAATTGTCTGTAGGCATAAGCAACCACTTTACCATGTTGTATCAATACACAACCTAAACCAACGAGGGACGCATCACAATAAACAATAAATCCCTCCGTACCCTCAGGTAGAGTCAAGACTGGAGTTGAAGTAAACTTATCTTTTAGCTTCTCAAAACTACTTTGACAAGAATCAAACCATAAGAACTTCACTTTATTCTGAGTCAATTTGGTCAATGAAGCAAAAATAAAAGAAAAACTCTCCACAAAACTCCTATAATACCCAGCTAAACCTAAGAAACTCCAAATATCAGTTGAAGTCGTGGGCCTAGCCCACTTCTTTACCATAAAAACTTTATGAGGATCCACTATAATCCCCTCACTAGATACAACATGACCCAAAAAGTTACAGCATTCAACCAAAATTCATATTTGGAGAACTTCACATACAATTAATGATCTTTCAAGGTTTGTAACACAATACGGAGGTGATTGGCATGATCCACCTCACTTTTAGAGTACACCAAGATGTCATCGATAAAGACAATCATGAATAAATCTAGAAATTAATGGAAGATCTAATTCATCAAATCCATGAATATCGCGGGGGCATTGGTTAACCCAAAAGACATGACCAAGAACTCAAAGTGCCCATACCAAGTACGAAAAGCTATCTCAGCGATATCCACCTCCCTAATATTTAACTGATGGTACTCAGATTAAAGATCGATCTTAGAAAAAAAATTGGCACCCTGAAGCTGATCAAAGAGATCATCAATTCTCGAAAGAGGATACTTATTCTTTAACGTCACCTTATTCAATTATTGGTAATCAATGGACATCCGAAGGAAACCATCCTTCTTACGCACGAACAACACCGGTGTACCCTACGGGGACACACTATGATGGATGAAACCCTTGTCTAAGATATCCTTTAGTTGCTCCTTGAGTTTTTTTAACTCAGCTGAAGCCATTCTATATGGGGGGAATATAAATTGGATGAGTGTACAGAATGAGATCAATAGAAAAATCAATCTCTCTATTGGAAGGGACACCGAGAAGGTCATCAAGGAAGGCCTTGGGAAACTCACTTACCACAAGAATCAAATGCAAAGAAGGACCTTCCAAGTTAGAATCTTTAACCCAGACTAGATGATAGAGACAACCTTTGGAAATTGACTTTTGGGCTTTAAGATATGATAGAAACCTTCCCTTAGGAGCTAGGTAACCACCCTCCTACTCGACAATTAGCTCATTAGGGAATTTAAACATGACCTTATGATTTTAACAATCTAAGAAAGCATAGCAAGAGTATAACCAGTCCATCCCCAAAATAACATCAAAATCAACATTTAACTCTATCAAGTCCACCTAAGTTTTTTTACTATGAACAGATACCATAAACCCCCTATAGACTCTTCAGACAACCACAGAGTCTTCTATTAGGGAAGAAACAGAAAAAGGGTCTGGCAGATACTCAGGATCAAAACCAAAATACAATGCCACAAATGGGGTTACATAAGAGAGAGTGGACCCTAGATCAAGTAGATAATACACATCATGGGGGAAGAGTTTCAACATATCAATAACAATATTCGGAGATGCCTCAGACTCCTGAGAAGTAGTAAGAGAATAAAGGTGGTTCCGACTAGCGTCCAGGCCAGAAGTAGCACCCTTTGGTACAAGAACAGAAGAAGAGGCAATGGGAACCATGTTTACCCTACAAGCAACTCTAGCGTACAATCCCATTACATGTGTCCAATCTGACCGCACATAAAGCATCAGTTACTTTTCTTCTCACACTAACCATGATGAAGTTGACCATAGTATCTGCAAGGAGGGTAGGATGGAGCTGATTGTACCTTAGTGACCTGAGATTAGACACCTTGTTCCCTAGAAGCATCACCAATCTAAAAATATTTGTCTTTTGATGGCTTTAGTTAGGGAGCGTTAGCTATTGAGTTGGAGTTAGGACTCCCCCAACTCTTCTTATTAGACCACTTACCGTTCTGTTGGCCTCCACTCTATTCAAAAAATAAAGACCTCTTACTCTGCCTCTCACTAATGTCACCTTATTTTTTCTCTTGTTCAACCTATTTTATATACACAACCAATATGGAGATAGCTATGTCCTTGATCAACAAAGCAACCTTACTCTTAAGGATCATCTCATGAGATAATCCCAAAGCAAACTTTCTTATTCGAGACCTCATATTAGACACCAATTCAGGAGTATATTAGGACAACTGATGGAATTTCAAAGAATACTCCTTAACTGTCATCCTTCCCTGCTTTAAGTTAACAAATTCTTCCTCTTTAGCTTCCCTCATCTCTTGAGGAAAGAAGTGGTCCAGAAATGCACTAGAGAAATTATCCCATATAGAAGAACTAGCATCCTCACCTCTTGATTATTCCCACTCTTCGTACCACTGGTACACCACATCTTTCAATTAGTAGGCAACAAACTCTACACCTTCAACTTCCAAAGCACGCATAACATAGAAGATCTTCTTCATTTCATCAATAAAACTTTGAGGAACCTTCTCAACCATTGTACCAGTAAATATCAGAGGATGCAATCTCATGAATTGGCAAACTCTAGTAGCCTCAGATGAACCCATAGCAGCACCAGCAGAACCAGACTGTTGTTACTGAGATGTCACCAACTGAGTCAACAAGGTAATAGAGTGATGAAATTCAACATTACTAACCTTCCCGAGAGGCAACTAAGTATGAGTGTCACCCTCAGGAGTAGAATTAGTAGGGACAGGTAAAACCCCATGAGGATAGTGAGATGCAGCGACCTTTGACTGGGTCTAAATCCCAGAAGTTGGATGAGCTCTGCCCACATTATCCTTAGACGAGATAAAAGAGGTTGCATGAACATCAGATCTTCTTGGAGGCATGATTTAAAAAATGAGCAAACAAAAATTAGAGGAATTCAAGACCTTAGACTCTATATCCCAAAATTAAGACAAAAAGAAAGGAAAACATTCCTAAATGTCTCGTAGCCTCTCTCTTATAAGAGTGGCATGCTACATACCCATAAAAAAGACTCTTATTGACACGGATTTGTGGACACCTAATTGACCATGAACCTAGTCTCTGATACCAACTTTGTCACAACCCAAATCAAGGCCTGGCTGTGACGGGTATTTTAAGTCCCACATGGACCAGAAATTACCCTCTTTACCTTATCTAGTCATTATATCAACCTTAAACGTCAGATGAACTTCAAACATATATCAATATAAAGCTAAATATGATAATTGATAACTCATAAAATATCTAAGCCAATCCACCAAAAAAAACTCTACACCAGCACACCTAAGTCCACAGTAATCCAATAAAGACTCTACACTATCCAAAATCAATAAGATGTTGGGACATGCCCCTGACAATAGCCAAAAACCAAGTCTAAACAAAGTCTAAGATAGAGAATATAAAGACAATAAAATAAATTCCTTCTGAACTATAGAAGCTCACTACTTCAATGTCAACTCACGAACCAGCCAAACACCTGGTCACTGTGCAGGAAAAGAAGAAGTAGCTTTGGTCCCTATATCGCATGGGGATACAACATTTGGAGATAGTTAGAGGTTGAAGATCTAGCATATGACTCAGGGATAGTGAAATAAGATAATGCCATTAATAAAACCAAGTCAAATTATCATATGTATACATATATATATATATATATATATATATATATACCGTATCGGGATAGGGAACAAGACTTAGAATAAACTTTGAAAACATTAACTTGAATTATGTATCATAATTGTCATATAACAAGGCACCCACGGGCTATGAGGTCCTAACTTTCCCCTAGCTAGAAGGGCCCTAGTGCGTGTAGTCATACGAACTAGAGAATATCCATATCCGTATATACTATTATGGGGGACTCAAACCTCCTGGCATAATCAAGGTGACTTAAGCACCAATGTATACAATATGGGGGACTCGAACCTCTCATTCATATATCCGTTCATAGGACTCAAACCTCTCGATCATATAGACACCCACACCAGCTAGCACAGTTTCCAATGTTAGTCCTATAGACTTCACTTTCATGAACCGGCTACACATCCCACTTCAAAGCCCATTTAAAATATTCTTTACACATACACACAACCATTAGTCCACTTACTTACCAAAGGCATCTCATTGGTATCATCATACAAACCCCACTTGCAAGCGTATAGCATGCCATAACTATTATCATTGCAAGTCAAACCCATTATCTATACAAATTCATTAATTCAATTTAACATTTAGGGATTCGAACCTATTTATCCAAATAAACCACCAAGGTTACAATTCAACACCATCTATGACTCACAAGGTCTTCTTGAAACCATTGACCAACCATTTACATTATTAGGCCAATGCCCTAGTTCAAATCATGATTCAATTTGATTTATGGTCATCAAGACCTTTGCAAAACCGTTTATCCTTTATTAACATTTTTATGCCAAGCAATAGTTCAAAACACAATTCATTGTATGACTAGATTCTTCTCATAGACATTTTCACAAATGGGTTAATAGCATACCATTATCAAACCATTATTTAAGTCATAAAATATTAAGTTAGGGATAACTATGACCCCTTAGTTTAAATTACAATTTTCAAGTACTGATTTGTGCAAAGCCATCATTAAATCATGCATAAACACAAGTTGAAACATAATAGAACAATACTCAACAATAAGCATTTAAACCCTCAATCATGGATTTCAAAACCACCATCAATGATTTAAGAAAAATGTTTTGAACACATCATTTTTGTGAACTAACAATAAAGGAAGAGTCATGTACCTAAATTATAAAGATTCACAGAGATATTTTGATCTTTAAGCCTCTAGGTGACCACCTAGATGAATCCCTAGCCATATCTCCTTAAGAGGTTTTAAGAGAGTTTATGAGAGTGTTTCGATATGCCAAAGCGAAGAATTAGGGACCAAATAGTGTTATAAGATGTGGGTTCTTAAGGACTTGGGGTGGAAAATGTCTAAAATACCCTCAACTTAAAAATTGTAAATGACTCGCGGGTGGGTACGGTTGGATCCCTCCACTCGTACCTACATCATACGAGTGATATCTTCCATTCATACCTTTTTCAGAATGTTGGACACCATATTCTGTCCAATGTATGACTCCTTAGCCTAAATTATAACCTACCATACTACTAGTATCCTCAAATCGTACCCTAGGTAGAACATTAAGGTTAGACACTGGACAACATATGATTTGGCACTATATTTTTCATACCATGTACATATGACTTGTATAGAGTCTTCTCGTATCAAGAATAGAACTTGGCCAATGCGATACTGACTAATATACGACTAGGGTCCTTGACTCGTATCCACACCATACGAGTGGTATGGTGTAAGTCGTATGATGCACAGAAGGTTCAAGACTCGGAAAATTTTACAAGGGCTAAATTTAGGTTTCACAAACATATTGGCAAAGTTAAATTTTCCATTTGAGATCATTTCGACCAAATGTGGATCCCACAACCATATTTTTAATTTTTTAACTTTCTGACCAACATGTTGAAATAAGCTCGGGTGCATCGGGAAACGAACCAAAGGTCTACCTAGCCTAAAATTGATATTTTGGAGCTGATGGCGTAGTTCATTTAGCGATTCATCACACGAATAAAAAGATATTTACATAAGTCAAAAACAAGGCTCTCGATGTCATCAAAAATCACAATATCGTATAAATGGTACCAAAATATACCGAAAACTATGACAATCACCCTCACACTCCAAAAATACCACAATGCAACTATGAAAAGGGGTAAAAGAGTCAAATCACATAAAATCATAAATTTCATTAAATTTTTAGATCATTACATAAGGTCTCAATCCTAGTCTGATGGGTAACCCTTGCAGAACCTACGATGGTGAGCATCCATCCCTACGTTTTTTCGGTACTAAGTACTACTCCCAACTAAATATAAGTTGATATACTAAATAGCTCAATAATACTGAAGTTCAGAGATTGAAAGATTAGTTATTTATGTAAAAGAATTCTAAATCATGAAAACTAAAGAACTGAGTGTTTGACTAACAATACATAATATCCTAGGTCATCGGGTGTTCATAGTTCTCCATCTTTGAAGAATGTAACTACCATGATAAATTTTATAATCTAAAGAGAATATAAAATTTCATAACACGTTCAAAATCATGAATTCATCAACATACTAAGGGTTCATAATTCTAAGCATATAATGATACTAAATTTTATGGGAAAACATGATATGTCAACTAATACTGACTGAAATCCACCAAGTCATGCATAATCCATCACATATTAAAATAACTTAATTTAAGCCATGAAATCATGCATAATAACTTTTGAATGGGAATTATAATGACAGAATAACGTATTAGAATCAAATTTTCAAGAATTTAGAATAATTGGGTCTTAACTGTGGATCATGAGTTCATAGAAATCCTAACTGAAATTCATATTTTAAAACTAGGTTTTGGGCATAGGGATGAAAGGAATCCCTTATTGAATACTCATACACCTGGACTGATAAAATCTTGGACTAAAGCCTTAGGAATATGGCTTTGATAAATACCCTAGGCTTAGGCTTGCTTGAGAGTTGAATCGCTTGATTTTCAAACTTAGAATGAGTTTGGAGAAAATAATGAGGGATTTGGGGTGATTAATAGATTTATACCTCTTGTAACAGTTGAACGCTATAATTTTAGGGTTAAAAGAGTGGGAAAATACCAAATAAGCCCTTACAAATTGTAAGAAAAGTTGTTGGTATCGGTCCCAACAAGTTTGGCGATGATTCGTAGGGTCTGGGGACGAGTGATGGCCTGATTCGTCGTTCGAGACTCAAATTTTAGTCCCTACTGCCGTAACGACGAGTCACCCTATGACTCGTAGAGGCCTGATAAGAAGTTGTTGTCAGATTCGTCGTCACTAGTAGCTTTGACAATGTTTTAATAAATTGCCCATTACTTCTTACTCCAATGTCGGATTAAGGCAAAACTAGATACATTAGAAAGATAATTCAATTATCTATATTTTGGTGGGTTGTGAGCCCAAAAACACTTAGTAATCTAGAATTTATGCTTGTTTGAAGTTGACTATAATAATAATATTTTTCTCGAGAATTCAATCGGTAAGGGATATTTTGACTTGGCTATAAGCTATGAGCTATTTGTAGCCTCAATATATGTCTCACTTATCAAACTACGAAAACATGATGTTTGATTTTACATGAACTTAAAGCATGGTTGCAATATTGACTTGGATTTTTGGGGTGTTACACCATATATTTAACTATATCAGCAACTTTGCTAAATTGCAAAGTTGCCGATCAACCCGTCAGAATTCGTATGAAATTTCATGAAGGCAAACAAAATATGCTACTAGACTAAATTCGACGGTTCAAACTCAATGGAGACATCAGATTTTTAAAAAAGCCCTTGTTTTCACAAAATTAACTCTCGAAACCCAATTTCACAAATTTCTTAACCAAGGGAGAAAATGAGATCCAAAATCCATAAAATAAAATCAACCACGCTACCAATTCAAAATTAAATTTTCGGCTCTGCTAACTCAATCTGTTTTACCATCCGATATATAAAATAATAAATATTTACCAAAGTCAACTATAAGACCCTTTTGACATCTAAAAACTATAAACTCATACAAATCGTTTCGAATTGAATCGGGAGTCATGTCAATCATCCCCACACCCCAGAAACACCACATAGCAACCACAAGGAGGGGCAAAATAATTAAAACACATAAAAAAGGAAAGTACACAGAATAAAGTCCTTGGAGGGGGGGATTATATATGTAAGACACAGAATAGCATATAAAAGTGTTTTTAAGCTATTTTTCTAGTTGGGTGATATATTTTGAGCCTAAAATATAGGGCTTCTTACGTAATTTATTTGTGATATAATAATTTTCAACAAAATGGCTATATGTATATATAATGTATTGATATTTTAAAAATAGTGTATTACCGTGTATATATATGATGTATAACTATGTATCTGAGATGTATATACACTCATATTTACTGGTTCACATGTTGATTTTTATTCAATCCAAACCAACTCTAATCTCCTTTAAACAGTTCCAAATTTTAGATATTATTTCCTCCTGATATTTTAATTCTTCTATTACGGTATTCTTAAAACAATTCAGGTTTGCGGCAAACCGAATTTTAAATTTGAATTTTAATGCTCTTCAATATCGGATTTCAAAGGACATCCAGCTCAAATTTTGTTCTAAATAGTCCTAAAATTTATATATGAGATTATCTCAATGTTTTAATTATTTTGATATATTATTCACTCAAAATGATTCACGTTTGTAGCGAGTCAAATTTTAAAATTTGAGAATTGAAAGTGATGAATAATTAATTGTGATTTTAATGGCTTTGTCAATTACTATGTTCTACTAAAATAATCTTGTTACATAGATTATGATACATGCGTTGTGTATAGAAATGAATTTGCTTGTTCTTATGAAGAATGCAACATAACATTAAAAAAAATGTGATTTTTTAGATTTAATGACGATGATCCTACTCAAACACTTAAAGAAAACATTTGCTTTCTGATTTCTTGTGATAAAACACTGTAGTTTTCTCAAACTTACGAAAGCAAAAATTCAAAGCAAAGCAAAACTGAAGGGTTGAGCTGCAAAGTGGACGAAGAGAAGAAGAAAAGTCGTCCAAAATGTACTTCGCCCTTGAATGAGAAGGTAAAACTCCTTATTTATAGAAAAGTTTGCCTCTCAATCTACAAAATACAATTTGTGCAAGTTGGTTTACAACATACATACAACTTGAATATAACAATACAACTAAAATACAACTTGTAAGTGCAAGTTGTATAGATATACAACTTGTATAGATATACAACTTGTATAATTATATAATTACACTTTTAATGATACTATCCATGTCCAATAATACTTGTTTATGTTACTAAAAATAGATATACAATAATATTTGTTCAGTTTGAAAAATCAATGACTAATTTATCCCTTTCTACCCATTTTATCCTTACTATTAAATACTATTTGTCACTCAGTGCATTTCTTAAAGTACTAAATGTATTATTTTTCAAAGATAATATAATAAAATTGCTCAATTATTCATTGTTTCTTAATTTGTATGTCAAGTCAATGAACAAGTATTGTTGGACGAAAGGGTACGTTCAAAGGGAAAATACATCAAAATCACTCTAAACTATATTAAAAAATTTGAAGACATTGCTAAACTATTTCACCGACCTAATACACCTTTTAACTTTATTTTTTGTTGAACTAATACTACCCTACCTGCAGTATCATCAGTTGCATAATGTAGAGTGTTTTACATAATATAGAGTGTTTTACACTGGTGTCCGCGTCATTGTCATGTCACTGTCATATCACTGCAATGTTAAATTTTAAAAGATATTTTTTATGTCATAATCTTATTTCTTCTTAAAAATACACCACTAACTATCAAAATAATACCTACCACCGCAGCATCAGCATACTCATATATTTTACCACTAACAATCATAACCACAGTAAATTTTTCTACCCTTCCACTAAATTCGCCACACTATCACTTAGTTTGTCATACCACAATGGCTAATTTCATCATTCTAAACCAAACTCACACCTTGCACCAGCCAAAATCATCAGACTCTTCATTCAAAACTTATTAAGTCCAATCCATCACAGATTTGAAGTCCAAAATTTATTTAATATTTTAACTATTAATTAGAGAAGATGGAAGATGATTTTCTTATTAGATATCAAATATTTTTTCTTCAAGATTTTGAAAAGAGAGAATTAAAAGCTTCTCAATTTTGAAAGAACAACGAGAAGAAGAATTGGTCATTGAAAAAGGGCAGTGAATAGAAGCACCAGTCATATTTAAATATTTTGAGGTCAACCATCTTCATTTTTCGGTCATAAATAGTGATGAAATAAAATATAATTTTATGGTGGTTGGGGGGGGGGGGGGGGAGGGGGGAAGGGAAGACATTTTTATTTTTATTTTATTATTATTTTTAGGCTTGTATTTCATCTCCCACTCGGCTGTTTTTAAATTTTTATTTATTTATGAGAAAAAGCATAAATACCCCCTGAACTTATCATCACAATTTACTTTAGCTCTTTAATTTTATAGGTAATTAGTTATCCCCTAAATAACTTTTGTCTAAATTATATTACACCCTTAATGACTGACGTGAAAAAAATAAAAAAATTAAAGCGCGTTTTGATTAAAAAAATAAGTGAGGCCCACTTTTAAATTTTCAGCCACTAATTATTTTCTTCTTCTTCTTCTTCCTCACACCCCACCACCCTCTTCTCTTCTCCTTCCTTACACCCCACCACCCCCTCTCTTCTTCTTTCTCTATTTCTTTTTTTGCACTCCCATCCATCAACCATCTCCAATACATATCAAAATATTTTCATGTGGATTTCTATAATAAAATCATCTTCTTACACAAAAATCTTTAAAAAAATTTAATTTATTTAATCAAAATTAATTTTTCTCAATAGCTAAACTAACTTCATGATTGTCTGATTCTTGTTTTGATTAAACAAATTAAAACAAGAATCAAATTCCAATGATTTGAATTTACATATCAAGAAAAGAAGAGGGTGGAGGAGGGATTGAAAGTTTATGCTTGTTATTGTGCATACATACTTTTAAAACACCTTTCTCTAAACTTTAAGCAGAGAAGATCAGTGGTGGGGATGGGAAATTCAGGTAGGTGGGTGTTGGGAGGTGGCAATGGCTCCTCCAACTATGGAGTGGGGTGGGGGTTGGAGTAGAAAGTGTTTTTTTCCTTTTATATATCGGTTTGTAGAAGGAATTATTTTTTAAAAAAAGATAATTTATTTATGTGGCTCAAATATGGCTACAACGTGGCGCGCGTGTGATGCACTCTCCGTAGTGAGAGTGGTATAATATTTTTAGGGTTGTATAAAATCTATTTAAAAGTTGTTTAAGGGGATAAATACTTATTCATAAAGTTAAAATGCTAAAGTGAGTTGTGGCGACAAGTTTAGGGAGGGAGGTATGCTTTTTTCCTTTATTATCTGTCACATTAGCTGATAAAGTGGTATTAGTTTCATAAAAAAATGATAATTGAGATGAAAGAGATAAAGTGAAAGGTTAAAGTGTGAGCATCGTTTTGGATTTCTGTATTTATTGGGGGGTTACAACATATATCTATATAATAGATAAGTATAAGAATAAATACAAAATAGAGTTCTACTAAAACTAGTATATAAGGAGATAACCTCAACACCCTTCCTCAATTTGAATGGGAAGAATGAATGTAATGATTGATAGTGAGCTCACGAAAACGACCAGAGGGCAAAACTTTGGTGAACAAATCTGCAAGTTGTTCAGAGGTATGAACATGAGATACCACTAAGTCACTATGACTGATCTTTTCACAAATAAAATGATACTCCAAAGTAATGTGTTTGGTACAAGAGTGAAAAATTGGATTAGGCGCTAGGTGGATGTCTCCAATGTTGTCACATTTAGCAGAGATGGGAGAAGTAAGAAAAATACCAAGACTACAAAGAATATATTGGAGCCATGTAGCCTCAGCAGTAACAACAGCAAGAGCCCTATACTCAGCTTTAGTACTAGAGCGTGCAACTTTAGGTTGTTTCTTAGTGGACCAAGAGATAAGATTGGAGCCAAGAAAAATGCAGAAACCAACTGTTGATCGTCTTGTAGTAGAGCAACCAGCCCAATCGGAGTCACAACAAATAGTAAGCGCAAGGGAAGAATTTTTGTATAACTATAAGCCCTAATCAGTTGTGCCACTTAGGTACCTGAAGATGCATTTTACTGTCTGAAGATGTAATTGTCTCGGCTAGTAAAGAAATTGAGAAGCAAAGTCGACAACAAATTAAACTTCTGGCCAAGTGAAAAGTTTTGTAGACTCCAACCATTTGATGATAAAGGATCTTCAAGCAAGGGAGAATAAGTCGAATTCCAGTCAAGCTTATTGTGAAGTGGAGTAAGTACGAATTTACACTTCTTAAGTTTAAACCAATGAAGGATAGAAGCAATATAACGATTTTGCACCAATAGCAGCCCAAGGAAATATGCTTTAATTCAAGGCCAAAAAAGTAAGTAAGAAGGCCTAAGTCATTCATTGAGAATTCTGTACTCATAGAAGTGATGAATTGAGATACCGACGACTTCGAAGAGCCAAAACTATTTATATCATCCCCATATATCAAAATAATTATACAATCACTCCTCGAGTAAAAAATGAACATGTTATGGTCCGAGATAAATTGTGTAAAACCAAGACAAATAAGAAAATGAGCAAGGAGATGGAACTAAGCATGCAGTGATTTTTAAGACCATATAGAGCACAGTGCAACTTGCATACATAATGAGGATAATCAGATAACTCACCATGTAAGCATGCATTTGGAACATCAAGTTGACGCATGAACTAATTTTGTTGAAGGGCCAAAGATATGACTAAACAAATTGTGTTGGGCTTGACAACAGGAGAAAATGTATCAAAATAATCTACTCCAATCTTCTGCGGGAAAACCTTGAGCCACTAAACAAGATTTACATCTTTCAATAGAGCCATTGGCATAAAACTTAGTTTGAAATACCTATTTATCCCCAACAATAGTTACATTTACACTAGGAGGAACCAAAGACCAAGTTTTATTTTGGGAAAGAGTATCAAATTCAACACTCATGGCTTACATCCAACAAGGATATTTAGAAGCTTGAGAAAAATAGGTAGTTTTAGATAAAATGGAACTAGTTTAAGCTGTTAAAGAAGGAAAATATGTGGTTTGAGTGAACCAATTTGAGAATGAGTAATCCTGGGGTGAGAAGTTGATTTTATGGAGATTAGAGTAGAGTTAGGAACACTAATATTGTCAGATGAAGGTTGAATTAGTGTTTGTTGTTCCTGGGATAAAGCAATACAAACTTCAAAAGAAAGATTTAAAGTATCTGGAAGACATTGATTTAAAGGGGAGTTCACAAGGTGTGAGGGATAAGTTGGAGAAAACTAATTAACATATTTAAGGCGAGAATCACGAGAATCAGGTGACTGAAATATAGAACTCTTAAGACTACAGATGGGTGCGAGTTGTTGCTTATTTTTAGGGATAAGAGTTTCTAAATTAAAAGAATTAGTATTATGTTCATTGGGCAAACATGTAGAAGGTTGCGCAGGGAGAAGTTCGATTTGGAAGAAATGAGGAAAAGCTTTTCCAGAATGTGAGATATGGATTGGAAAGTGAGAAGAGTTGGAGGAGTTATCTAAAATAATTTTGGATGAGATAGAATTAAGTATGGTTGGTGGCTGAGTAGGAAAGAAGGTCTAAAATGAGAAAGAGTCTTCAACAAAATGAATATGTCGAGATATGATAACTCTATTTGAATTATGATCCAATGACTTAAAACCTTTGTGTTTATTAGATGAACCGAGAGATAAATAAGTCTTGGAATGAGATTGGAACTTGGAGCAAGGACCAAATGATACAATGGATAATAGAGGCATCCAAATACATGAATAAGATTATAATCTGGCACAAGGCCATAAAGTTGTTCAAACGGAGATATAAAATGCAACACTAGAATGAGAGGAACATTAATAAGGGAGACTGCATATAGATAAGCATCAACAAAAAATTTAAACGACATGGATACTTGAAAAATAAGACAACATAGGACATTTACAATGTGTCTTTGTTTGCGCTCGAACCTACCATTTTGAGCAGATGTGTGAGGGCAAAAAAATAATGGACTATGCCATTTTGCTTGAAGAATGAACTAAAATTATTGTTAACATATTCACCATCTCCATCTGACTGGAAATAAGATATGGTGGTGTGAAAAATATTTTTAACCATTGTATAAAATTCTTTGAATTTGCCAAGCGATTCAGATTTTTCACGCATCAAGTCAACCCAAGAGAATTTGGTGTAATCATCAAGGAATAAAATGTAATAACGATATCCAGAATTTAACATAATAGAAGTATGCCATACATATGAATGAATTAAAATGAATGGAGAACTTGTATTAGTACTTGATAAGGGAAAAGACATTCGAGTTTGCTTGCCTAAATAAAAAATATTACAAGAATTATTGCTAATAGAAGAAGTACTACTGATCAATTTTCTAACAACTAAAGAACTAAGAGACTCTCTACCAGGATGTTCGAGATGCTGGTGCCAAAGAGAAACAGGCAGAGCTTTAGCAAAGAGACCAAGGCTGGAAGAGATGGATGGAGCAACACATAGAGGATAGAGGGACCCAGAATTATTATAGTGGAGTAATGTTGATCCGGTCCTTGACAAAAAATATAAATTTAGTAAAGTGAATAAAACAATTATTATCAGCACATAAATGTTGAATAGAAAGTAAATTTTTAGCAAGGGAAAGGACATATAATTCTTTTTGTAAAAGAAGAGGTTTTGAGGTTGTTGAAAGAGTAGAAGAACCAATAGATTTAATTGGGAGAAGAGTACCATATTCAACCATAACTTTAGAAGAACCAGAATAAGGAGTGTGAGAAGTAAGAGTAGAAGGATGATGAGTCATGTGTGCAGATGCCCCAGAGTCTGGATACCAAAATGTTGGTTGAACCTCCTCCAAATTCATGGTAGCAAATGATTGAGAATATTTTTAGCCATAAAGGAATTATTGAACCTATTTTTACACTCCAACAAAGTGTGATTATAGTGAAAACAAATTTGACATTGACAAAGAGGATTTACCCAAAATACAGTACCAGGGGAAGAAGGATGAGATTTATATTAAAAAACAGACCATAAAGAGTTATGGTAACCTCGGCCTCTACCATGTTGACCCTTATTATTTCTACCACGGCCTCATCCATTGTAGTGTCCTTTTGCAGATTAATTTCCATTAACAGATGACAATAAATTAGAAGTGCTCTTGCCTTGAGTGGCCACCAATAAAGCAGTTTGAGAATTTTACTCTTCAAAAGTATTTGCATTAATGTGAGATTCTTTAGTGAGAAGAAATGATCATAATATAATTAAGGAAGGAAGTGTGCCAGTAAAATTTAATCCTGACACAAAGGTAAGATAAGATGAAGGTAACCCGTGTAGCGCTTGAGTAACTAGATCATCATCAGTTACAGGTTTATCAATTTCTCTAAGAGAGAAGGCAATCAAGTGAAGTTTTTGAAGATAATTCCCCATAGAAAGGGACCCTTTTTAAAATTTTTGAATTTAGATTTGAGGTGAATTATAAAGGAAAAAACTTGATCTAAATATAAGGAGGCTAAGGTGTCCCAAGCATATTTTGATATCTCATAAGCATAGTTCAAAAGTGTGTCAAGAACAGTGGAAGACAGGGTTGCATTAATCCAACTCAATGCAATAGTATCACATTGAATCTATAGCCTGAAATTAGTGTGTTCTGGTGATGGACATGGTATGGTTCCATCTACTAAGGAAAGAATGTTGTGGCTTTTAAAGAGGTGATAAAAACATTATCTCAAGTATGGTAGTTGACGTATGTCAATTTAATAGGAATAACACCTTTGCTATAGGAAACTATTAGAGGGGGATTTAGAAGGCCAAAAGAAGATTGATTTATGGCAGTTTGAGAAGAGGGGGTGGTGGTCTGAGATGACGATATTTCTGAAGCCATGGAAAAGATCGTTTAGGGCTCTTGATACCAAGATTAAAGAGATCAAGTGAAGGGTTAAAGTGTGAGCCTTGCTCATTTTGTATTTCTATATTTATAAGGGGGAGTTACAACATATATCTATATAATAGATAAGTACAAGAATAAACGCAAAATAGAGTTCTACTGCAACTAAATTGTTATGAAATATAAAGTAAAGAATAACAAGAAGAATAGAGAGAGAAAAAAAGTGATTATTATTTCTCTTATTACAATGAAGGAAAACCCCTTTATTTATAGGGGAAAACTAACCTTGGGGTTTCTAAATTTTCCATAAATATACATTCACTATATTTAAAGTAGACATTCACTATATATGGTAAATCAGACATTCACTATATATGGTATATATTTATAGCACTCCCCCTTTATTGTCTAATTGATAGATAATGTGCCTCGTTAAGACCTTACTAGAAAAAAAATAGTGGAATAAAATCTACTGAAGAAAAAAAGTACACATCTCTAACAATATGCATATAGGCTACCTCATTAAAAACCTTACAAGGAAAACCCAGTGGGAAAAAACCTAGTAAGAGAAAAAGAGTACAACACGTATTAACTCCCCTTAATGAAAACATCCTTGACCCTTTGCATCCCGATCTTGTGCACCATCTTCTTGAAAGTTTTAATTGAAGGAGACTTAGTGAATAAATCAGCCACATTGAAACTTGAATGAATTTATTACATATTAATATCATCATTCTTTTGGATCTCATATTTGTAGAAAAGCTTTGATGAAGTGTGGTTCGTTCTATCTCCTTTTAGGAATCCTTCCTTAATTTATGTTATGTATGTCGTATTATCTCCGTATAAAATTATGGGTACATTGTCACATTTCACACCATATTTTTCTCGAATGAGATGTATCATGGATCTCAATCATACATGTTCTCGTCTTGTTTCATGAATAGATATCATCTCAGCATGGTTCAATAAAGTGGCTTGATAGACTGCTTTGTATATCTCCAAGATATGGAAGTATCCCTACCTGTGAACGCATAGCCTGTTTGAGATCAAACTTTATGTAAGCCAGATAAGTACCCAACATCATCATAATCAACAAGATCGGGACTACAATCTTTAGAATAAAATATGTCCATCTATTTGATCCTATTCTGATGTCTCATAGTAGAAGCAAAACTATACCTTGCTAATAAATAAATCAAAAATATTGTATCAGACCTTATAGTACTTGCAAGATACACGAGTGCACCAACTGCACTAAGATATGGTACTTCATAACCAATCCAAATTGATATATTTATCATTTTAGCAAATAATCTATTGCTTTTGAAAACTCTCCAAGAGTTCAATAATTTTCAAGCTATAAGCTTATGTAATATAAGGATTATAAATAAGTTTCCCAGAAACTTTTATATACTTCAAACATTTTGAATCCTTAAAAAAGATTTTATATAAATTTTGTCAAGTGACAATATTCAACATTTCATGAGTGACATCTTCAAGTAACCGAACTGCAAATCAAATAAGTTTTATGCTTACCAAGATGTATTCTTTCACGTCATTCGACAAATATTTCTACGTCAGCATGCTTAAATAAACGTAGAATTTGGATTCTCATAATTTTTCATAATATTGAATCAATATTGTATCAAAGATATTGATAATATATCATTTCGTATAGATTCAGAGTGTGACATAACATTTTGAGATCTCATCACTTCATTATTTTCAGGTACCTGAACATCTCATAAGGTTTCATAAAGTGTTATGTTGTAGGCTCTTCAAGAGCCATTACCTTCTTATTATGATTATTTGCTTCTTATCGTTTTTAAATATTATTTCATTTGGAACTAATCGGTCTACCACGCTTCACGCATGCGTAGACTTTGTCCTTTAAGGACACAAAATAGGAGCACTTGCAGCTTAAATATAAGATGTTTTTAACATTTGACTTGAATTATCTTTTGAATGAGGATCTGATGATAATTCCTAACATATTTTATAGCTTCTTATAATCTCCCCATTATATTAGGAAAACTAACATACATCCTCCATCTTATTTAAGTAATCCATTTTTGTGCATCATAGTATATTCATTAAATGTATATCGTATATCAAAATTGTTAGATGGAAAATGTGTAGTTCATAACGTAGAACCAACTTTGAGGGGAAATAAATCATAATTTATTGGTTTGATGCATACAAGTACTTTTGCATATAATATTATAGTTTAAAATAATATATGAAGTTTTATTCTCATTAGCATGGTTCAACTATTTATCGAAGACATTCAATGCCTAACCGACATTATCAAGATGAATTGTCTTGATTACACAATCTAAAAATTATGCTCTTAACTTAATTTTATTGAGCAGCAACTTTATGAATTTCAACTACAGATTGACAATAAACACACACTTGATCATGTTATATTGATGCATACTTTTCAACATATCACATGTAAGGTGAACGCGCCCATATTCATCATTTATACTTTCCAGATTTCAACCAACTTATCATGAGAACAAGCAAAATCAAAAGTTCATGAAGAATTTTCTTTGTTCTTCAATATATACATATATACGCACATATATATATACATACATATATATATATATATATATATTCATACATGTCACTATGCACATCATTGGGATGTCGCAATCGTTCATGTCAATTTATGAACTTTTATTCTAGTAAACTCCAAGTTTACCATGACATATGTCTTTTACTTTAGTAAATTTGAGATTTACTATTACATGAATAAAGTTCAAATTTACTACTTTAGTAGTAGATACCAAAATAACTCTTCTCAATTATTCTGCCTCTTTTAAAGAGTTGTGAGACCAACACAACTAAGTACACGTTTGTATTGATAAGTTTTTCTAGATATTATCACATTCTCCCTAGGGAATGGATCTATACTTATAACGATCAAAATTTTTATTCATCGGGAATGAATTATAATTGTGCTTTAAGCCTATCAAATTTTGATAGCTTATAACCTCTTTCATGATATTGCTACTTCAGGAGAAAATCGAGGCATACATAAAATATAGAGAATTTTCCTCTAGCATATCTTATAGTCATAATAAGGGTGTAAAAATATTATCACTTTTGATGATTATTATCATATTGTCCCTTCACTCTTATATTTGTACGTTCAATCACTTGTCTTCTTTCAGACATATTTTGCACTGCTACCACATTCACTTTAAAGAAAGGAGCATATTCAATGGGACGTGTCTCCTGACTTTTTAGAAACACCCATTATTTTGCCTTAGCCATCATAATATGGCTTAAGTCATCGACAAAAACTTAAAGTCGTCCCAAAAATTTACTTAGACTCCTCAACTAAGATCTGCACTTATTAGACCCATAACCCATCCGAATTTTGATCCAATCGGACCTTTTTTACACAACTAGAAAAAGGTATATAGAGAGTGTAACACACTCACTTTATGTGGAATAAACGACAGATTAAAAGGTGACTCTTTGCTATGAATTTAAAAATAATTAAAAAATATTTCATAACTAATTAACTTATAATTAAAAAAGAATTATAATTTTTTTTTAAAAAAAAAAAAACTAAATCCCCCTACACCCTCCTCTTCTTCATTAATTTTTTTTTTTAAAAGGAAAAAACTAAACACCCCCTCTCCCCTGGCCCTGGCCACCCTCCCCCCATACCCTCCTCTTCTTCATCTTGTACTCAAAAATCCTCCGGCATAGCTTCATTTTTTTTGATAAAATTCTTTCTTTTCTACAATGACAAATGAGATGGAGAAAATTCTAAATGGATTGAGGAAGATGAATAGCTTATTGATTTATGAAAATAGCATTTTGATTTTTCTATTTAAATTAAATTTACAATTTTATTGATTTGTGAAAAAAAATGGATTTACTTCTTTCCAGTAAACTTTCATTTTTTCATCAAACTTTTATTTTTTCCGGCAAACTAATTGCAGAAAAGAACAAAAAATAAAATCGAACTAAGAACAAAAAATTCAAATCGAATTCAAACATAAATTCAAAACTAAGAACAAAAAAGGAGAAAAAATAGAAAATATGGAAGGAGAATAAAGTTTAAGAAAAAAAAAAGGAAGAAGAGTGGGAGAAGAAGATGAAGAAGGGGGCATCGGATGGGGGTGGTTGGGTGGGAGCCTTTTTTTAAAAAAATATTATTTTATTAATAATTTTTTGGGGTTCCCAGTGTCACTTGGCACATTTTCATTCGTGATTTAGTCAAAAAATACCTCCTCACGTGCCTCATTTGAGTGGAAAATACGTGGAGTGCCATGTAGGCAAAAAAGACTAAATTGGATCAAATTCGAGTGGGTTAGGGGCCTGATAGATACATGTCTTAGTTGAGGGGTCTAAGTGAATTTTCGGGATAACTTTAAGTGTCTGTCGACGACGTAAGCCTCATAATATCATCAATATGGTGTATTGAGATTCAAGCTCAATATTTATCCATATAAAAAGGCGTCTTAGGCTATAACTCGATGGGACTTGAACCCAACATCTTATCATCATGGTGCATTGAAACTTTTAACCCAATGTCTTACCCTCTTAATGAGATGAGATTTAAATTAATTATCATATCTTTTAACAATATTGTTCTTCATGAACAAATTTAAAGCATAAGTGGTTCCAAACCAATTTTTTTTAAAATCCAATAATAATTATATCATTAGTATCAAAAGACAAATAACATAAGAAATTACTAACCTTGAAATTACCTTCAGAATTATAATCTGACCTTGTTTTGGTAGAGTCTCATGCTAATAACGTGTTATGAAATATGAAGTAAAGAAGAACAAGAAGAATGGAGAGAAAAGAAATAGTGATTATTATTTCTTTTGAGAGGTTTTTGGATGAGGTAATTACAATGAAGGAAAACTCCTTTATTTATAGGGGAAAACTAATTTTGTAGTTTGTAACTTTTTCATAAATAGAAATTCACTATATAGGGTAAAGTAGGCATTCACTATATACGGTAATATATTTATGTTTCTTTTCTTTACATCTAAATAACAATTTGTCAACATATTTTATAACATTTATCTAATCTATAATATATTAAAAGTGTGAAAACCCTTAGAAAAGTGATTTGAACTTTTTGTCCTTCATTAAAAAACTTCATAATAGACAAAATTATCTTTTCACCTATTTTCTTTAATTATTAAAATTTTAAAGAGTCCTAAAAACATCGAAAAGGTAAAATATATGGTAAATTTAAAATATTACTCAACTTGAGTTCTTTTCAAAGTAGTATTAATTAATCCTACTTTAAAAATATTTATTTTTGGAGTTTATGGACTTTCTAAATAAGGAAAGTTTTAAACAAAATTTTGATTTTTAATAAATATTAATGATCACGTTTTTTACCAAGTTTAAGAGTTTTTTTCCTGTTATTAGGATTTGCTCAAAGTTTCTACCATAATTAAAGTTTTTTCTTATGGAAAATATTTTTTTTAAAAAATATTTCTTTCATATTTGATTAATCCTTTTTTGGACAAAAAAATTTGAACTTCTATAAACTGAGTATTCTTGGTTTCTACAAATAATACAATAGCATCCACAAATAAAGAATTCTGTTTTGGAGAGATTATTCTCTCAAGTTTTATGTTTGTAATATTAGTTTTTTGATATGTGTAGGTCACTTGACTAAAGTATATTAAATCTTATAATATTTTTATTATAATTTTCTTTGTAATCTTATTTTTTGAATATTTGTAATGTAAGCGCCACATAACGACATGTTATTTCAACTTCAAGTTCAACAATTTCTAGGTTTTTGAATATATTTTTTATCTTAAAACTTTATGAATTAGAGCTATAATTTTTTGAATGAATCTTCAATTTTGTGATTTTCATATTTGTTTTCCTGTGAACAAAAATATTTATATTTCTATGTGCTTGGTTAATAGAACGGTTGAAATTTTTCTTAGGTGTGAGCATGTATTAAATTATAACGTATGTTAATACCTCATGCAAAGGATTATGAGGCTAATTTTTGGCTTTTTCTTTTTACAGGTTAGAAAAGTTTTCTGTTAGTTTGAGTTTAAATTGTTAAGTTGCTACTCAATTAATCATATTCATCATTTACATGAAACTGCTATGTTAATGCACACATCAAAAAAAAATTAATTTAAATAATTAAAAAGATTTAAAAAAGAAATTAATTAATTATAAAGTCCTAGATTAACTAACATGAAAGATGTTAAGGCATGTGGAATTTTGATGATAGACATATGAATGAAACATGTTGTAAAAACTGGTCCATTCAAGTGTACAAAGAAAAACTGCAGGCAAGGCTGTTGATAAGATGATACTGCGCATAGATAGGAGCGGATAAGCAAGAATATTCAGGAACCTTCTCAAACACTTACCACTTCAGTAAAGTAGAAGAAAAATGCAATATTCAGAAGTTAAGTTGATCTAGAAGTCCAACAATGAGAAGAGTTCTGCAAGGATAAAGGATAAAGTAAAAAAGTCCTATTTAATCAAGGAAGGAGAAACAGCTACAATAAGGAGTGAAGTTACTTGATAGAGCACAAAGAAGAAATAAGCATAAATCAACCAGGACTTTATTACAGGTGGATCACCAGGGTGCATATATGCAGCAAAGCATGATCAAGTAACTTACTCAAGCACGAAAAAGAAAATCAACAATAAGCATATCAGTTCACATACTTGAAGAAGAACCCGGTCTCTTACTTAGCAAGTTGTAGACTTTGTGTAGTCGGTAGGTTCTTTGAGTTGTAATGAGTCATTGTTCTAGTCTCAGTGATCTATAAACTGAGTTAGGAATTGTGTCTTCAAGTTTGGGAACTCAAAGACTTGGGAACACTTATCTTGGGAAGATTTGTGTTTTTGTATCGATAGGAGTTAGAAGTTTTAATTCCTAGTTTACAAGAAGTCTTGTAATTTTGTTGATTGTTGAGGTTCAAGTATTATAGTGAAGTTGGAGTTAAATCCTGTAGAGGTACAGGTCGTGGTTTTTTACACCTTTCTTGAGCCAGGTGTTTTTCACGTAAAAACACTGCATTTAGTATTTACTTCTGTGAACCATGTTTACTTACTTGTTCCACAGATAGGCAATTAGTAGGGCTCGTATTCTTAACAAGTGGTATCAGAGCAAGGTTGTCTTAAATAAGGCTAGTACCTAAGAAAAGATCAATATGATGAATTCCGTACCTCCTACTGGTCACAGTGAAGGTCAGTCAACTACTAAACCTCCACTTTTTATGGCTCTCATTTTATCTGGTGGAAAGCAAGGATGGAGATGTTCATTCAAGGAGAAGATTATGAATTATGGGACAAGATTACTGATGGTTCCACTATTTCAATGAAGACGGTTGATGGTGAACAAGTCAAGAAATTAAGGATTGAATTTACTCCTGATGACTTGTTGGCATTGAACAAAAATGCAAAAGCCAAGAACATCTTGGTCTGTGGACTAGGACCTGCTAAATACAACAGGGTATTCACTTGCACTACTGCTAAGCAAATTTGGGATGCACTGGTAAATGATCATGAAGGAACTTCTCAAGTAAGAAAATTCAGGATCTCTCTTCTTTTCATTGAGTATGAGCCATTCAAAATGAAGGAAAATGAAACCTTGCATGAAATGATGACAAGGCTTACCACTTTAACAAATGATCTGACTTCCTTAGGAAAAGTCATCTCTGAGTAAGAATAAGTTAAAAAGGTTCTGAGAGTATTACCCAAGTCAAAATAGAATGTCAAGGTAACTGCAATTAGGGAGAAAAATAAGGATCTTGAAGGTATGACTCTGGATGAACTAGTAGGGAACTTAAGGACTTATGAAATGGAAGTTGATGGAGTCAAAGAACGAGCAGCTTCTGAGAAAATCTTAGCATTGAAAGCTTCTGATAGTTATGAGGAATTTGAACTTGATAAAGAGCAAGTTGCCTTCATAACTAAGAACTTCAGCAAATTCTTCAAGAAGAAGAAGGGAACAGGTACTAAGAAATGTTCCAATGACAATCCAAATTGGTGCTACAAATGTGGAAAAATTGATCATCAGATTAGAGAATGTCTAGTATGGGAAATAGAATGGAAGAAGGAAAGGGCTAAAAAGAAACTGAAGGCAAAAAGGAAAGAGGAGCATGCAATGATAGCAACCTAGGGTTCTGATTCAAATGAAGATGAAGTTGATGAAACTGCATTCATGGCCCTTGGGAATTCAGATCTGGATGAAGAAGATGAGGATTTGAGGTAAGTATACTTGAACTCAAGGAAAAACTAAAATTGTTCTCAAAGCCAAAACTTGTTTCCCCGATGAGTGCATTGATTGATGATTTCCAAGAGTTAACCTCTGATAGGGATGAATTGTTCAATAGTCTAGCAAGTCTTAAATTTGATCTCATAGATCTAAAGGCTTGCTCAAATACAGTTGACAAGGACAATTGCAGTCTTAAGAAATAGGTTGTAGAACTTGATATTTCAAACAACAATCTTAAGTCTGAAGTTCTCAAATTAACTATCACTGAAAATGGGAAGAAGTCCATGAGTAAAGAACAAGAAGATGGTTAACCTGAGCTTGTTAAATACAAACAAGAATGTCATGATTTAACTGAAAAATAAATAAGTTAAATCAGGAAATATCTAAACTAAAATTGGATCTTGAAAGGGAAAACAGGTGGACAAACTTCTCTGGAATTGTTTACAAATTAAGTGAGAAAAAATTTAATGAAAAGACAGGTTTGGGATTTCACAAAAGTTTTGATGATCCAAAAGATTTATGTTACATTTGTGGAAACCTTGGACATCCCACTACTGAATGTCCAGTAGCTGCAAAAAGTAGATTAAACAATCAAAACCTGGCTAACAGATCTTATCAAACCAAAAGGAATAAAACCAGTTCTGGTCAGAGAACCAGGTTGCACTACATGTTGCCTGCATGGACTAAGAGAATTTTAATTCATCCTTTCACTCATAAAATAGAACCCAAGCTTGTCTGGGTTCCTAAGGCTAACTTTTGAATTCTTTTGTAGGAGAAGGTGAAAGAAACAAAAGGCACTGATATCTAGACAGTGCTTGCTCAAGAAATATGACTGGTGATAAGAAAAAGTTTTTTTCACTCTCTAAAATAAATAGAGGAAGAGTTTCTTTTGGTGATTCATAAAAGGGAATCATAACTGGAATTGGGAAGATTGGCTCATCTGAGTTAAAAACATTGGAGGATGTCTATCTTGTAGAAAGATTAAGCATAATTTGCTGAGCATCTCACAGCTGTGTGATAAAGGTAATAAAGGTATTTTTACTACTGCAAGAGTCAAGGTAAAAAAGATAGATACTAAAGAGGTTATGCTCACTGCAATGAGATATAAAAATGTATAAAAAGCTAACATCATGGCACTACCAGGACCTGAGCTGACTTGTCTGAGTGCTATAGAAAATGATCCCCTCCTTTGGCATAGAAGACTTGGTCATAGAAGTCTGAAACAACTAAACATACTTTCATCTAAAGACATAGTATTGGGATTACCCAAGACCAAGTTCAAGGAAGAAAAGCTATGTAGTGCATGTGTAAGGAGGAAGCAGGTAAAATCCTCTTTTAAGTCAAAGAACCATGTTAGCACAACCAAGTTCCTTGACCTAGTTCATGTAGACTTATGTGGACCCGTGAGTCTTTAAAGCAGAGGTGGAAAAAGGTATGTGTTTGTGATTGTTGATGACTATTCCAGATTTACTTGGACTTTGTTTCTAGCCTCTAAAGAAGATGCCTTTGATATCTTTGAAATCTTCATTAAGAAAATTGAAAAGAAATTAGGCACTTCATTAGTTTTCATAAGGTCTGACCATGGTTCAGAATTTGAGAATGTAAAATTCTTGAAATACTGTTCAACAAATGGTATAGATCACAACTTCTCAGCTCTTAGAACACCACAACAAAATGGAGTGATGGAGAGGAAAAATAAAACTTTGGAAGATATGGCTAGAACAATGATGCTTGCAGCAAATATTGCTAAAAACCTTTGGGCTGAGGCAATAAGTACTGCAACATATATCATAAATATATGTATGATCAGACCATTGTTAGAGAAGACTCCCTATGAATTACTAAAAGGAAGAAAGCCCAACATCTCTCACTTTAGAATCTTTGGATGTAAATGTTTCATACATAATAATGGAAAGGATAATTTAGGAAAATTTGATGCTAAAAGTGATGAGATAATCTTCTTAGGATATTCACTTCATAGTAAAGAATATAGAATTTTAAACAACAGAACAAACTATGTTAAAGAAAGCATGCATGTGATCTTTGATGAATCCTGTATTAAGACTAATCTGCAGAAAGAAAATGATGCTGAGGAACAGGTTACACAGCCTGTTTCATTGACTTAAGCTACAAAACTTGGAGGCACTTCAATAGGGGGAACTGAAACTGAAGGCACAGTGACAGGGGGATTGTGTCACCAACTACCCCGGAACAAAATATCATCAGTGATCCCAGTAGCTCTCTAGGCTTGGTTCCAAAAGGGTACAAGTATCAAGGATCACATCCTATAGAAAATGTTCTCACTGAACTCACCTCTGGGATTACTACAAGATCTATACTGAGAAGTATGCCTGCTTTCAAGGCATTCCTATCAGAAATAGAGCCAAAGAAGATAACTGAAGCATTGTTTGATGCTGATTGGATCATAGTTATGCAAGAAGAGCTGAATCAGCTTGAAAGAAGTAAAATATGACACTTAGTTCCTCGTATAAAATATAGATTAGTAATTAAAACTAAGTGGGTGTACAGGAATAAAGTTGATGAGCATGAAGCATTCACAAGAAATAAGACAAGGTTGGTGGTCCAAGTATATAACCAAGAGGAAAGAATCAACTTTGATGAGACTTTTGCTCCAGTAGTAAGACTGGAAGCTATAATAATACTTGTTGCCTTTGCTGCATACAAGGAGTTTATACTCTACCAGATGGATGTAAAGAGTGCATTTCTGAATGGCTTTCTCAAAGAGGAGGTGTATGTCAAGCAACCTCTAGGATTCGAAAGTAAGGAGTTTTCTGATCATGTGTATAAACTGGATAAAGCCTTGTATGGGTTGAAACAAGCACCTAGAGCTTGGTATGAGAGGTTGTCAAAGTTTCTACTGGAGAATGGACATACCAGAGGTAAAATTGATAATACCCTTTTCTTAAAAACTAATGGGAAGGATTTGTTATTTATGTAGGTGTATGTGGATGATGTTATTTTTGACTCAACAAATATGAGTATAACTCATCAGTTTGCCAAACTCATGTGTTGTGAATTTGAGATGAGCATGATGGGAGAGATGAATTACTTCTTGGGCTTGCAAATAAAGCAATCAGCTTCAGGGACAATGATTCACCAATAGAAGTATGTCAAAGAGCTTCTCAAGAGATTCTCCATGGAAAAGTCAAAAGAAATAAGTAATCCTATTGCAATTGCTACAAAGTTGGAGTTGGATGAAATAGGTTTAGATGTAGAGCAAAAGATGTATAAACGTATGATTGGGTCATTATTGTACCTCACAGTAAGCAGGCCTAACATTTTATTCAGTGTAGGGCTATGTGCCAGGTTTCAAGCAAAACCCAAAGAATCATATCTAAAATCTATGAAGAGAATCTTCAATACTTGAAGTGAACCAGTGATCTTGGCTCATGGTATCCCAAAGGAAGTAGCTTTGATCTGATAGGTTACTCAGATGCTGATTATGCAGGACATCTGGTGGATAGGAAAAGCACTACAGGAATGGAACACTTCCTTGGATTATGTTTGATTACCTGGTCCACTAAGAAGCAAAATTCAGTTGCTTTGTCTACTGCTGAAGCTGAATATGTTGCTGCAGGATCCTGTTGTGCTCGATTGCTATGGATTAAGCAACAACTCATGGACTTTGGTATAGATGTTGGTTGTGTTCTTATTTTTTGTTATAATACAAGTGCTATTAATATAGCTAAAAATCCTCTTCAACATAAGAGAACCAAACATATTGATATTAAGCATCACTTTCTTAGAGATAATGTTGAAAAAGGTCATATATCCATTATGTTTTGTTCTACTGAGGAAAAGATTGCTGAAATTTTCACTAAGGACTTGAGTAGAGAACACTTTGAAAAAATTAGGTTAGCCTTGGGGATGATTAAAATTGCATAAGTCCCCCTCAATTCTTGACTAGAATAGTTTGATTTTACAAGTGATTGTTGGTTAATTCAGTCTCACACATTAAGTTGTGTATCCTAAGTCCAAGATTTTGGAGTATGTTGACTCATGTGTGTGTTGATTTTGTAGAAAGCCTTGATCACAAAAGCAATTTTGTCTATTTTGTCATTCAGGTATGATTACTATTACTTCAAAGTAGCTTAAAGAGAAACAAATTATTTTCCTGGTTCCTTCTTAGTCCATTTAAACTGCCAAAATATAAAGAGTCATTTCCCTTTCAAAAAGCTGCCACTTCATTTCCCATTAGGATTGAAACACTCATCATTACTCCTCTGCCAAATACAGTCCCTCACCCTTTCAACTTTCTCATCCCTTTCTCTTAAATACGCTTTCGTTTGTCTTGATTCTACACTATAAATTCTTTGCACCCTCTTTATACTCAAGAACACTTTCCTGATTTAAAAATGGCATCATTCTCTTCATCGTCCTCCTCTTTTTCTTTCTTCTCCATTGACTCTATTCCAAATCCCTTCACCGCACTTATCCTTCATCCAAACATCACCTTACCTCCCTTAATTCCTCCTTCAATCTCCCATAAATTTATCGATTTTTGCTGCTTTTAGAAATTTCCCAAACCCTTTTGCCCAAATTTCTTCACTTTCTCCATTCTCTTCGAAACCCCTTATTCCTCCTCCTATCCCACTCCAAATTGTTGAAGCTGATGATAATCATAGTGACAGAGATGGCCTTCCTATCGCAGAGCTAATCCCAAGAAGGTCCAGGTCCAAGCTCCCAAGAAAAACCCTTTCAATTCCCGTCACTGTTGACAACACTGCCCCTCCAAAACTTCCTCCAAATATCTTTATCCCTCGTACCCCTCACACTCGAGGAAGAAAGTAATTAGAAGATGCATCCTTGGTCGAGGCTCTTCGAGCCAGCAAAAGGAAACATGTGGCTACATCTGATCCCATCTCTCCTCGTGCATCTTCTTCTGATCTTCTACTTTGATCAGTCAGAAAGACAAAAACTATCATGGCCAAAGTTCCAAAATCCTCGTTGCCCATGAAACCCTCTTCTAAACTTACTCAAAAAGCCTCCTCCTCTTCTAAACCCCACCTGTTCCTTCTGACTCATCTGACTCTGACTTTACCCCAGATGCTACTGATGAGTTGGCACCTGAGTTTAAAGTTCCCCACTTATCTTCTCATCAGAATACTCCTGAGGCTCATTATCTTTACTTTCAAAAGGAAAAATTAGCTAGAGGGAGGGTAGTTAGTGGTTTTGGGGAACCTGATATGCAAGTTTTACAGGATAAATTAGAATTTCAAGGTTGGTCACATTTATTTCTTCAGGGTGATCTTCAGCGTAGATTTGTAAAACCTGAATTATATGAGTTTTATATGAATGGGGTGTGAATTGGTGAATTATTCTCCATTACTGTCAGAAAGGTTACCATGATCCTTTATGTTGCTGACATTGCTAGGATTTTACGTATTCCCTCTGGGGGATGGGGTCACTATGTCAAGGGTACTTGGCCTCCTCTGGATAATCTTGCCTCTGCCCTCGACATACGTAGAAATTTTTCTGGCAATCCTAACTTGCTCCACCATAGAAGAGTCCTTAAGAGGGAGATGTCCCCACTACATCAGCTTTATTTTGATTTGGTCCACAAAATGATTATTCCTAGGAAGGAGAGACGGTGTGTGGAAAGTTTTCTTGATCTTACACTCATGGAGATTTTGGATACTGAAGTAGGAATTGATCTGCCTCGACTCATACTAAAGCATATGCAAAGGGTTCTCCTCAAGGATGCAAACGGGCATGCTCTACCTTATCAATTCTGGCTCACCCCCATATTTGAGGACTTTGGCGTTTCTGTTAAAGTATGATTTTCACAGACTACCAAAGATATCATAGGACATGCAAACCATATGATGCTACCTGTTTCCATGAAGAGTGCTGATAATCTGATGCAACGATTGAGAAATTCACTGGCTGAAAATTAAGCTGAGGTGGAAGTTGCTCAGGCAGCTTTGGAGGCTGCACAGGCTGCTTATGAAGAAAAAAAAAGGATCCTCTATGCTCAAATTGCTTCCCTTAATTCCTTGTTGGAAAAAAAGAGCTAAAAATGTAGATGTTATTAGGAAACTCACCTCTCTTATTCCCTCATCTTCTTCTACTTAGCCTCTTCACTGATATCTTAAGCCTATCTCTTTTTGTTCCTTTTCCTGACAGCTTGTTCTCTCTTATTTTAATTTTTGGTATATGTACTCATCTCTGCAAATGAATAAACTGGGCTTAGTTATTTTACTGTTTTCTGCTCCTGTTTTCTCATATTGTATTCATGTTCTCTTATCCTGAATTTTGATTGTCTTAGTGATAGCCTTAATGGCCATAAATTATTAGACGTTTTTCACTTGTTGATCCAGCTTTTCGATGATGTCAAAAGAGGGAAAAGTAGGCTATGCAATGCTTATAACTCATGACTAACATGTTTCATTCTATGCTAGTCTTTATTCAAATGCCTTATTGAGTATGTCAGGGGTCTGTGATGTTATGTTGCTATGTTTGTCATCATCAAAAAGGAGGAATTTGTTAAGGCATGTGGAGTTTTGATGATAGACATATGAATGAAACATGTTGTGAAAGCTGGTCCATTCAAGTGTACAAAGAAAAACTGCAGGCAAGGCTGTTGATAAGATGATACTGCACATAGATAGGAGTGGATAAGCAAAAATATTCAGGAACCTTCTCAAACACTTACCACTTCAGTAAAGTGGAAGAAAAATGCAACATTTAGAAGTTGAGTTGATCTAGAAGTTCAACAATGAGAAGAGTTCTGCAAGAATAAAGGATAAAGCAAAAAAGTCCTATTTAATCAGGGAAGGAGAAACGGCTACAATAAGGAGTGAAGTTACTTGATAGAGCAAAAAAAAGAAAGAAGCATAAATCAACCAGGACTTTATTACAGGTGGATCACCAGGGTGCATATATACAACAAAGCATGATCAAGTAACTTACTCAAGCACGAAAAAGAAAATCAACAATCAGCATATCAGTTCACATACTTGATGAAGAACCTGGTCTCTTACTTAGCAAGTTGTAGACTTTGTGTAGTCGGTAGGTTCTTTGAGTTGTAATGAGTCATTGTTCTAGTCTCAGTGATCTATAAACTGAGTTAGGAATTGTGTCTTCAAGTTTGGGAACTCGAAGACTTGGGAACACTTATCTTGGGAAGATTTGTGTTTTTGTAGTGATAGGAGTTAGAAGTTTTAATTCCTAGTTTACAAGAAGTCTTGTAATTCTATTGATTGTTGAGGCTCAAGTATTATAGTGAAGTTGGGGTTAAATCCTGTAGAGGTACAGGTCGTGGTTTTTTACACCTTTCTTAAGCCGGGTGTTTTCCACGTAAAAACACTGCGTTCAATATTTGCTTCTGTGAACCATGTTTACTTGTTCCACAAATAGGCAATTAGTAGGGCTCGTATTCTTAACAAAAGACACTGTAGTTACATAATGCATTAGTATATATTTGAAAATACCTTAGGTCCAAGGATGAGTGATTGGATTGAAATAAATCTAACAAACAAATCGAGGTTTAACTTCTACTACTTTTAAAAACTAAAGAATGTAATTTTGTTCTAAAAGTATTTTTGAGAAAAATACATTTAAAAACACTTTAAAAACTTAGTGAAATACTAATAGTTAATTCAAAGTGTTTTCTAAATTTATTAGTTACATACAAATTTTTTCTTGTCAAAACATAGACATTGAAATGATTTTATAAAATTGAACTCGTTGAAATAAAGTCCACGGGCAGAGCGCCTAAACTAAGACTAGTTTTTCCAATAATGCAAGACAAACATTTTTATGGAAAAAAACCTAGTAGAATATATAAAATTCCAAGTATTTTGAATAGTTCGGGAGTATGGGAAAATGGAAAAGCAAGAATTTGAATAAACCGTCCTTTCCTTTCCCCTTTTTCCTTCAAATTTCTCCTAGTATGTAACTTTATTGATCTCTCAGTCATGATAGCAAAACCGAACCCATTTCATTTCTTCCTACATCTATCTTCCTCACAATTGTCACTTAAATACTCAACTTCTTCAAACACCCTTTCCAACTCCATCACTAAAACAAACAAATTCTTAATTTACTGCAACACCAAAATAGCCGAAAATGGACGTAACGGCAACATTCAAGAAGCTGAATTCATATTCAACAACATGCCCATGAAAAACATCGTTTCTTGGACGGCAATGCTCACGGCCTACTCTCAAAACAAGAAAATCAAGAATGCACGTGAAACGTTCGATAAAATGCCTGAAAGAAGCATTGCGTCGTCGAATGCAATGTTAACGGCTTATATGAGGAATGGAGTTGGAGTTGATGAGATTTTTGAGTTTTTTAAGATGATGACGGAGAGAAATGCGGTGTCTTTTGGTGCGATGATTACGGGGTTTGTTAATGCAGGGAGGATTGATATGGCGGAGAGTTTGTATTATCGGACTCCTATGGTTTTTCGGGAACCTGTTTGTTCGAATGTGTTGATAAATGGGTATTTGAAAGTTGGGAAGTTAAGGGATGCAGTTCGTGTTTTTGATGGTATGGTGAGGAAAGATATTGTAGCTTGTAGTGTAATGATTGATGGGTACTCAAAGAACGGGAAAGTTATTGAGGCTCGGGAGTTGTTTGATACCATGAAGGAGAGAAATGAGGTCACTTGGGGTGCGATGATTGATGGGTATATGAAAGTTTGTTGTTTCAAAGAAGGGTTTGATTTGTTTCTAAGAGTGAGAAGAGAAGGTGATGTGAGACTGGAACCAACTATACTGACAATCGTTTTAGAAGCTTGTGGAAGACTTAGTAAGCATCGACAAGGTTATCAAGTCCATGGATTGGTTTCGCGTTTGGGATTTGAATTTGATGTTTTCTTGTGTAATTCATTGATTACTATGTACTCGAGATTTGGTTGTGTAGATGCAGCTAAAAGTGTGTTTGATTCAATGTTAAGGAAAGATGTCATTTCTTGGAATTCGCTTATTTCAGCTTTTGTTCAAGCTGGAAATCTCGAAGAGGGATATGAGTTTTTTAAACGGGCTCCGAAAAAGGATGTAGTTTCGTGGACAGCCATGATTACAGGGTTTTCTGAAAAAGGTTTGACTGAAATTTGTGTTGATCTATTTAAAATGATTCCCGAGAAAGATGATGTTGCATGGACAAATCTTATCTCTTGTTTTGTAAATAAAGGGGAATATGAGGAGGCTTTCAAATGGTTTATTAAAATGATTCATAGTGCAGTTAGACCAAATCCTCTAACTTTAAGTAGTATGCTTAGTGCTTCAGCTGGTATGGCCATGTTAAATCAAGGTCTGCAAATTCATGCTCTTGTTTGGAAAATGGATATGGAGTTAGATTTGTCTATCCAAAGTTCTCTTATCTCAATGTATTCGAAGTCTGGAAGTTTGGATGATGCCTATAGGATTTTTAAATTCATAAATTCCCCGAATATTGTTTGTTTCAATGCAATGATTACTGGATTTGCGCAAAATGGCTATTGCAGAGAAGCACTTAAGTTGTTTGACCAGTTGCAAAATGAAGGTGAGCGACCTAATGGTATCACTTTTCTAGGGGTTCTATCAGCATGTATGCATGTGGGGCTCCTAGAAGAAGGGTGGAACTACTTCAAATCCATGAGATCCTTATACAACATTGAACCCGAGCCTGATCATTATACTAGCATGGTTGATATACTAGGACGAGCTGGTTTACTTGATGAAGCAGTTAGTCTAATCAATTCAATGCCATTCAAGACACATGCTGGGGTTTGGGGTGCTCTTCTGGGTGCCAGCAAGACTCACCTGCGTCTTGATCTTGCAAAGCTTGCAGCTCAAAAGATTTTGGACTTAGAACCAAGTAATGCAGCACCATACGTAGTGTTGTCAGACCTGTATTGTGTTGTCGGAAAGAAGAAAGATGAAGAACAAGTTAGGCTGGCTAAGAAATTGAAAAGAATAAAGAAAATTCCAGGTTGCAGTTGGATTTTGTTGAAAAACAATATTGGTATATTTCTCTCTGGAGATCAGTCCCATTTGAACTTTGAAGAGATCAGCTGCACATTGTGGACGATTATGGATTACACGAAACAATTAAGTTGCATAGACCATGACTTGTTACCACTTTAAAATGTTAGTTTACATCCGAAAAGGATAAAGAACAGTCCGGTGCACTAAAGCTCCCGCTATAGTGTACGGAGTCTTACCCTGCATTGCTGCAAGAGGCTGTTTCCATGGCTTGAGCACGTGACCTCCTGGTCACGTGGCAGCAACATTTCCAGTTACCAAAGGATATTCACTTTATAATGCTTGTCCACTGACACCACTAAAATGGAAGTGTCATTTACCTGCCTACTATCATATGCTTTCTTGGATGGTTGAAGAGAATAAGGGATGTATTAGCAAAATGCAGTAGATATTCTAAAGGGGATCGCCGGATATAGTTCATTCTGCAGCATTTGGCAAGTGGAAGCATGAAAAGATTGCCATCCGGACATATTGAATCAGTGAAATGTTGTCCCTAAGGCGGCCTGCGTAATCGAAAGGCATTTGTAGTTGCCATTTCTTGCATGGTTCTCCTGTTAAGTTTTTACAGTGTATATACAGAATCTACAGCCTCCGTCTTCCATAGAGAGATCGCCACTTTCTTGCTGTTAGTTTCATTAATTTCTAGTGCCTACAATTTGTTTATACTTTTGTAAATAGATAGGTACAGTTATAGGAGCTGAGTGTTGAGAGGGCGCCCTCGCTTCTTCGGGAAATTGAGTCGATTGTGGCTGTTTATCGTGCAATACTATATGAAATTTGAAGGCACTTAACCATTCAATAGCACCTAATGATTATGTTCTTAACTTAAAATGCATCTACGTTTTTGAAGCTGCAATCTCCAGCATTTCTTCTCATCTCATTAGTAACTTTTTTAATTGCGGTGGGGTATGGGTCAGCTTCTGCAGCTTAACTATTCCATCTGGTACATGTTACCTCTTACTTAACATAGGTATCAAGTAACTTTGTCAACCAATGTTTTTGCTGATGAGGTCTCACAGGTAACTTTATGTACAGTATAGGAATTATTCACAGCATAACCTTCGTAAACAGACAGCATATGCATGATGACCTTAGTATCCTTGAGATTGATGGTAGCAGTAAAAAGACAGACAAAAAAGATGGAACTCGCTTTAATATAACTAGGCCCCGCATCCACCACCACAGCAACCATCTCTATCTCCAGCATGTTTGCTTCTACACCTCCACTATAGTCATCCCCTCTGTTACATTGTTGACGAAAGCCACTGTGGCATCTGATGGTGCATTTTAATATTATAATTAATATATTATTATGCATGAATTTGGGATGTTATGCTACTAATTCTTCATTCCTTTACGTTGCTAGTATTTGCCATTAATTTGCGAGTTTCATGTGTGTAATAAAATGGAGTTAGTGTTTTAACTTTTATTTCTGTAACATTCCATTAGATGGAGTTACATGTTCATTAGTTGATAGCATTTGATGCATGCAAATTATGCATCTTCCTTAGTCAATTTTTGGCACGTTGCATGGCTGCTCTTTACATCTTGAATTCACATTCATTTGTGTCCTTAACTACAATAGTTACTGGTGGTAGAATAAAGACATAAGTTTCTCGTAACCACTCACTCTTTATTCCTCCATTATCCTATTCTTTATGTTGGTGTAACTCATGTAACTCTTTTGTAACCTCTATTCTATTAATCTTTCCATTTATTCTTCCTATTCATTGCATGGAAGAATTCTCATCTATAAATAGATGTAGTCTTGCATGAGTTTGTAATACACAAGATAATAGAGAGTTCACAAAAAAGTTAATAAAAAAATAAGTTTGCTAGTTCAAGGAAGATGTTTTTTTTGTGGAGTTTTGAACTCAACTTTTGTCTAGAGTTGTTAAGTTATTGTGAGAAGGTTGTTGTATCCTGGAAGGGACGAGTCAAGAAGATTACCGCTGGACCGGTGAAACATTTGTTGCCGTGGGCTTAAATCTCCTTAAAGAGAGCGAGATATCCGTGCCTCAGCCGAAGAAGAAGAAGAAGATAGTCTTTTTTATTTTCTTCACTTGTAATTTTCAGTTGTAAGTTTATTGTAATTTCACCAACAATTTTAAGGAGATTCAATGGCAACAACTGAAAAACCCGCGGATGTCAAGATGGGAGATCTCAACAAGCCATTCCGGTTCAACGGTACTCACTTCAAGAGGTGGAAGGGTAAAGTACTTTTCTACTTAAGTTTTTTCAACGTTTCTTATGTGTTAACTGAGAAGAACCCAAATAAAGTAGATAACTCTTCCATGACCGATGGTGAACTTATCTCTCTTCAAGAGAAAGTTGAAAAATATGATGGTGACTCCTACAAGTGTCGGTATTTTCTTCTTAATTGTCTATCCGATAATTTTTATGATTATTATGATAGAACTTACTCTAGTGCAAAGAAAATTTGAAAAACCTTGCAGAGTAAGTATGACACTGAGGAGGCGGGAGCAAAAAAATATGCGGCTAGCAGATTTTTTCATTTCCAAATGGTGGACAACAAATCAGTGGTAGACCAAGCTCAGGATTTCATAATGATTGTTGGCGAGCTCAAGTCCGAGTAAGTCAAAATTGGAGATAACCTTATTGTTTGTGGCATAATTGATAAACTTCCACCTTCGTGGAAGGAGTTTCAAAAAAACATGCGCCCCAAGCAAAAGGAAACTTCTCTTGAGACTTTGATAATGAGAATCTGCATGGAAGAAGAAGCAAGGGGCCAAGATGCACTTTTGCAAACAGAAGAGAACAACATCACACCGAAGGTAAATTTAACTTCTTCAAATAATGCTACCCCTGAAACTAACAAAAATACTACTTTGAAGCCTAAGAAGAAAAAATACAAGAAAAATGATGGTAGATATCCCAAGGACAATAATGGTTAAAACAACCAAGCTAAAAAACAACATGTACAACAAAAAGGACCGTGCTTTGTCTGTGGCAAGAGTGCGCATATTGCTCGATTTTGTAAATTTTGGAAACGTGGGTCTACACCTCAGGCAAATTTTATCGAAGAACCATTTGTGGCAGTGATAACAGACATTAACATGGTGGAGAATATTGATGGATGGTGGGCTGGCTCTCGTGCAAACCGCCATGTCTGTTATGAGAAAGAATGGTTTAAAAAATATATAAATTTTGAGGAGCCCAAAATCATCATGCTTGGATATTCACACACAACTCAAGTACTTGGAATGGGAGATGTCGAATTGAGTTTTACTTCTGGAAGGGTATTGATATTAAATGATGTACTTTATACTCCTTCTATGAGAAAAAAATTGATGTCTAGTTTTCTTTTTAATAAAGCAGGCTTCAAACAGATTATTGAATTTGATCAGTATGTAATTGTTAAGAATAATATTTTTGTGGAAAATAGGTATGCATGTGATGGTATGTTTAAGTTAAATGTTGAAATGAATAAAATATCTACTTCTATTTATATGCTTTCTTCTACTAATTTTTGGCCTGCTTGTTTGTGTCATATAAATGGTCGTTATGTGGGAATCATGAGTAGTTTAGGATTAATTCTAGTGATAAAATTTTTTTTTGAAAAATGTGAGGTTTGTAGTAAAGCCAAAATCACAAAAAGTCCTCATTTTCAAGTTGAAAGAAAAATTGAATTATTAGAATTAGTTCATACTGATATTTGTGAACTTGGTGGAATTTTAACTCGTGGAGAAAATAGATATTTTATCACTTTCATTGATGATTTTTCTAAGTTTACATATGTTTACTTAATGAAAAATAAAAGTGATGCATTTGAGAATTTCAAAATTTTTCTCCATGAAGTTGAAAATCAGTTTAATAGAAAAATAAAAAGAATATGAAGTGATATAGGCAGTGAATATGAGTTATATGAGTTCAATTTTTTTGTTAGATCATTAAGTATAATTCATGAAACTACTCCTCTTTATTCTCCTGCATCTAACGGTGTAGCGAAAATGAAGAATAGAACCTTGATTGAGTTAACTAATGTCATGTTAATTGAGTCTTGTGCACCTTTAAGTTTTTGGGGTGAAGCTTTTTTAACTGCTTGTTATGTGTTGAATCGTGTGCCTCATAAAAAGATCAAACTAACACCTTTTGAGTTGTGGAAAGGTCATAAGCTAAATTTGGGATATCTAAGAGTTTGGGGTTGCTTAGCCTATGTAAGGTTAATGGATCCTAAAATTTCTAAATTGGGTAAAAAAGTTACTACTTGTTCTTTTCTTGGTTATGCTTCAAATAGTACGGCCTATAGATTTTTTAATCTTGAAGATGGTGTGATAATAGAATCTGGTGATGCTATTTTTCATGAAAATAAATTCCCTTTTGATTCTAAAAATAGTGGGGGTCTAAGGACTAAAGAGAATGTTTTGTCACTACCTAGTTCTTCTACTTCTACTTTAAAAAATAAAGAAAATAATGATTTTGAGTTAAGAAGAATTAAATGAGCTAGAGTAGAAAAAGATTTTGGTCCTGATTATTATATTTTTAACATTGGAGATGACCCTATCACTTTAAAAGAAGTTTTTTCTTCACATGATGCTATTTTCTGGAAAGAGGTTGTAAATGTTGAAATGGAATCGCTAATTTTCAATAAAACTTGGAAGATAGTTGGTTTACCATCGAGTTGTAAAACAATTGGATGTAAATGGATCTTACGTAAAAAGTTAAAACCGGATGGATCTGTTGATAAATACAAAGCTAGGCTAGTAGCTAAAGGTTTTAAACAACTAGAAGGCCTAGAATTTTTGATACTTTTTCTCTGGTAACTAGAATTACATCCATTTGACTTTTAATTGCTATTGCAACAATTTTTGATTTATAAATTCATTAAATGGATCTAAAAACTGATTTTTTAAATGGAGACCTAAATGAGGAGATTTACATGGAACAACCCGAGTGTTTTATTAAGGCTGGACAAGAAAGCAAAGTGTGTAAACTTAATAAATTCATATATGGCTTAAAACAGGCACCAAAGCAATGGCATGAAAAATTTAATTCCTGTATGATTGAAATGGGTTTAAAACAAATGAGTGTGATAAGTGCATATATCATAAGTCTTGAAATAATTCACATGTTATTATTTGCCTATATGTTGATGATTTATTAATCTTTGACTCTAATATGAATGTTATTGGTGAAACTAAAAATATTATTAGAAGTTATTTTGATATGAAAGATCTTGGTGAGGTAAATTTTATTCTAGGAATAAAGATTACTAAAACATGTGATGGAATTTTCCTCGACCAGTCATATTATGTTGAGAAAATATTGAAAAAATATAATTCCTTGATTGCAAGCATGTTGTAACCCCATTTGATTCTAGTGTTCACTTATTTCCTGTTGAAAGTGAAAATGATGTGATAAATCAAAAAGAATATGCTAGCATAATTGAAAGTTTGAGATATGTGACTGATTGCACTAGGCCTGATATTGCATATGCAGTAGAAGTACTTAGCAGGTTTACTAGCAAGCCAGGTAATGAACATTGGCATGCTATAACAAGAGTAATGAGATATTTAATTGTAACGAAAAATTGTGGTTTGTTCTATAAAAAATATCCTGCTTATTTGAAGGCTTTTGTGATGCAGATTGGAACACTTTATCAAGTGATTCCTCATCTACTACTGGTTATATTTTAACTTTGGGGTGTGGTGCTATTTGTTGGAAGTCTAAGAAGCAAACTATAATTGCTAACTCTACCATGAAATCTGAACTACTTGCTTTAGCTTCAGCTAGTTAGGAAGCGAATTGGTTAATAGATTTATCATTTCAAATACCTTATTTTGAAAAACTAATTTCTCCTATTTTAATTCATTGTGATAGCACCACTGCAATTGGTAGAGTTCAAAACCGTTATTACAACGATAAATCCATACCTGTACGGAGGAAACACAGTAATGTGAGATCATATTTGACAAATGCTATCATTAATATTGACATGTCAAATCTTATAGATTCATTGACTAAGGCCTTAGTAAGAGAAAAGATCTAGAGCACATCGAGGGGGATAGGATTGAAGCTTATTGAATCTTAAGTCATATGTAAGGAAACCCAACCTGGGGGCTAGAGATCCTATAACCAGGTTCAATGGGAAAAACGAATCACATATGACTTGTTGTGGAAAATGCACTATCTTTTTTATCCCTCCCTATAGTGTGAGAGCATTTGCCTGTAATGATTGTGAGGTTGAGTTTATAAAACTGTTAATGAAAATCTATAGCTCGTATGAGTGGGGTGCTAAATTACAAGAGCACTCTCGACGAATTTTACCTATGTGAGTGTAGAGGTAGGCCGCTTCCTACGAGAATTAGGCTCATTCTCAAAAGACACTCATTAAAATCGGGATAGCACAAGGTCGTAATGTACTGGCAATAAAGCTCATGTCAACACCTTGATTATTATGTGTAAGAAATAACTTTTTATTTTCCCTAAGCAGTCATAGTTAAAGTCTGAGACCACTACGACTCTGGAGTAAAAAATACTGTTTTACTAAGTAGAGGTTCAATGCAGAGCACACCTTCATTATGAATGGTAATTTTTTTTGAACTAGTGGACTCTCTTGTATTAATATTAAAATAAGTGGGGGATTGATGGTGCATTTTAATATTATAATTAATAAATTAATATGCATGAATTTGGGATGTTATGCTACTAACTCTTCACTCCTTTATGTTGCTAGTATTTGCCATTAATTCAGGAGTTCCATGTGTGCAATAAAATGGAGTTAGTGTTTTAACTTTTATTTCTATAACATTCCATTAGATAGAGTTACATGTTCATCAGTTGATAGCATTTGATGCATGCCAATTATGCATCTTCCTTAGTTAATTTTTGGCACGTTGCATGACTGCTCTTTACATCTTGAATTCACATTCATTTGTTTCCTTAACTACAATAGTTAGTGGTGGTAGAATAAAGACATAAGTTTCTTGTAACCACTCACTCTTTATTCCTCCATTATCCTATTCTTTATGTTGGTGTAACTCATGTAACTCTCGTAACCATTGTAACCTCTATTCTATTAATCTTCCCATTTATTCTTCCTATTCATTGCATGAAAGAATTCTCATCTATAAATAGAGGTAGTCTTGCATGGGTTTTTAATACATAAGATAATAGAGAGTTCATAAAAAAATTAATAAAAAAAAGAGTTTGCTAGTTGAAGGGAGGTATTCTTTCTGTGGAGTTTTGAACTCAACTCTTGTTCACAGTTATTGAGTTATTATGAGAAAGTCGTTGTATCTTGGAGGGGACAAGTCAAGAAGATTACTGCTGGACCGGTGAAATATTTGCTGCAGTGGGCTTAAATCTCTTTAAAGAGAGAAAGATATCCACACCTCAGCCGAAGAAGAAGAAGATAGTCTTTTTTATTTTCTTCATTTATAATTTTCAGTTGTAAGTTTATTGTAATTTCACCAACAGCATCTAAATAACCATTCCACCATCTTTGGTTGCGCTGCTTTAGGGTGTTTCACCACTTTCAAGCATCTTGATGTGCTGGTTAGGGAACACATAGTCGTCAGGTTTCTTGTTACATTGTAGTGTTTTTGCTTTCCACAAATATGCTGCGAACATAAAGTCAAAAGATCTGCAGCATTAGTCTGATAGTTTTTAGCCAAAACTGTCCCTTATCTATGGGAGTAGGTCTATCGTGGTCCTTCAGATATAACCTTGAGCATTTTAGTCCCTTATGTTTGCTAAAATAGAAGTAACTTTGGTCCCACTAATAGAATGGACTTAAAACCAATGGTGGCTAACAAAAAATACTACTTGATCCACAAATAAAATAGAGATGTGCGAAAATGCTCCATATCTTGTACGATGATTCACTTATTCCAATCTACTATGTATAAAGTCATGTAAGTGAACTTTTTATTGGAGTCAAGAAGCATCATAATTCGCATGTCTCATGTAATCATGTAAGTAGTTTAAGAAGGGGGCTGAAATACTATTGTATTTACTAACTTCGATATTTTCTTGAGAAGTCTTAAGATGAAAAATAAATAATGGATTAAATTTAGTAATAATAAGATCAAGTATCATTTGTCTTGAGATAATAAACAACTACCTGTCAAACTTGCATTTTTCCATCTTCCAAACTAGACCACCCAACTTTGCGGGATCTTTTACTCCCTAGCTTAGACTATTTAGAGGAGTCGTGAAGTGATGATTGCTCTATCTCAAAAGAAAGGATGCGGGGGTCTTTCTAATAATAAATACTCTCTTCTCTAATGTGCGCTATATTATTGTATTATATCTTTTAGGGAGTGATTTGTGATTAAGTCACGTGGTGGTAAAGGTGATGTAATACCTCTAACAACTTGTTTGGATGGTGGTTTGTCATAGTTTCATAATGTTTGGTATTGTATAGTATGGTATTGTGTTGGGTTATTAAGAGGTTTGAATGGAAAATGAAAATATGGTGTTTTTTTTGGATAGACACTAAGAGAAAGGATGCAATTTGAATAGGCACCTTTTCGGATTGAATGGTTATGACCTTTCCAATAGAATGCACCTTTTCGAAGATTTGCACCTTTTCAAAGAGTTGCACCTTTATGAAGGGGTGCATCTTTCTGAACTATTGCTTCTCTTCATGAAGCAACACCTTAATGGCTATAAATACCAGAAATTTTTCCTCAGGTAAAGACAATTTTTTTTAGTTGAAAACATTCTTGTTCTTCTTAAAAACTCTTTTGTGATCATCAAACTGTTGAGTGCATTTGAAGTTTCTGAAAGTTTGAGGCATCGCTACATTCAGAAAGTTAACAATTTTATCCTGAGATGAAAGATTCCATAGACTCGGGTACTTGAGGGGAATAAATTCCTTAGGGACACACCGTGAAGTTGGTGGACTTGGTTCTTAAATTTCTGCTTCATCTTCATTTCTTAAGTTGATAAACACTTCATTTGATAGTTTATTTGATTATTCATTTGAACTTGTGTTTAAAGGTGTTGAACTTCATTGTAGTTTTTGAAAACTTATTCTTGAACTTAGTTTGAAGTTTGTACGAAAAACATACAGATTTTGTACCCACCAAAACAACAATCTTAAGGAATTTCTACTAATCTGTGTTGGTTGGTTTTACTATTTTTTAGTAAATAGTTTGAACTTCATACTGATAGTTCTTCAACTGTTTGAACTTGTGTTTGAAGTTCTTGAAACTTCATTTTGATAGTTCATAAGTTGGTTGAACTTGTGTTGAAGTTCTTAACATTTGGTTTTGCTATTTTCCAGAAAAATAGTTTGAACTTCATTTTGTTGATGTTTATAAGTTGGGTTGAACTTATAGTAAAAATTTCAAGGTTGTAAATACTGAGCTTAAACTTCATTTGATTGTTCAAATGTTAATCTGAACATGTGTTTAAAGTTATTGTAAGAAAACACTTATTTTACCAAACCCGAGAAAAACAACAATTTTAAGAAAATTATCAAAATATTTATTTTTTGTTCTTGTTTCAACAACAACAACATACCCTGTGTATTCCCACAAGAGTGGGGTCTGGTGAGGGTAAGATGTACGCAGTCCATACTGCTACCTCCGAGGAAGTAGAGAGGTTGTTTTCGATAGACCCCTAGCTCAAAGTAAAGAACAATAAACAAAGGGATGGAAAACATAATAGAAAATCAGGAATAAGAAATAATAAAATAGACATCAGAGAAATATGAAATCCGAGACACAAGGGAGACACGGAATAAGAAAATAGGTACTAAGACATAAGACCTAGTGCACCCACCTAGTAATAACCTATACTCCCATAACAAGTACCCTATGAACACGGACCTAGGCTTACTAACCCGGCTACACAAGACTCTCCATACTGCAAACTACAACCCACACACCCGCATTAGCCTTCTACCCTTATCCGCGACCTCTACACCTTTCTATCTAGGGTCATGTCCTTAGTCAGCTGGAGCTGCTCTATGTCATGTCTAATCACCTCCCTCCAGTATTTCTTCAGCCTACCTCTACCCCTCTTAAATCCATCCAAAGCAAGCCTCTCACACCTCCGAACTGGGGCATCCGCACTCCTCCTCATCACATACCCAAACCATTGTAGTTTTCCTTCCCGCAACTTATCTTCCACTGAAGTCACTCCCATCTTCTCCCAAATAGTTTCATTTCTTACTCTGTCACCTCTAGTAATCCCACACATCCAACGCAACATTCTCATTACTGCCACCTTCAATTTTTGGATGTGCGAGTGTTTGACTGGCCAACACTCCGCACCATACAACATGGTTGGACGGACCGCCACTCTATAGAATTTGCCTTTAAACTTAAGGGGAACGTTCTTATCACACAACACTCCCGAGGCTAGCCTCCACTTCATCCATCCTGCTCCAATACATTTAGAGACATCCTTATCAGTCTCACCATTCCCCTGAATCGTAGACCCAAGATACTTAAAAATGTCCATCCTACAGACATCCTGGGAGTCCAACCTCACCACCCCTTCGTCCTCCTATCTCAAGTCACTAAACTTACATTCTAAATACTCAGTTTTGGATCTACTCAACCTAAACCCGTTAGACTCAAGGGTTTGCCTCCAAACCTTCAATTTGTCATCCATACCCCCTCGTGTCTCATCAATCAGTACCACATCATCCAAAAATAACATACACCAAGGAACCTCACCTTGAATGCTCTGCGTCAACACGTCCATCACCAATGTAAAAAGGAACGGACTAAGAGTCGATCCCTGATGCAGCCCGGTCTCGATCGAAAACTGTTCTGAGTCTCCTCCCGCCATTCTCACCTGGGTCTTTCCTCCATAGTACATGTCCTTAATAGCTCTGATGTACACCACTGGGACCCCTCTCACCTCCAAGAACCTCCAAAGAACCTCCCTTGGGACTTTATCATACGTCTTTTCTAGGTCGATGAACACCATGTGTAAATCCTTCTTCCTTTCTCTATACTGCTCCACTAATCTCCTCACCAGGTGGATTGCCTCTATCATCGATCGACCAGGCATAAATCCAAACTGATTCTCTGAAATAGACATAAAGCTCCTTAACCTTCACTCGATTACTCTCTCCAAAATCTTCATAGTATGACTCAATAGCTTAATACCCCTATAGTTGTTGCAGCTCTAAATGACCCTTGTTTTTATATAACGGAATCATTGTACTCTATCTCTAGGCCTCAGGCATTCTTTCAGTCTTGAAAATGCCATTAAATAAATCTATCAACCACCTTAAATCAACTTCACCAGCATACTTCTAAAAATCCACCGAAATATCGTCGGGCCTCATCGCCTTACCCCTCTGCATCCTATGAATAGCCTCTTTGACCTCTTCAACCTTTAAATGCCTACAGTATCTGAAATCATGACTCTCCTACGAGTGCTCCAGCTCCCCCAACATAAATTCTCTATCTCCCTCCCTGTTCAAAAGTCTGTGAAAGTACCCTTGCCATCTCTTCTTAATGTAAACCTCCTCCACCAAAACACTATCATCCTTTCCCTTAATGCACATTACTTGATCGAGGTCCCGGCCCTTCCGCTCCCTAGCTTTAGCAAGTCTTACAATCTCTTTTCCTCACCTTTCATCTCTAACCCCATATACAAGCTCTCAAACACTACTAATTTAGCAGCCGTAACTGCTAATTTAGCCTTCTTACCAGATACTTTGTAAGCCTCCCTATTTACCCTTTTCTCTTTCTCATTTTTACTCTCAATTAACTTAACATATGCCTCCTTCTTAATCTCCACTTTATTCTTCACTTCCTTATTCCACCACCAGTCCCCCTTATGCCGTCCTGCCCGACCCCTCGAAACACCCAACACTTCTCTGGCAGTCTCCGTGGTGCCGCTGGCAGCCCTATTCCACATAGTATCCATGTCCCCCCTGCTCTCCCACACCTTTTTTTCACCACCTTTTCCCCTATCTCCAGAGCATTAACCAGCATTAAGCAGCCCTACTTAATTCTAGGTCGACCCTTCCTGACCCTTCTCTTCTTGCACTTCTTGATAGATAAGTCCATCACTAGAAGCCTATGCTGGGTCGAAAGATGCTCACTGGGAATGACTTTACAATTCTTGTATAGCCCATTATCCCCTTTTCTAAGCAGTAAAAAGTCAATCTAGGTCTTGGCTATCATGCTGCAGAAGGTAATCAGGTAATCCTCCTTCTTTGGAAAACTTAAATTCACTATCACCAGTCCAAAGGCCCTCGCAAAATCCAACAGAGCAACTCCCTCACCATTTCTGTCATCGAAACTAAAACCTTCATGCACATCGTCATATCCTTCTGGTAAGATCCCAATATGGCCATTGAAGTCCCCTGCTATGACAATCTTCTCTGAACTAGGCATGCTTCTCACCACCTCATCCAACTCCTCCTAAAAACTCACTTTCACCTTCTCCTCCAAGCCCACCTGCGGCACATACACACTACACACATGCAACGTAAAACCCCTAATGACCAACTTAATCTTCATCAGCCTATCACTGACCCTCATAAACTCCACCAGCTACCCTCTAAGCTTATCTTCCACTAAGACGCCCACACCATTCCGATGCCTTACACTCCCTGAATACCACAGCTTGTACTCATCTACATCCCTAGGCTTAGATCCTACCCACCTAGTCTCCTGCATACATGCAATATTAATCCTCCTCTTCTTAAGAATCTTTACCAGCTCTATAGACTTACCCTGTAGGGTCCCAAAATTCTAAGACCCTAACCTAAACCTATCTTCTCTCGCGTCATGCCTTCTTCTAACACCCTTCCCCAAACCTGTCTGACTATACCCCAAACCCACCCCAACCCTTCCCTCTTCACCATCTCCCAATATCGTCCCCAGCCCCAACCCCCTCAAACATGACCCTATTCCACCATCAACCCCTTCATCTACTACTCAACCAAAACAAAGCCCCAAGCCAACGTACTAACAAACAAAACAACGGGTTGGAAAAAGTAAGAGAAGGCGCGTACAAAGTACCCTAATCGACCTAACAGCTAAAATAAATGCAACAAACATAACAATAACCACCACTAAGCTAAGCAGTCAATTACCACTTAACCTTCTAAAATAGGAAAATAAGAAACAGTAAAGCAACAACAGACGAGAAAAAGGAGCAGAATAGTATAAAGAAATCAACACAGTATGTAGTGATTTAAATATCAAAGAAACTAAATAGTAAGCAGTAGATAAAAGTCAATGGTTTGGATGTCACCGGGATACTCCTACGTGCTGCTGGTGATTCCAATAATTTTGTTATTGAAATTGGGTACCAAAAATGGGTCACCGGACAATCCCATCGATGCATCGCCAGAATGACGCCGGAGTGTTCTCTGGAACTTGTCAGAACTGGGTCGTCGTACCAACCTACTCCAATTAATGTTGTGCCTTTACCCATCGCCGAAGTTAAGTCGAGTTAAGCCAGGGATAAATCTAAGCCTACCAGCGATAGTAGTATCTATGGGGAAGGGAAGAGGAGAAAGAAGAGAGAAGGGGGTAGAGACGAGGATGGGGAGATTTGGAAGGAGAGAGAGAAGCTAGGGAGAGAGGAACTTACCTTTAGCCGGCGTACGTACGTCGTCGCTGATGTTGGTGTCTCTTGTTAGACATTGGTTGAGTGAACGTTGATTGAGTTAACGTTAGTGAGAGAAATGTTAGGTAAGAGAAATAGTGAGAGAAATTTATAAATCAAGAATTAGGTTAATCTGTATTAGGTCTGATTTTGTGGAGACTAAAATCTTTTAATTTCTACTCCCTCGGTTAGAAAAATATAAAAACTTCATCAAGAAGAGGGAGAACCATCAATAATTGCAAAGTCTTGAGCAACTTTAGTCGTTTTTTATTATTTTACTTTGATTTTGCAGCACAAGTAGAGAAGAGGGAGAACCATCAATAAAGAAAGGAAAAGGACTGAAATTGAAAGAAAATAAGGAGCTGTGAGTAGCTGACGACATCCATGACACGCCGTCAGCCTCGTGATAGGCTGTCATGGATGTCGTCAACCTTAATAGAAGATATAGCTGCAGGAAGTTTTGTGATGGCAACCACGACACGCCATCAAGATCCTGATAGGGCGTCACAATCATCGTCAACCATAGGCATTAGGAGTTGAAATTACAAAGAAGTTGACGACATTTGTGACAAGCCATCAAGATCATGATAGGACGTCACGGGCGTCGTCACCTAATCTGAAGAAAATCAAAAATTTTAATATTATTTCCTTATTTAGGATCAACTATTTAAAGACTTGTTTAGGGTTTTTAAAGAGATTATTATTCATTGAGGAAACTATCTTATCTCAAGAAAAATATTTTAGAGTATTGCCTTGTGATTCAAATACAAGTTCACTTTTGATTTCATTCATCATTGAAATTTAATCCTTTCAATTATCAATTCAACTTGTGTAATTATCTATTGCATTATGAGTGGCTAAACATCTTTAACCTAGATTGTGGGATCTAGGGTTAGGTTATGAAAAGGTGTTAATTAATTACTCAAGGTTTAATAGGTTTTAGGATTTCTTGGTATTTTTGATATTATAACTTATGTCTGTTGGTTGCAAATAATAGGCGTACCTACTTTGGTTTGCTTGAGAAAGAAATCATAAACAGTAGGAAGTGAATTATCGACAGGGACTCGAAAAGGCTTCATTTAATAATCAGAGTTGTAACAAGGTTGTTAACCTAAGGTAAAATCTGGGCAGTGAGTTGCGATTCCTTAAGTCTGAGAGGATTAAGAAATCAGATGATTGAATAGGGCGAGAGACATTTGAGCATACCATCGATAAAGATAGTTTATCATCCTAACCACTGTGAGAACCTTGAGTTATTTGTAGCATCTGTCATGTACCATAAATCCTAGTGAACATAATTCTGGTTATTTCATAAAAATATTGGTTACAAACATTAATTTCAAAGTGACTAACAATTGTCTAAGAATTTAAACCCCCATTTAACGAAACAGTAAACTACCAGTGAATTATTTCGTAAACAACTTGAGTTCACACCCTATTCCCTGTGGGATTCGACCCCAACCTAGTTGGGTTTTATATTGACAACGATCGCTTACACCCATTCCAGAGTGTAGTTTGAGCATTATCAAAAAATGGCATCGTTGCCGGGGAATACGGTTGTAAACTAAAAGTTGTGTGTGCTAACTTGCTGTTAGTTAAGTTTTCTAGATTTACTTTTATTTGTTGTTCTTGTCGATTGTAGGTATTGTGTTATTTATGCCAAAAAATAAGAAATTTTGGAGAACCGTTATTGCCAATCAATTAGGAACCTCAACTGATAGGAAGAATGGTTGAACAACAGGAGGCAGACAGACTAGCCGCTTTAGCCAGGGCTCAGGTGAATGTACATAATTTGGGTCAACAAGCACATCACCAGAACCCTGATGACTAAGATTTGGGTGATGAGTAATTGTTGAATCCTCAAAACCCAAGGCGAGCTGAACAACTTGCTACACCAGTGCAGCGAAATGTCAATAGAAACCATCCAATCCGAGTAAGGTATGGCCAACAACCTGTTCAATATGAGGCTGATGAAGATGATGAAGGAATGGATGGAGCTGGTGCAACGGGTGCTATCATTCCTCCACCGTTGGCACCGGGTGCAAAATTCAGCATAACAAGCACCATGATTCAGCTCCTGAATCTGAAGGGGTTGTTTGAAGACTTATCGGGTGATGGTCCAAACATGCATTTGGTGAACTTCATCACCATTTGCAAATCTTTTGACAATCTAGGAGTGAGCCAGAATGTAATAAGGTTGAGGTTGTTTTCGTTGTCTCTGTCTGGAGAGGCAATAATATGGTTGAACGAGTTAGAGACCGATTCTATAACCATCTGGAGATAGTTAAAAAATGCATTCCTATAACGATTCTTTCCACCCTCCAGAAGGGTATAGTTGATGGACAAAATTAGTAACTTCAGACAGCTCCCAACTGAAGCGTTATACAAAACCTGGAAGAGATTTAAGAAGAAGCTTGCACAATGTCCGAACCACAACATGACAGACTTGCACTTGATAGAGACTTTGTACAGAGCATTCAACTCTGTGACCAAGCCAATTGTTGACAACGCTGCAGGTGGTTCGTTCATTGACCTCTCTTTTCTAGATACTTCTGACATGCTGAATAGAATGACTATGCAAAGTCAGGCTTGGCATACTAGGGATTCTGTAGTGGCTATCCCAACTGTTGCTGGTGGTATAACTGCAGAGCAGCGTAGAAGGGATAAAGAGCGAGATCAGGACATGGCCCATTTAAAGACACAGATGGATTTGTTGGCGAAGTACTTGCTGTTAGGCAAGACTAAAATGGTTAAGGTTGTAGAATTTCGGGGACTATTTCTACAGGTGCTGATGCAGAGGAAAACTATATGAGTAATCAGAGGGGTTTCCAAGGCAATAGCCAAGGAAACCAAGGTTGGAACGTCTATGACAAGCCTGATTATAAAGATAAGGAGCAAGGACACTGGAGAAGCAATAATGATAGGAGTGGTTTCTATGTTCCTCCTGGAAGTCGGAAAACTGCAACAGCTAGTTCTAGCAAGACGTCCATGGAGGATATGATAGAAAAGCTGTTGAAGGGAGTTGAAGCTGCCCACTTGAGGGTAACTACTATGAAAAGCGAATTTTCTACTCTCAGTCTGTTGGTTAGCTCACACTCTGCTTCTATTAAGCAGTTGGAGCAGCAGATGAGCCAACTTTCTGCTATACTGAACCAAAAAAAAATTGGTACTTTACCTAGTGATACGGTTCAGAACCCACGAAATGATGGCTCGTGTATGGCGATTACCATTAGGAGTGGTAAGATGTTTTGTCGCCCTTCTGTGGGCAAATCTATAGAGAATAAGGTAAGTGTTAATGAAGCCGAAGGAAATAGACCAGTGGAGTCTGAAAAGCTGGATAGTTTTGTTGATATTTTAGAGAATGAAGACAAAAAGAAAAAGAAAGTGGTGTTAAAGACTATCCCTAGACCAGCACCTCCTTTTCCTCAACAACTGAATAAAAAGGTCGATGATGCAAACTTTGGTAAGTTCATATCTAAGCTCAAGCGATTGAGAATTAATGTGCCTTTGGTTGAGGCACTTGAGAAAATGCCAAGCTATGCGAAGTTCATGAAAGACTGCATCACAAAGAAGAGAAAGGTCAGCAGTGAGCAGGTGGACAATCTCCACCAGTGTAGCGCAGTTTCCATACGATTCTTAGTGTAAAAGAAGGCTGACCCAGGTGCATTCACTATTCCGTGCAAGGTTGGGTCTCTGGATACTGCAAAGGCATTATGTGATTTGGGTGCCAGCGTGAATTTGATGCCACTTGTTGTATGTGAAAGTTGGATTTGGAATATCTAACACCTACTAACATGCGACTGGTGATGGCAAATAGGTCAATAAAGCAACCTATTGGAATTGTGCATGATGTGTTCATGAAAGTAGCAAACTTTATTCTTCTGGCTGATTTTATGGTGCTGGATTATAACGTGGACTTTAAAGTACCCATTATTTTGGGAAGACCATTCTTGGCAACAGGAAGGGTAATAGTTCACATGAAGTTGAATGAGCTTAAGTTTAGGCTTGGTAAAAAGGAGGCAAAATTCAAAATGCATCAACCCATGTCACAACAAAATGATATGAATGTCTTCTCGTTCATTGACGTCTTCTATGAGAATGAAAAAGGGGGATCAACAGGTTGTCTTGGCAAAGTCTGAGTAGTCAAGATAACCCAGTCATGCCACGACAGTAAATTAGGCGCTATTAGGAGGCAACCCAAAGTTTTTATATTTGAGCAAGTGTTTTTAATTTTTAAATTAGGATTTAGCGTAGATAAGGTGAAAAATAAAAAGGGTCAGCTAGAAGGTCATGACGACATCCGTGATAGGCCATCACATTTGTGACAAGCTATCACGAATGCCATCAGCTAGATCAATTTTGAGAAATTCTCTGCCTTGTTGACGATGACCTTGATGGGATATCACAATCGTGACAAGCCGTCACAAATTATCGTCATCCCAAGGCCTTAAAATGTGTAAACTGTGCCTAATTTTAATCCAATCCGACCCAGACCAAATCGTAAACCTTTTCAGTTTTCCGCCAATATTAACTTCCTTGTTTTTGAGTTACTTCTTCCCTTAGTTAACATAGTTCCCATTCTTGGCAAACCACTCCAATCAAAACAAATTGATTTGTGTGTAGGTTGCCTAAGAAAATTCAAAAAAATCCTTTTCTCTCTCTCTCTCTTTCTTTGGTGTGTGACATTAATTAAGAGCTTCATCAGGTATATTCTACCTCAACTCTTATTTTATTGTGATTGTATGGTGATTAAAGGATAACCCAAATCCCCTAGGTGGTTAAACCAAGTTTAACTTGGAAAGTGGCCAAAATCGTACCTAGGGTTAGCCGTGTAAGCCCAAAGTTTGAAAAATTGATTCACAATGTGAATTGAAGCGAATCTTGAACAAAAAAAAATGAGGACCAAAAATTAAATTAAAGTTAAAATTGGGTTCTGGTAGGGGTGACGACATTCATGACGGGCTATCACAATCGTGACAGCCTATCAGGAATGTCGTCAAACTCTGAAAAATTTAAAAGTGGTTCTGTTTAGAGCTGACGGCATTCGTGACGGGCTATCACGATTTTGATGGCCTATCAGGAATGTCATCACGAAATGGCAAAATTTGTTGAACTCTGCCTGAGGATGACGACAATTGTGACAAGCTGTTACAGTCGTGATGGCTTATCAAGAATTAGCATCATACTTGGGACCTAAAACATGAATGAGCTTAAATAATTAATGTGCTTTTGCTTGTGATCTTTAGGGTTGACTGATGTTCTTCTAATGCCTCCAGGTACTTTAAAATGGCACCAAAAAGAAAGAGCCCAACAGAATCAAAGAAAACGGCCAAAGATGATGTACATCGTAAGCTCCTCGACAAGGAATCTAACTATGAGGAAGAGGAACCCTTTCTCAGAAAGCTAAAAAGGAAGCAGAGCCTAAAGAAAACTCCTCCACTTTCACCAATTGAGGTGGAGGACAGTGATGATACTGAGTCGACCATAGCTTCTGAGCAAGAGGGGTCTGAAAAGGGTGATTCTAAACAGGATGAGTCTGAACATGCTGACTCTGATGAAGGGTATCAAGAAGAGTCTAAAAAATCTGAGTCCGAGGGGACTACTTCTGGGTCTCCATCCACTGATCAACAAAAGGATGAAGAGTCTCCACCTTGGAGGACTCTTATCAAGTGTAAGAATTCAAAGATAAGGAACAATACTAGATGACAGATTCCTAGAGCTGAAGACGTCTATATTGCTGGGTTGTAGAGAACTAATAGAAAGAATGCAAAGAGGCTAATCCAAGAAGAAAAGATGATCATCACAAAAGGGTTGAACAGATACCCTGAAGTGGAGAAGAAATTCAAAGAATACGGCTTAGGACGAACTGCAGAAAGGGGAGGTTCATTTTGCCCCACACTGGTTCGGGAATTCTACATGAACTACCAAGCCCAGTTGGAGAATATATGCAAATCGGTGATAAAGTAGCAGATCAACCTCTATTTGTGAGAGTTCGGGTGAGGGGTGTAAGCGTTGATGTTTTGACTAAAGCCATCAACAGATTTTTGTATGGCCCCGACTTCATACCTCAGGCCACCATACCATTATTTTATTCCTGGATAAAGAATAAGGATAAACAACGTCCTTGGTTGGCCAGCATCATTGCTAACGGAGAACCAATTTGGGTGACAAACCCAAATAAGAGAATTTATAAGTCCTCGTTGACTCAAGATGTAAAATTCTGGTGGGGCATAGTACGAGTATGGCTATGCCTACTGAGGGAGACAATATTCTGGGTGATGACTAGGCTATTTTGGTAGCAAGTTTAGTGCAGCAGCTTCCCTTAAACTTTGGGGAAATTATTACGAATGAGATAAAGATCAGAATGTCGAGGGTGGATACTGCTTATCCTTTTCCGTGTCTTATTATAGAGCTGTGCAGAGCTGCTGAGGTGTCAAAGATTATGGGCGTTGATGAAGATGTTCGTGCCCGAAAAACTCACAACCCTATCTGATTTGATGAGATTCAGCCGTGACTTAGACTTGACAGGGGTGCAGAGGTAGAAGAGGACCCACCAATTACAGATGTAGGAGCAACATCTCATGTAGATGTACAGGATTCTTCAGCACAGGCAGCATCAGTATCTGAGATCGAACCCAGTCTTTCAGTTCCTCTAGCAGCAACAGGTTTGGCATTTCAACCGATTGATATCAGGAGAGTGGCCAAGCAACCTAAGTGGTGCGAGGCACAACTACATGCTTTTCCCAAAGAGTTTACTATTGTTGTGGACAAAAGAATCAAAGCTGCACTTGAACCTTTTATGACTTTGCCTAGGTGGGTTGTAGAATTGGAGAACAGATTTGATGCCCGGGCAAAAGAAATGACAGGTGTTGATCTTGCTACATTCAGGGATGCGTTAGATAAGGTGAAGGCTGAGGTCGGGATGCTGAAGCAGCACCAAATTATGGTGCCAATAGGTTCATCTATGCAAGAAGTGGAGGAAGAAATTCCCATATTTGATCTCATTATGGACTCCCTAAAGAAAAAGAAGAAAAAAAGGGAAAAGAAAGGCAAGAGTAAGCGAGAAGAGTAGGACAGTGAGGAAGAAAGAAGAGAAAAAAAAGCAGGTAAAGAAGAAGGAAAAAAAGAAAGAGTTGAAAAGGGCAAGATTAGAGTCTCTGGATGATACGGAGAAATGGGAAGCAACCATCAGAGCTAGGGCTGCAGGTGCTTCATCTAGCCAGGCTCCTACCACCGAAAAGCAAAATGCTCCAAGTGGAGAAAAGACAATAGATGATGCAAAAGCAGGGGTGAAGACCCAGGATCCATGTTCTTGATTGTCTTCAGGTATACCCTAACCCTTAGTACATTTTATTTTTGATTTTTAAGTTGAGGGTGTAGGGTAAATTGTTGTTGTAACATATTCTGTAGATAATTAGGAGTAGTACAAGTACTTGAGGCAATTATCTTATTTTGTGGTTTTTGAGTCCCTCTCCAGTGGTCTGATCTGTTGTGTACTGTGTGAATTATATCCATAGTGACCACTGTGCATCCTTTTATGGCATGAGTATAGAAACTGAATAACCTGTATCAAACAAGTGCATGAAACAGATCGGCAGTGATATGCTACATACTTGTATGCCATGTGTGTGTAAGTTCTTACTCAGTTCCCATTGTGCGTTGAATCTAGAACTTTCCCTGTTAGTCATGCCATAGTCAGAGGATAGGCGTTAGGAAAAGATCATAGGCTGTTTTTACATGTTAGCCCATTTTAGCTTAAATGACCATCTAAATGTGACTAATATCCATTGATCCCTGTTTGAGCCTAAATAGCCTAGTTCTTTCTTGTACAACTGTCATCATCACGTTACATCACAATGAACTTGTCTTGGCCCTGGTCCTCCTTGGACACTGTGCACCTTGACTCAGACAAATAACCTAAGTTGAGGGTGGCTATTATAGGGGTGCGTGATGCAATATGAGTATGAAGAGAGGTAAAAGAAAGAAAAAGAATAAGAAGTTGGGTGCGGTGAAAAAGAAATAAGAAAAGAGAAAACTGTATGAAAAATTTATAAAAAGATAATCAGTTAATGGAAAAGACTGCATCCAGCTTGAGAATGCATGATCAATAAAAGAGGAAGGAAAAGAAGGTCAAAGTTTGAAACCCCAAGAGTTAATGTAGTGCCAAGGAGGTGTAGTTACTATGAAACACCCATGGATATCATACCACCCCTATCCTACGTTACAATCTTAAGAAAAGCCCTATAGTGATTCTAATTGACCTGTTTGAAGATTTAGGTACTGACTATAAGGTCAAGCCTATGGCATTTAAGGCGCAATGTTGGAACTTCATTCTGAGAGTGAATCTTCTATTCATCCCTATGCTTATACATATAAATCTGAGTGAAAAAAGGGATTTCTTTATTGTGAGGGCACACCAGGTATGTTGCTAATAATTGCTTTGTTCGAATAATATGATTTGGGTATGTGCTGGGTTGTTATTGCTAAGATTTTTTCCATATCTAGATACTTGTGAGTTGCATGGTTATTTTCAAATAATAGACACAGTTAATCTTACTTTGACTGATCATGGATATGGTGCATGTATTCTGAACTGATGGGAGTAGTCAGCTACCGAATTGTACTTTGTATACTCTTAGTTATGTTATGGTTGCTTAAGGACAAACAATTGTTTAATTTGAGGGTGTAGATGTGTGATCCCATGCTAACACATTTGAAGCTTTTAACTATAAATAATTATAAAGTCTTGAGCAACTTTAGTCATTTTTTATTATTTTACTTTGATTTTGCAACAAAAGTAGAGAAAGGGGAGAACTATCAATAAAGGAAGCAAAAGGACTGAAATTGGAAGAAAATAAGGAGCTGTGAGTAGCTGACGACATCCATGACATGCTGTCAGCCTTGTGATAGGCTGTCATGGATGTCGTTAACCTTAACAGAAGATGTAGTTGCAGGAAGTTTTATGACAACAATCACGACACGCCGTCAAGATCCTAATAGGACGTCACAATCACCGCCAACCGTAGGCAGCAGGAGTTGAAATTACAAAGAAGTTGACGAAGTCCATGACAGGCCATCAAGATCATGATAGGACGTCACCGGCGCCGTCACCTAATCCGAAGAAAATAAAAATTTTTAATACTATTTCCTTATTTAGGATCGACTATTTAAAGACTTGTTTTAGGGTTTTTAAAGAGATTATTATTCATTGAGGAAACTATCTTACAACATATGACTTTTCTCTCTGTCTATCTCAAGAAAAATATTTTAGAGTATTGCCTTGTGATTCAAATACAAGTTCACTTTTGATTTCATTCATCGTTGTAAGTTAATCCTTTCAATCATGAATTTAACTTGTGTACTTATCTATTGCATCATGAGTGGCTAAATATCTTTAACCTAGATTGTGTGATCTAGGGTTAGGTCATGATAAGGTGTTAATTAATTACTCAAGGTTTAATAGGTGTTAGGATTTCTTGGTAATTCTGATAGTATAACTTATGTCTGTTGGTTGCAAACAATAGGCGTACCTACTTTGGTTGCTTGAGAAAGAAATCATAAACAATAGGAAGTGAATTATCGATAGGGACTCAAAAAAGCTTCGTTTAATAATCAGCGTTGTAACAAGGCTGATTAACCTGAGGTAAAATATGGACAGTGAGTTGCGATTCCCTAAGTCCGAGAGGATTAAGAAATCAGACGCTTGAATAGGTTGAGAGACATTTGAGCATACCATCAATAAACATAGCTTGTCATCCTAACCACCATAAGAAGCTTGAGTTATTTGTAGCATCTGTCATGTACCGTAAACCCTAGTGAACATAATCCCGATTATTTCATAAAAATATTAGTTACAAACATTAATTTTAAAGTGACTAACAATTGTCTGAGAAATTTAAACCCCCATTTTAGGAAATGGTAAACTACCAGTGAATTATTTCGTTAACAACTTGAGTTCACACCCTATTCCCTGTGGAATTCGACCCTAACCTAGTTGGTTTTATATTGACAACGATCGCTTACACCCATTCCAGAGTTTAGTTTGAGCATTATCAGATTAGTGTGTAAATTCGATTCGAAAAATATGAAAACTTCATAGATTCATTAAAATCTTTGTATTGGTTTCTGGAGTTTAAAATCTGTGGGTTTTATTCTATTTGAATTTGATTCTAACTTGAAGTGATAAAATTCGTCATGTTTCAAAGTTCTTTCGGTTGATGATTTGAAGGTATAAAAAACTTCATTATTGACTAGAAACAAGTTGGCTAAATATTAAAGTCTCTATTGTTAAGTATTCTGAAATACTAAAGAGTATGTCAAAGATTGATAGAAAAATGACGAATGAAATTGAACAATAAATTGATTTGATTGTGAATCAATGTTGCGTCATTAAGTCGTTCAGCGAGTGCTCTAGCAATGAAAACGATAGAGAAATTAGAAAAATATTTTGGTGTGAACTTCAAAGAATGGCAGTAAATGATGTCATTTTGGCTGGCCAAACTTGAAATGCAAATATTCACAAGTATAGATCCTCATATTCTAAAAAAAATAATGATTGAAAATCAATTGTCTAATTTAAAAGATCTTGTGAGTCATTCCAAGATAGATAAGGATAATGAGCTGAATGAAAAATCATCAATGATGGTTGCAAATCCTGTTAAGGATGATGCTCCAAATAATAAGAAGATGAGGAAGTCTTCTAGACAAGAAAAAGAGCAGAATAAGAAAATGTTCAAAGATAATTGCTACATTTGTAGTGATGTTGGCCACAAAGCTCTAAATAGTCAATTTCTAAATAAGAATAAGAAAATAGATTAAATAATCATGTTGGAAACAACTAGAAAGATTGAAAATCTATGTGATATGATTACTAAAAGCAATCTAGTTAGATATCCAAATGAATGATGCTTTAATTTAGGAGCCACTAGACACGTTTGAGCGGACAAAAGAAGCTTTTGCTACTTATGATCCCACTGGAAGTGATCTTCGTGGGAAATAATGCAACAACCAAGGTTGAAGAAAAGTAGGAAGATATTCCCAAAATGACTTCTGGCAAAGTGTTGACTCTCACTTATCTTCTCCATGTTCCTACTATTAGGAGAAACTTAGTGTCGACAATACTTTTCGTTAAAACTGAGTTTAAGTGTGTGTTTGTTTCGGAAAAAGTTGTAATAAGAAAGAATAAAATGTATGTAGAAAAGAGCTACCTCAATGATAGCCTTTTCAAAATTTATGTAATGGTTTTTGAAATGAAGAAAGTTGAGGTTTCTTATTACTTGCTAGAGTCAAATGATTTGTAGCATAGTCATTTAGGACATGTCAAGTATAAAATCTTGCAAAAACTAATTAGTTTAAAAGTCTTGCAGAACTTTGAGTGTAATAAATTAAAGTGTCAAATATGTGTGGAATCTAAGTATGCTAAGTATCAGTATAAGTCTGTTGAAAGGAATTTCAACTTAATCTATACAAACATTTATGATATGAAGTCAACACCATCTCGTGGTAGGAAAAAGAATTTTATAACTTTTATTGATGATTGCACTATGTATTGTTATATCTATTTGCTGAATAGTAAGGATAAAGCAATAGACACGTTTAGGCAATACAAAATAGAAGTTGAAAATCATTTGAAAAAAAATAGATCAAAACAATAAGAAGTGATAGAAGTGGAGAATATAAATCTCCTTTTGCGGAAGTATGTGTAGAGAATAGAATTGTCCATCAAACTACTGCCCCATATTCACCTCAATCTAATGGGATTACGGAAAGAAAGAACTAAACCTTAAAGGAAATGATGAATGCCTTACTTATAAGTTCAGGTTTACCGCAAAACTTGTGGGGGAAGCTATCCTTATAGCTAAACGAATACTCAATAGAGTGCCCCATAGTAAGGCATAATCAATTCCATATGAAAAATGAAAAGGATGGAAACCCAACTTAAAATATTTCAAAGTGTAGGGGCTTTTAGCGAAAGTCCAAGTTCCTATTCCTAAAAGGGTGAAGATAAGAACTAAGACTGTGGAGTGCGTGTTCATAGGATATGCCAAAAGTAGTAAAGCATGTAGGTTTTTGGTTCATAAATCCGAACATCCAAACATCAACGAAAATATGGTAATTGAATCAGATAATGCTGAGTTATTTGAACACATTTATCCGTATAAAACTGGACATGAGCGGTCTAGGGTCTAAACAACCTCGATATGAACCAAGCGAGAATGTACATAATGATGAGAATCCAAGCGTAGTACACGCCAAAGAACGTTAAATTTGTTTGGATCAAATTTTGTAATATTTTTCCTAGAAAATAAGCCTCAAACATTTAAAGAATTGATATTTTCTTCAGACTCATCCTTTTGGAAAGAGTCAGTCAATAGTGAGATTGATTCAATCTTGAGCAACCATACTTGGGAGTTAGTTGATCTTCCTCCAGCAAATAAACCTTTAGGTTCTAAATGAATATTCAAAAGAAAAATGAAAGAAGATGGTACTATTGATAAATACAAGGCAAGACTTGTAGTGAAAGGCTTCAAACAGAAAGAAGGCCTTGATTATTTTGATACATACTCGATTGTAATGAGGATAACATCAATTCAGATATTAGTTGCCTTGGGGGCGATATATAGTCTTGAAATCCATCAAATGGATGTGAAAATAGCACTCCTAAATGAAGAGTTGGAGTAAGAAATTTACTTGGAACAGCCTGAGGGTTTTGTGGTTCCTGGTAAAGAAATAAAGGTGTGTAAACTTGTTAAGTCACTTTATGGACTAAAAGAAACACCTAAACAGTGGCATGCAGAGTTGATCAAACCATGTTGGCAAACGGGTTTAAAATAAATGAATGTGATAAGTGTGTTTACATTAAAAACACTTCAAATCACAAGGTCATTGTTTGTTTGTACGTGGATGACATGTTGATCATCAGTAAAGACATTTCTGACATAAATGCTATGAAATGAATGCTTGAGAGCCAGTTTGATATGAAAGACTTTGAAGTTGCGGATGTGATCTTAGGAATAAGAATCCATAAAACTCTACACGGATTGGCATTGTCATAATTTCATTAATTGAAAAGGTACTTGACAAGTTCAAGTATTTGGATTTCAGTATTGCTAAGACTCCATTAAATGTGAGCTTTGCACTTCAAAAGAATGAAGTTAAAGTGACTCACAGTTGGATTACGCAAGAGTGTTAGGATGTTTAATGTATATCATGAATTGTACACGACCAAACATAGTATGTGCTATTAGTAAATTGAGTCGGTGCACGAGTAATCCCAATAAAACTCACTAGATGGCAATGAAAAGAGTTTTGGGGTATCTTAAATATACTTAAGACTATGCTTTGCATTATAATAAATATCCAACGGTCATTGAAGGATATAGTAATGCAAATTGGATCACTGGATCAAATAAAGTAAAATTTCCGAGTGGATATGTATTTACTTTAGATGGAGGAGAAGTCTCTTGGAAATCATCCAAACAGACATGTATTGCCGGTTCTACAATGGAATCTGAATTTATTGCATTAGATAAAGCCGGTGAAGAAGCTGAATGACTCCAAAATTTCTTAAAAGATATTTCTTATTGGCCCAAACCATTAGCACCAGTATGTATACACTGTGATAGCCAAGCGGCGATAGGTAGGGCAGGGAGCATGATGTATAATGGTAAATCTCGTCATATAAGACGACGACATAATATCATTAGAGAACTACTCTCTAGTGAAATTATCACTGTTAACTATGTGAAGTCAATGGATAGTGTGTCAGATCCACTTACACAAGGCCTATCTAGAGAGGGAGTTGAGAGAACATCGAAGGGAATGAGTTTATAGCATAGGACAAGTCAGCATGGCGGTAAATCTACCTAACGGACTGGAGATCTCAAAAGCTAGGTTCAAGGAGATTAAACAAAGTTGTGACTGACGGTTCAATATTGTCAATATACTTAACTCATTCTCATGATATAGACAGTTTTTAGGAAATAAGGATAAGGCTTATGATGTGAAGCTTTTTAATGGTTATCTAAATTTGGCAAATTTGACCAAATAGTTTAATCTATAGGATTGAACATTTAGAAATCACCTATGAGAGGGTGGAGTGGAAGTAGCTTCAAGGAGAATGTTAGTAAAGGCCTATTTTGTACGCTCTTATGAAACCAAGACATGTTTATGGATGAAATGAAAAAAATCGTGAGAACCATAAACGGTAAAAGGCTGGTTGTGTGATATGTATTGTCTAGGTGTACATTAAAGTTTGACAATTCAAAGATATCAAATATACCGATTAACCGAGTGCATCCGATGCATGTTCACTACGAAAAGTTTAAAGAAAAACCTACTTATCCAGATGCAATCAGTTTTTGGTTGTTGATCACATACTTGTTCGTAATTTTTTTTTAAGATAATCATTCCCCATTCATGTAGGGGATTGGTGGGTTATTAAGAGGTGTGAATGGAAAATGAAAAGGTGGTGCTTTTTTCGAAAAAACACTAAGAGAAAGGATGCAATTTGAATAGGCACCTTTTCGGATTTAATTGTTATGACCTTTCCAATGGGTTGCATCTTTTCGAAGAGTTGCACCTTTCTAAACTATTGCTTCTTTTCATGAAGCAACACCTTGGTGGCTATAAATACCTGAACTTTTTGTCAGGTAAAGATAATTTTTTTAATTAAAAATATTTTTCTTCTTCTTAAAAACTCTCTTGTGATCATCAAACTGTTAAGTGCGGCCGAAGTTTCTGAAAGTTTGAGGTACCACTACTTTCAGAAAGTGAACCATTTCATCCTAAGATGAAAGATTCCATAACCTCGGGTACCTGAGGGAAATAAATTCCTTAAGGCCACACCGTGAAGTTGGTGGACGTGGTTCTTAAATTTCTACTTCATCTTCATTTCTTAAGTTGATAAACACTTCATTTGATAGTTCATTTGATTATTCACTTGAACTTCTGTTTGAAGGTGTTGAACTTCATTGTAGTTCTCGAAAACTTATTCTTGAACTTAGTTTGAAGTTTCTATAGAAAACATACAGATTTTGTATCCGCCGGAACAACAATACAGTATAGTGCAATATAATGTTTGGATAGACTGTATTGTCACTATTGTTTAATAACAGTTTTTTTATTTAGTGTACTAATATGATACTCTATCATTACTGATAAGTGTACTAAAATGTCTTTAATTATTATAAATATTAAATTTATCAATAGTTGCTAATAAAATAATTTTCTTTCTGCTAATCTGCCACAAATTCTGCCATGTAAATATATTAAGTTGCTAAATTCATGTAAATTTTAACAAAATCAATATAAGAATAGATCAAAATAAATGTAATTAGATTCATTTTTATAGTAACAAATTTTATTTTCTTTTGGTGTTTTAAAACGTGACCATCAACGACAAGTACAAAGTTTGAATGCATCTTTTGTGTATGCTACGGGTGTGTTCAGTACGGAATTAAAAAAAATCTAGAAAAATAAATTGTTTCTTACTTATTTTCTCGTGTTCGTTACGCAAATAGAAAAATATTAGTATATATTTAACACAAAATAATGAGAACGAATCGAATAGGGGGAGTGGGGTAACAAAAAAATTACGAATTTTTTTATTAAAAACATATTTGGGGGTGGGGTAGTGAAGTGGGGGATGAAGAATAGGGGTAGAGGTGGGGTAAGAAAAAAGTTTTGAATTTTTTTAAAAATAAATTAAAAAAAAATTGCTTTTATGGGTGGGTTCAGGGGGCTGGTAGGAGGTAATGGTGGGGTGAAAAATCTTTTTAAAACCTTATTAAAAAATAAAAAAAATTGGTTCGGGAGAGGGGTTGGTAAGTGCTGAGGAGGGATAGGGGTGGATGGGAGTGGAAAGAAAAGTTTTGATTTTTTTAAAAATATTAGGGTGGGGGTTTGATAAAGGGTGGGGTCGGGTCAGAGTAGTCGTAGGATAAGAAAAAAGTTAAAAAATTTCTAAAATCGAAATTCTAAAAATAATTTTTTTTTGCGAGGCAGGGGGAGGGGTCGCTCGTGGCTGGGGGGTCGGGGTAGGAGGTGGAGTTAAATAATAGAAGATAAAGGGTAAAATAAAATTATATAATATTAAAAAGGGGCATAACTGGAAAAAGAATAAGCAAATCATGAATATCATCAAATCAATGGTTACATAAAGTGAGGGTTTTCATGATTATCAAATCATAAAATTAAACTATACCATATCATACATTTTAAAAAACAATTAAAACAAACATGACTCTCTTACTAACCATATCATAAAAAATCACCATCCAAACTGTAATGAAAAAAAAAACCGCATCTAAAAAATTAACGTCAAATCTGGGAAGAGGGTTCCATACTTCCATTACCACCTTTGCGCTCGAGTAGATAGCATTTGCAACCATGGAAGCGCGTGATGTGAAAAAGTATCATAAAATTAAATTTTGTAAAATCTTTTCTAACATCCCAGTTCTTTATTTTCTTCCATGTATGGTCACGAAACACTTTTAACACCTCCACGTAGACATTTTTATCAAACAAAGAAGCCTTAAAAGACATGAAGAAAATTACAACTAGAAATCGAAACATTAATATGTACTAAAGAATATTAGTTACAGTTAGACCAATTCAACATCCATCACCACCACTATGACCTCCTCCACCAAAATCACCACAACTTGTTATGCTGCCAATAGCACCATCACCCGTGTCAATGTGCCCATCTCCGCCCGAATCAGAAACTCCTCCTCTCTGCATTTTAATTGTTCCATCAGGACTCTCAATATTCTTCTGCATCTTGCTAGGACTAAATGTACAACAAATAATAAAAATTACAAGAAACACAAATATCGGTAGGGCTAAGAGTATGATCACAACTTCCTTCAAGTTAATTACTAATCGAGGATTAAAACGCATAATTACTGCCCTTAAGGAATTTATGATCCTACTACATTGCGGACAGAATTTACGAAGCCAACGAAATGTAAGTTCTGAAAAAATTGTATTTCGACAAGAACATGATAAGGATATTAGTCGTAGCGAAGAAATAAAGGAAAATGTGATTGTAGTAAGATGAACACGAAATAAGAACTTTAAATGGTAGAACTTGATCAGGAAGTCTTTTGTATGCTGCGCTATATATTGTGAGGACATTTGGTTTCGTAACTGGCGTGATTTTTGAATGAACGGATGTATTTGCACGTGAAATTTGGAAATATTAATCCAACTTTAATAGGGTCCTCGTTGGCTTTCTTGAAATTTGCATTGAATGTCACCTTGGGGGGAGGACAATATTTTGATATAATTTTTTCATTAACAGATCATGTTTAATCTTTTTTGGGGATAACGTAGGTTCATGTCAGAGATGTAAGAAAACAAGATGCAAGACACCTCTTGAGTCTCAATTACAGAGGAAGGAAGGAACATTACTTCTTCCAATTTCTTTTATCTGACTGGGTTGATTGGAGTTGATTAATACTCAGCCTGATCAAACTTATAAAATTAATTTATTTTAAAAAATAATTTTAGTAAAAAACAATTTATATTTAGCCAATCAACTTAAAAATATTTTTTGAGCATTAATTAGTTTGGTCAAATTCTTAAGATTGTTTCTAAGTAGACGTTTGTACATGCGATTTCATCAAATTATGAGACGAAATTTTAAATTTTCTAAACATCTTAATTTAAGAATTTCATATCATGATTTTACCTTTTTTAAATTGCTCAAATTGAGCCACAAGTTTATATTTTATATAAAAAAAGACCTTGTCATTTTAAATTTTGCAAAAAGACTCATGATCGGGGGAAAGAGAATGTACGTACAATGTGAAAGAATTATATTAAAGAATAACTAGTTCCTATTATTAATGGCTAGTGAATCTTTATATATATATATATATATATATATATATATATATACTTGTATCATGGCACGCGCGTTCCACGTGTTCGCGTGACATAAATGTGCTTCAAAAAGTACCTATGTCTGAGTATAATTTATAAAATTGCATTAACACGGTTGATCATTAAGTCTTCACATGTCTACCATTGTCATGATAATTCATATTTTCTATAGACTATATTGTTACAGTTTTACCCTGATTTTTTAATTAAATTTGAGATTTAATTTCTTTCAAAAGAAAAAGTCAAAGTAATACAATAATTACTTTACTTTTTCTAAAAGAAAAAAAATATAGTTCTCTTTTATATTTGTCTAATTTTATTTTTTTTTAGAGAAAAGATATTCTACCTGTATAAATTGAGAATATTCTTCTTATTTCATATTCTTTGAAAAGCCTTGTTTATGAAGAGATTTTCCTCTCATAGTTATTATGATACTTTTTGATTAGTTTTTTCATATATAGGTCAATTGATCAAACAATATAATAATTATGTTTTTAGTATGTTTTTGTTTGTCATCTAATTTCTCGCCTACATGATTTGCAACTAAATTAGCTTTCGCATTACACCCTCTCAATTTCGAACCCAACAAAGATATCAGAGCTTATGATTCAACGATCTGATGGTATTATTTTGAAGGAGCTTTATGAATTTTTAATCAAACCTTAAGGTTTGCAGAGAAGGAGTTTGATTAAAAACCGTCATAGCGCTTTGTGGAGAGGCAACAAGCAACGTGGTGAGCAATATTAACACGAGAACCATCAACAGCCATTTCGAGTCCTTCCCACTCAAAGCCATGTCCTTAATTTACCCAATTTAGAGCAGCCCATCTGTCATCATATGCACACAGATATTGTTGTTCTGGTGATCATCTATAGTTCATAGAAACAACAGCTTTGCTAATCTTAACAAGGCAACTGAAAAACGTGTCATAAGAATTACTTAAACATCCACTCTTTTATAGCATTTGTACAACCTTGGAAGATCACATCCATGCGGCTTCCATCTCTATGTAAGTTACTCTGAGTCGGGCCTACCGTCACTCTAGAAATCAAAAGCCCCATCAACATAAGGGCGAGAGCCTGGTTTACAAATTGGGTGGTTTTCATATTTCACCCAAATTCCCTAGAAAAGATCACATGTAATACGTCTTCTTCAAATGTCACCTCTAAAATAAGAATCTGCATTAATTTCTAACCTACTCCCTCCATTTAATTTTAGTTGGGCTCTTGCTAAAAATATTTATTTTGATTTAGTTGTTTCATTTATAAAATCAAGAAAATTTGTTTCAATTTAGTTATCCATTTACTCAAATTTACATTTTCAAAATATGATTCATAAGGCTAATTTGGTAAAAGAAGCTATTAATAAATATTTTTTTGAGGGAAGTGCCAAGTCAACAATGGCGAACTATTTAAAAATAGAGGGAGAACTGCTGGTTTTAATCGCACATGTAAAATCACATGGGCTAATTTAGCTTGTCGTGATTAACTAATCGTACCATTTATGTTGCCAATCATGACCTAAACTTCATGTTATAAGTGAAAATGATGTTGATCACTATTTCTAGCCTAATTGAATGGCTAGGATATAAAGTTTGTTCGTCTCCATTATAGAATTAATCTATTGTTGGACAATAAAATTTTTGAGACCGAAAAATAAATAGTTCGAGACAAGAAAATATTGCAATAATCGATTTTATTGATTTCAATAAGTGAGTGTTACAATCTTTATGAATCCTCTGATTCGTCTTTTTGAATATAAATTCAAGGGCTTAAAGCTTAGTCTTGAATTTAAATTTGATTTGATGGACTTGAGGGACTTGATCTTGACTTGCACTTGAATTCAAGAGCTTTTGAGCTTGTTCTTGAATATTGCAATCTTGATCTTGAACTTTGATGAACTTGATTTGAATGCTTGAGCTTTAAGGAGAAATTGGGGCGTTTGATCCACGAGCTTTCTCTTGCTACTTGTTAGAGTTCTGGGGTCCCTTTTCTGAATTATGAGACCCCTATCTATACTTGTGGAAAAGGAAGAGTCATGATCAATATGGACTTTCTTTGACCAATCAGATTTAAGTGATATGGCGCCTTTTTATGGGCTTTTATTTCATGGGCTTGCTGCATCAGTTTGACATGTGGTACGGTCCTATTGGCTTATTCACTTGACTTGGTGATATTGGAATTGTCAAGAAGACAAGAAAACACACTCAAAACAGTCCACAAATCCGAAGATTCAAGGACCATTTAGAGACCACGCTCAGATTCAACAATAACAACAACAATGACGAGATAAAGGGTGTGTTTTAACCCCGAAATAGCCAACCCAAAGTAAGATTAACAACAAAAATATGAAGACCAGATGAACAACAACAAGGATATAACAATGACAAGAAGTCACGGGTTACAATACTAGAACAAGAACACCAATGATTAGAACAAAGTAAAGATAGAAAGATAGACAAATGGAGATATAATATTAACAACCTAAGAGCTTATTCCACTCTTGAACCTTTAATACCACACACAACATAAACCTATCTCTTACGTGACCTCAAGGGAACCGGAATCCCCAAGCAACCAACGTTTCTAAGCAAACTACCAACATAAGGATTCCACCTTGCAAGACACTCTATGATGCTCTCAAAACATATCATCAAAGTTTAGATGATAAAATGACCTAATTGTTCTATTTATAGGCTAGGGCAACACTTGTTACATAAATGACTAAAAGGCCTTTAATGAGCCCAAACAAAAGGGCTTGGTTCTTGGACAACTTTGGAGTGTTGGGACTTGTTCTCTACACTTCAAAGTTTGTTCCTTGGTTAGGCATCCCCACAAGCTCAGATCTTCCCTCATATCTTCATGTCCTCTAGTGCTAAGATGTCTCTTTGACCCGAATCACTTGGCATGCCACTTCATTTGACACGTGGCGCTTATTTGGGCCTCTAAAATATGACAATATCTTGGGCTTAGTAAAGTGGGCTCATCATTTGTAGCCCAAATTAATGGACTAACCCAATAAATATTGGGCCTTATTTAAATCTATACTTATTTGGACTTAAATAATTAATTCAATTATATTAATTCGCAATATTTATTTGAGACTAATATATTTTGAATTTAATACAATCCGAATTGTGTACAAATTTAAATTTAATAAAATTGAATCTCCCACAAATGCCCCCTACTTCAAGACTTGTCGAGACATTTAATATTTTAGAGACTAGCCTTGAAGTATGATTATTTAAACATGTTTCCTTCGTGCTTCAACGATTTTCTATACATAAGAACACCTCATTCAAAAACTTTAAAGTCGAACCATTTTGACATTGTCTCTCAAAGCTCTCTTATTTTTTCCACGAATCTCTATACTTAAGACCCGTTGGTGAGGCATGATATCCGATTTCAAACAGTTTTGGAAGACTTTTTCATTGCTTTACTTAACCAGAAATAAAACTCTTTCAATTTAAACTTAGATTGGAGAAGGAAACAACCTCCAATTTGACTTTGTATGCGAGAAGGAAATCAATCTCCAATTTGAATTTGTATGGAAGAAGGAAATAATAGCTAATTTGAATTTAGAGATGAAAATTATTTCAATCTGAATTTATATTGAAGAACGAAACAATCTCCAATTTGAATTTGGAGATGAAAGCTATTCCAATCTGAATTCATATTGGAGAAGAAAACAATCTCCAATTTGAATTTGGAGAAGGAAATAATCTCCAATTTGAATTTGGCGATGGAAATTATTTCAATCTGAATTTATATTGGAGAAGAAAACATCCATACAACAACTTTATAAAAGGAGGTAGTTTCTCCACTTTTTCATATCAATTTTGGGGTTTCCAAGTCATCAATAATATTGAGGTAATTTCTTTTGCTCCCACTTTTCTCTTATTTTCGTCACTTTTTTCAGCATAGCATGTTAGTGGTAGAAAATTCATAGCTCATTGTAGAAATATTGAAATCATGATACATTTGATGTTACAGAAACTAGACTTCAAGATATAAAACATATCCAAAATTCAGAATTAAAATCCTTCAATATAATTTTTGATAATTTTTTTAAGTTAAGCTTGAATTTTATCATGCTGAAAATTTCAGATTTGCGCGTCTTTACTAAAACTTTCATATCTTGAAGTAGGAAGAATGAAATCACAAGCCGCTTGATTCTTGTGAAACTAGACACAAACATCTATAAAATATCCAAAATTCATAATTTAATATAATCGAGATATTTTCAGGTGTTATCCCGAAATCAACATTGAGTTTTGATGCATCAACAATTTCAGATTTATGCGACATCACCAAAAAAATTATATCTCAATGTGAGAGTATCGAAATTATGATCCGCTTGATCCTATAGATGTAAGAAACATGCATGTATAACATATCCAAAATTTGTATTTTATTATTTTTTTTTATTGTTCCAAATAATTTTTTTGAAGTCGATCTTATATGCTATCTGACAGAGGATTCCAAATTTGCATTGCTTCCCTAAATAATTTATATCTTGATGTGGGACCATCACCACCAAAGAAAAATTTGATTTCCTCAAACTAGATTTTGAGGCTTTTATTCTCATCAAGGCATCTTGTCTCAATCCAAGTTGGTGATATACAATTTTCAAGATCGCAACGCTCTGACAGGTAACATCCTTTCTATTTGTATTTTTACTTTCTTCTTGTTTCCTCCTTTTTTTTGGAAAGGTTGAAACAAATATGCAATCATTGGCCGGCTTAAGGTAGTAAGAGTTTAACTTCATCTCTGTCACCTTAAGATCGAAAGACTTATGCATAATTGGCCGGCTTAAGGTGGTAAAAGTTTAGCTTCGCCTCTGTCACCTTAAGACCAAAAGACTTACACATAATTGGCCGATTTAAGGTGGTAAGAGTTTAACTTCACCTCTGTCACCTTAAGATCGAAATACTTTGCTTGAAGACGGCATGGTTTTCTTTAAGTATGGGCCCTTTCACCGATACATTCATGCGATGATCTTCTCTAAGTATGGGCTCTTTCATCGATACACTTATGCAACGGTCTTCTTTAAGTATGAGACCTTTCACTTGATGCACTTATGCAATGGTATTCTTTAAGAATGGGCCCTTTATTGATGTATTTATGTGTTGGTCTTCTTTAAGTATGGGCCCTTTCATCGATGCACTTATGCAATGGTCTTCTTTAAGTATGGGCCCTTTCACTTGATGCACTTATGCAATGGTATTCTTTAAGTATGAGCCCTTTTATTGATGCATTTATGTGTTGGTCTTCTTTAAGTATGGGCCCTTTATTGATCAGTTTAAGGTGCAAAGGTACAAATTTTGTCCACCTTAAGGCATGAAAATTTTGATATCCTTTTAAGGATAAACCCGTTAGAGGCCAGCTTAAGCTGTAAAGGGACAAATTTTGTCCACCTTAAGGCATGGAAATTTTGATATCCTTTTAAGGATAAACCCGTTAGAGGCCAACATAAGGTGCAAAGGGACAAATTTTGTCCACCTTAAGGCATAAAAATTTTGATATCCTTTTAAGGATGAACCCGTTAGAGGCCTCTTAAGGTGCAAAGGGACAAATTTTGTCCACCTTAAGTCATGGAAATTTTGATATCCTTTTAAGGATAAACCCATTAGAGGCCAGCTTAAGGTGCAAAGGGACAAATTTTTTCCACTTTAAGGCATGAAAATTTTGATATCATTGCAAGGATAAACCAGTAAGAGGCCAACTTAAGGTGCAAAGGGACAAATTTTGTCCACCTTAAGTCATGGAAATATTGATATCCTTTTAAGGAGAAACTCGTTAGAGGCCAGCTTAAGGTGCAAAGGGACAAATTTTGCCCACCTTAAGGCATGAAAATTTTGATATCCTTGTAAGGATAAACCCGTTAGAGGTCAGCTTAAGGTGTAAAGGGACAAATTTTGTCCACCTTAAGGCATGGAAATTTTGATATCCTTGTAAGGATAAACCCGTAAGAGGCCAACTTAAGGTGCAAAGGGACAAATTTTGTCTACCTTAAGGCATGAAAATTTTAAGATCCTCTTAGTTGTAGGCTTAGAGAACTTTGGCATTCCAAATTCCATTGAAGGAACTCTCTTTATTTTCGATGGGTTGCCCCCATTGAGTCACAGATATTTAGAGTAAGTCCAAAATTTAATTAGAATAGTTTCATACTTGCTATTAATATGGTAGATACTGCATGAATATATTTTTTTGACACTCGTGCAACTGAACTCAGAATGAAATTTCAAGTGCCTACGTACCTCAGTAAATAGGATCAAGTCACAACGTAGTTCTGGGTGAGGTTTTTGTGTGTGTGAGATCCGTTCACAGTTTATACTCTTGCGGGCTAGGAGTGAACATGCAGTTTATACTCGTGCCTTAAGGAGTATACATGCAGTTTATACTCGTGCCTTAAGGAGTGTACATGTAGTTTATACTCGTGCCTTAAAGAGTGTACATGCAGTTTATACTCGTGCCTTAAGAAGTGTTATCTTCCTTTAAGGATAGTACTTCTTCAAGAACTTGGCGTTGATGGGGCCAATCCCCATGCCATCTGCATCAACAAGCTTGTAAGAACCATTTGAATATGTCTCTTGTACAACATATGGTCCATCCTACTTTGGGGTAAATTTTCCCCTTGACTTATGAGAAGTGATAATGAGCCTTCTTACTGCAAGGACTTGATCTCCAACTTGGAAGCACCTTAAGCAAACCCTTTTGTTGAAAGAACGAGATAGCCGGGCTTGATAACATTCAAGATTTTATTGAGCCTCCATCCTCTTCTCATCAAGAGCTTCTAACTCTACAAGATGCAAATTAGCATTTTCTTCATCGGTGAGCCCTTCTTGAATAACCAGTCTCAAAGAAGGTATTTGATGCTCAAGTGGCAGGACTACTTCAACTCCAAAAGCAAGTAAATATGGGGTTGCTTGTGTTAGTGTACGGTAAGTTGTCCTATACGCCCGTAAAGATTCTTCCATTCTCTCATGCCAATTTGGAGACGACTTTCTTCAACAAGTTGCATAAAGTCTTATTGAAGGGTTCAGCTAGACCATTGGCGGCAGCATGATACATTGAAGACTTGCGCTGCTTGAAGCCAAAGAGGTCACAGATCTTGTTCATCAACTTATTATCAAACGGCTTACCATTGTCAGTTATTATATATTGAGGGATTCCAAAGCGATAGATGATATTCACTCAGATGAAGTTCACAACATTTTCTTTCTTTACTTTCTTGAGAGCAACAGCTTCTGTCCATTTTGAGAAGTAATCTGTCGCAGCCAAGATATATAAGTATCCACCAGAAGACTTTGGTAGTGGACCAACAACATCCATTCCCCAAGTATTGAATGGCCAAGACGCTACAATTGGATGTAGCACCTCTGGAGGTTGATGTATGAAATTTGCATGGAATTGAAAAGCTTTTCATCTTCTCACATAGTCCAAGCAATCTTTCACCATTATTGGCCAATAATATCCCATCCTTTTAATGTAAAAATGGAGCTTCGGTCCAGACTGATGTGATCCATAAACTTTTGAGTGCACTTCTTGCAAAGCTTGAATTGCTTCTTCCTCTCCTAAACATCGTAAGAGTACTCTTTCAAATGGTCTTCTATACATTGTGTCTTTGTAGTAAAGGAAGAGAGGTGTACGACGACGAATGTCAGTCTTTCTCCTTGGATCTTCTGGAAGTATCCCATAACATAAGTAATCGATAATAAGTTGTCGCCAATCCTCTTTTATAGTTTCAGATACGGGAATGAGGTATTCAACTTTATCTTCTTCATCATTGTTTGATGGAGGTACTACTCATTCTTGGCGGACAGTAACTTGTGTTTGATTTGGAAGGGTCAGGGTTGAGGCCAAAGTAGCTAGGGCATCAGCTTGCTTATTTTTCTTTCTTGGCACATACTGTAGGGTTACTTCTCCAAGCCATCCAATCAACTTTCGTGCATATTTATGATATGGTCTTAACTCAGGCTTCCGTACTTCATAGCTTCCCAACAACTGCTTTATCACCAATTGAGAGTCGCCAAAAACTTGTAATTGCAATTGCTTCATATCGATAGCCATCTCTAGTCTGAGTATGAGCGCTTGATACTTAGCAACATTATTGGAGCAACGATTCGTCAAGGTAAAAGAGTAGGGGATGACCTCTTCTTGTGGAGTGACAAACACTATGCCAGCACCAACTCCATCTCTATATGTAGCACCATCAAAATACACCTTCCATGGGGATCTAACTCCAACAGCCATTGCATCTTCATCAGGGAGTTCATCGCTCAGCTCTCAGTCATCAGGTATTGGGTGATCTGCCAAGAAGTCAGCCAATGTTTGTCCTTTTACAGCTTTTGGGGGAACATACACAATCTCAAACTGTTGAAATTAAAGGTACCATTTTGTAAGTCGGTCACTAAGGACTGTTTCAACATTACAAAATTGATGGGATTTACCCTAGAGACAAGTCGAACAACATGAGCCTGAAAGTAGTGTTTCATCTTTGAATCGAGAAGGCTAATGCCAAACATAACTTCTCAATTGGAGAATACCTTAGCTCATTCGGCGTCATCATTATGCTCAAATAGTAAAGAGAATTTTCCTTGCCTTCACTATTTTCTTGAGCTTATAGTGCTCCAACTGACCTCTTTTGTGCCGCGATATAGAGTATCAATGGTTTTCCAGGTATAGGTGCCGCAAGAACTGGTGGCTTCATTAAGTATGATTTGATACTCTCAAAGGCATTACTACAAGCTTAGTCCCATTCAAAAGGAGTGTCCTTCTTCATGAGGTGACTAAATGGTTGACATTTTCCAGTCAGGTTTGAGATGGACCTCCTTAAATATGCTAGCCTTCCTTGAAGGCTTTTTAACTTATGAATATCCCGAGGCTCGGGCATCTTCAAAATTGCATCAACCTTAGCTTGATCAATTTCAATTCCTCGGTGTCGCACAATGAAGCCAAGAAATTTTCTCGAAGTAACTCCAAAGGCACACTTCAATGGATTCATCCTAAGTTGATATCTTCGAAGTAACTCGAATACCATTCTTAGGTCTTTTAAGTGGTCGTCTCTCTTTCTTGACTTCACTAATAGATCATCCACATAACATTCAACATTTTTATAGAGCAGGCCGTCAAAGATGTTCTGCATAGACCTTTGATAAGTGAAGCCAACATTCTTCAAACCAAAAGGCATCACCTTGTAGCAATAAATACCTTTGGGTGTACGAAACGCAGTGAGTTCTTCATCCTTTGGCGCCATACGGATTTGATTGTAGTCGGATGAACCATCCATAAAGGACATTTCTTCATAACCAGTGGTAGCATCAATCATTAACTACGGTATGGGAATTGGGAAATCATCCTTAGGACATGCGCTATTGAGATCTCGAAAGTCGACACAAACTCAAATTTGGCCATTCTTCTTCCCTACTGGAACAATACTTGAGATCTATGTGGGATATTTGACTTCACGAATAAAGCCAGCTTCAATGAGTTTGTTAACTTCATTTTTAATTAGTGGAACCAACTCCAGCCTAAAGCGTCTTTGGGCTTGCTTAACAGGACGGGCAGCATTCTTAACTGCCAACTGATGGACCGCTACTTTTGGATCTAAGCTAGGCATTTCCTTATAGCTCCAGGCGAAGACATTCATATATTCTTTGAGAATGTCCATATAAGCGATTTTCTCCTCTACTTCTAGAAACGCACTCAGGTAAATTAGTCTTGGTTCTTCATTGGTTCCAAGATTAACTTCCTTCAAGAGATCTATTATGGCCTTTACTCCTTCAAGTTGTGATGGAGCATCTCCAGCATCTTCTTCTCTTGAGGATCATCATCATTGACGGATATATGATAACACCTAAAGGCATCTTCTATATCTTCATCAACCTTTATTTGAGATGAGATATTTTTATCGTTTTGAGTCGTAACATGATATGAGGAGCCAACACTCTCTTCATCTTCTTCGCGTTGCTTGGTATAAACCATGGTATGCGATTTTGCTTTTAGCACCTCATTACATAAAACTACCAGTTTCGTCCGTCGCTTCATTCTAGAAGGAATCAAACTTTGGAAATTCTTTTGTATTTTAAGTGAAGAGTGGATTATCGTGCTTTGATGACTCCTCTTACACTTGTTGTTTTTCTTCTTATTTAGAGGTCCCAACTTTTCAAACACAGAAGTTCTTACAGTTGACCCTCCAAGTCGGTCAAATACAGAGGGTCTTTTATTAGCAGCAGTGGATTCTTCTTACACGGTAATGTAATTACTGACTGCCCTTCTTATGGAGATGCGAGTTGGAGGTGGTTGCGTGTATCCTAGGCCTTCACATGCCTACCTGGTTGTACCCTTCAACGGAAGTTTTCCTAACCATGATGGATCATTAGAATTGTATACAGCCTTCACAAATAGCTTATATGCATTTGGGTTAATACCTTCTTTCATACGTTTTGCAGGGAGTGTCATATCTTGTGGAAGATTTTGAGCCACAAACTCTTCAAGAAGTCTTGAGGATGGATTTATTGCATCAATCTTCCTGATAGGTAAAGTTAGCCCCTTCAGCACATTATCTTGGGAATCCGATGGGTGTTCTTTTTCTTTCCTTATCTTTGGTATGTAACGAAGAATGGGAGTTGCCTTCTTTTTTGTAGAAGCGATACCTTCTTTATTTGAAGTGGAGAAGGGCTTCCTTTTGGTGAATTTTTTGATAGTCACCGCGACCTTCTTAGATGCAAGATCGTCACACTTGGTCTTGGTGACATCTTCAATCCTTTTCTCATCTACAATATGATTCTTTAAGTAGAATTTTGCATCGACAAAATGTGACTCAGCTTCAATGAATGGCTTATCATCGGCGATTATCGTTCTTTCCACTCCGTTTTTGAGGTACTTCAAGCATTAATAGTAATAGGATGAGATAATTTTGTTCCCGTGCACCCAAGGCCTACCAAGTAATACATTGTATGAAGTTTTGGTATCGATCACATGCATCAATGGGTTTGATTGAAAATTATTCATACTAATCCCCAACTTGATACATCCCATGGCCTTTTGGCCCCCTTGGTTGAAGACTTGGATCATTATACGGCTTTCTTCTAGTTAGCTAGTAGTGATGCCAAGCTCCTTCATCATACAGATAGGCAGGATATTGACTCCAGATCCTTCGTCTATCAAGATTCTATTGATCTTCTTTCCTAGAATTTGACTTACCATGTATAAGGGACGATTATGTAGGGTCTCACCAAGCAAAAGATCGTTATTTGTGAATGTGATTTTTGTATCACACACATGTGCCTCTTCGCCAAGAGTTTCAGCCAACCGTTCGAAAGATGAAGGAACTTCCATGGGTAGATTCTCACCCTTTGCCCCCTCTTTGGCGGTATTTTCGGTAAGAATTCCTATAAAGTCACCGAACGCCGAAGTTTTTGGGGGTGAAACTCTGTCACCCTCGTCTTCTTTGGGAGTTCAACCAACTTCTATTTCCTTAGTTTCTTCACCACTCTCCTTCCGATTGGCTGCTCTTACGTCTCCTTTCGTAAACTCATCTTCTTACATCTGCGTCTAGTCACTAAAGTCCAACCTTTATCATCGTCTTTGTCAACCGAAGACCTGTCAGGATTTAATATCTCCTCCTTATGCTCCTTGACATAAATTTTAATCGTGCCGAGCGAGCCAAAAGTGATAAAGATTTTATGAGAACTGGCTGTCTCCTCGTCGAAAAAGATTTTCTTCTCTTTTTTCAGTTGCATACCTTTATCTTTAAAGACAAAGCATTTCTCCAGAGGGTGACTTATGAGCCTATGATATTTGCAATAATTAGGGTCATTGGTCCTTCCAGCTTCGTTGGGACACTTCATCTCTGGGAGTTCGATGAGCTTATGCTGGAGGAGTTCATCGAAAATCTCAGCAACATCAGAATCAAGGAAGGGATATTCCTTTTCTTGCATCTCCTTTAACGTTTTTTTATTTGGACATGCTCTAGAAGTCGTCTTTACACTTTCTTCTTGCTCACCTTTGTGGTGACTTTCACAAGAGACACATCAACATTCATGGATTCTTTGTTATCATTTTTAGGGATAAACTTACCCCATCTCTTGGGTTCTTACTTATCCTTTCCCCTTCGAGGGTCATGGATTGGCGTTCCTTCCTTTCCAGTAGAAGACATGCTCAACTCCATGTTGTGATCACGAGTAGCTAACTCTTCAAAGGATTTTGCCTTAATGTCTTGCAAGATGTAGAGAATCCCCCAGTGCATTCCTTGGATGCACATCTCTATCGCAGAAGTTTCGCTGAGCCTATCTTTACAGTTTAGGCTAGCATTTCTCCATCGATTGATGAAGTCAATGACTGATTCGTCCTTTCTTTCCCGAGTATTTGTGAGCTCTACCATGCTCACTGTACGCCTTGTTCTATAAAAGCGATTCAGGAACTTATGTTCCAGTTGCTCCCAACTATCGATGGAGTTAGGCTCGAGATCCGTATACTAATCAAAGGTGTTTCCCTTTAGGGAACGAACAAACTGTTTGACAAAATAGTCACCGTAAGTTCTAACATTATTACATGTCTCGACAAAGTGTGCGACATATTGTTTTGGGTTACCTCTGCCCTCAAATTATTGAAATTTGGGGGGTTGATAGCCAGCAGGCATTTTGAGGCTATCTATTCATGTAGTGTAAGGCTTGGCATATGCAAAGAAAAACTTGGTGACAACATCATACTTGTCTTTGAGGGTCCCTTCAATAAATTCCCTCAATTGCCTAATCGGGATCATTCCCTTAGCCGAAACTTACACCTCTTTAGTCGATGGTGTTTGTTTCATAGGATTTTCTATCTCATGGACCTCTGGAGCTTTTCCCGGCACATGGCTAGATTCTCCATCTATCAAGTCTTCCACCCTATCAACTATCTTATCAATCCTAGCCTCTTGATTCTGAACATAGTTGGTCAGGCCTTCAATTGCCTTTGTCAGATTCGCAAGCTGCTCCTCTACAGACGAGACATCAGTTACCATTGCTTGCATGATCACCGAAGATGTTGGAGAGTAACAAGAATTATCACATAAGTTGATCTTTGAAGTACTTAGCTTATGTGGTGTAAGTGGAGATGACGCATTTGTTGAACGACCATCGCTCTTGGCTCTAGAGTATTTGGAATCGGAATGCTCAAGTAGAGCTAGAGTTTTTTTCAACGATTCGGCCACACTGCTTCCTCCTTCTGAAGCACTTGCATTGGACTTCATTCCTTTCGGGGTTGAAGATCCAAAAATTATAGTTAGTGCAGACAACACTGGATATGTTTGTTGTCCTAGAAAGCCTATCTTGCTTCCTGTGACAGCTCTCAGGCTTCCGAAAGTAACACCAAGGATGCTTTCTACTTCAGTAGAGAACTTTGAATCTGCAGCCTTGGAAGCAGTTGATTGAGAATTGACCTTCTTGGAAGTCATTTTGTTGTTCTTAAACTTTGAAGTATGAAAAATTGAGATGAGAGGTAGAGATTGTCCCACTGGGCGTGCCAGAATTTGTTGGACAATAAAATTTTCGAGACCGAAAAATAAATAATTCGAGACAAGAAAATATTTCAACAATCGATTTTATTGATTTCAATAAGTGAATGTTACAATCTCTATGAATCCTCTGATTCGCTTTTTCAAATATAAATTCAAGGGCTTAAAGCTTAGTCTTGAATTTGAATTTGATTTGATGGACTTGAGGGACTTGATCTTGACTTGCACTTGAATTCAAGAGCTTTTGAGCTTGTTCTTGAATATTGCAATCTTGATCTTGAACTTTGATGAACTTGATTTGAATGCTTGAGCTTTAAGGAGAAATTGGGGCGTTTGATCCACGAGCTTTCTCTTGCTACTTGTTAGAGTTCTGGGGTCCCTTTTCTGAATTATGAGACCCCTATTTATACTTGTGGAAAAAGAAGAGTCGTGAATCAATATAGACTTCCTTTGACCAATCAGATTTGAGTGATGTGGCGCCTTTTTATGGGCTTTTATTTCATGGGCCTGTTACATCAGTTTGACATGTGATATGGTCCTATTGGCTCCTTCACTTGACTTGGCATGCCATGTCATTTGACACGTGGCGCTTATTTGGGCCTCTAGAATATAACAATATCTTGGGCTTAGTAAAGTGGGCTCATCTTTTGTAGCCCAAATTAATGGACTAACCCAATAAATATTGGGCCTTATTTAAATTTATACTTATTTGGACTTAAATAATTAATTCAATTATATTAATCCGCAATATTTATTTGAGACTAATATATTTTGAATTTAATATAATCCGAATTTTTTACGGATTTAAATTTAATAAAATTGAATCGCCCACATCTATATCTATAAATATCTATATGCATGCATGAAGAGTATAATTGCAAACAAATTAAAGCATATGGCATTGGATTCTATTGTTTCCTCAAATTCAAGCGCCAGGAGATGGACAGACCGCATAAGCAATGTCCTTCAAAAAGAAGTTGACGTTGACTTTAATCTTCTACTTTCAAGTTGTGTCCTATAGGTTATCGAAACACTAACTGACCAGAAACCAGAAACCTATACTCCTCAGCTTATTGGCATTGGACTCTATCAACACTTAAGGCCAGATTTACATCAAATGGAAAGGTACAAACTTGTTGCTATTACTGACATTCTTAAGCTTGAAAATCCTCAATTTTGATCACCTTTTAATCAACAAACTCAGAGACAACGACTTTGTTTTTTATGCTAGATAAAACTGCTTCATGGACATAGATGAGGAGATTTTAGCTTGGATAGTAGCCATAGATGGTCTATTCTTGCTTAACATCCTCTATTCAGCCTATGGCAATAATGTGCATGATACTCATGAAAATAATATTGATGACTTCATTTTCACCCTTGAATTTATGATGCTTGAGAACCAAATCCTCTTTGTGGTCGTGAGGCAAATTAAAAAGCTTCTATGCCCTTCTTCCCTTGAGGACAGAGAGATGATGAGTTAATTTCCATGTTTGGTGCTTGTGTGAAATGCATTGCCCACTTCCTTTTCTGCAAACAATGAGTACCATAGAAATAATGCCAAAGAAACTTGGCCTCTCTATTTGTTCAATCTTATAATATCGTTTAATCCTCAATGATCATGTAGATTTTGCTTTGGTTCCTATTTCAAATTTCATCCATCACTATTAAACATGATGATAAAGATGAAGAAGAGGATCAAGAGCAAGATACACATGAAGACCACCACTCACAATTTTGGGAGAAACTTGGAGGTTTTGGAGCCAATTGGCCCAAGAAACGTGCAAAAACTTGTAAAGTCTATTAATCGGGTTGTAGCAAACATGCCATGGTAAAAAAAAATTTAGGGATATTTAGTAAAAGCAAGGAAAGAAATGGAGACAAAGAGAGCAAGAATATCAGAGCTATACAACGTCTAAATTATGGTGTTATGCCAGAGTCAGATGCAGCCCAATCCAAGCGGGTATCAATAGGATTAAATTTGAACAAGGTTCTTCAACCTTATACCTTCCTATTATCACCATGAATGTTGACTCCATAGTCATACTTAGAAACTTGATGGTCTATGAAGTTGCCATGTTGAAATCAAAGCCCATATTTATCAAATCCATCAATCTAATGAGTGGGATAGCAGATGCAATTGAGGGCGTAAGGTTGCTTAGGGAAGCAACTATTATCCAAGGGAATTTGACTGATTATGAAATTGCCACTTCAGTACCATGTAAAGGTCATATGTGAGGTTTAGTGGATGCTCTAATGTGGAGACTACCATGGAGAAAGTCAGCAAGTACTAAGACGGGGTGGCATCCGCATCCACAACCTGGTATAAAAAGCAAAGTTCTTTTTAATAATAATAAAAAATTAAGCATGGTGAATGAAAGTGCACTTGTTGACGCCTTTAACAAAACCAAATGGAGGAAAAGAGCAATAAAAATTTGAGAATACTGATGATCTTAAACGGAGTTCGAGATGAGATGCAGTAAGATGCTAGCTTTTAGTGCTCATAAAATTTACCTAGTTTTCTGATTTCTAGGATATAAAACAGGGACAATTTAAGAATTTGCAATATTTGATCAGATTAATGGCTAGGCCGAAAAACCGAAACTCTCTAAGCATTCATGTCAAACAAGTTAAGATTCCATGAATTTGGATGGGATATCTGGAAAAGCAGGAGACAACACATTCTAGTTGTACGGGGTATCGAAAGTGATTTCTACTGACAATTTGATTTTGAAGAAGGCAGATTTGAAAAAATAACAGAGGTCATAATGTTAGAAGCAACAAAGATTAAGTAGGACAAATGAATGGGAAGTGACTACAACATACAATTTGTTTTTTATCCAACTTTTATTGTATAATAGATGAACTGGTCGTACAAACTACAAAAGATAATTGTCTAGGGAGGTGTAAAACGTTAGAAGTAGAATAGATGAACAGAAGTGTCTCCAACTTACAAGACTTTTGTATAACAGATGCATAGAAGAAGAAAGTACAGCAGATGCTCATAAGCGCAAAATTAAACCAAACCATGAAATTTGCCGATCATACATAAGTACAACAACATCACTATTTTCTGAAAGTTGGCTACAAAGTAAGAGCTTAAGAGTGATCTCTAATTCAATTAAACTAATGCTAGAATTTTGTATTTATGAAGCTCACTTGTATGCCACGCCCTAATCATCAGATTTTTATTTTATAAAACTAATAGTCAATCAACAAATGAAAACAATAATAACTTGTTTCCACACGGCTAGTTTCAGCTAAAATGATTCCAAGCAACCACCATGTTACCTGTACAGTGAAATAATATCCAAATTTTCTGAGTTACTAGCACTTATGTTACAAAAAATAAAATTAAACATGTGGTTCCAGTGTTCTCAGTACATTTCAGATATTGTTTCACCGCTCCTCTTGAAGCATGGTACAAAGTGAAGCGATTTTCACTAAAATGAACAATTTCATATAAAGTTTGCAGTTGAGATTCCACTGACATTAGTAAAATAGGCAATTGCAGGTTATGCAAGGTACCGATTTATAGCATCTTAAAGCAGCATGATGTAATTCTCCACCTTGAAACCTGAAGTCTAAAATAATAAAATGAACTGAGGTTCACAATAGATGATTCTTATGCCCTAGATTTTACTACTAACAAATGAGTGCAGTCAATTTGCAGTAATGTATGATTGATTGATGGATCGACTCTCCTGCATAGTAGATATTCCTGACCAGGTGCAGAACACATTTTCCATTAAAGGAACATTAAGTATCAGCAGTGAATTCTAGCATAAAAATAATACGTCAAGAATATCTGGCCTAAAAGAGAAGAATTTAAAAACGACAAACATAATTGAGGAACTGCCGCTGAGAGAGTTTTCTTTCTAGAGGTTGGCACAATAGTTAAGTGTTTCACTAAGGCTGCTACTCAATATAGGAGCGAAAAGTTGTAGACACAAATCTGCAAATAAGCAGAATCATAAAATTCTACTCTGGAAGTGCAAACAGGGAAGTGAAAAGCCATATAAACTGCTACGTTAAACTCTTAAATGTACAACAGTTTTGCAAAACCAAATAAGAAAGACATATAATAGGAATTATATTAGTTCGAATACAAACTCCATTAGGAGCGTTGGAAGGGTGAAAAGACATTGACGTTCAGATAAAAAGACTTACAACTTGATTTTGTGGGCGAAGAATTTCACCAATGTTTTGACCTAGCTTTAACAACGGACATACAGAAATCTGAACATAAAATAGAATGAATTCTTTTTGACCCTCCGGCTGGATTTGAAATGGATCAGGTAGGGCATCCGTTTACAACGTGGGTGCCAGATGAAAATTGTAAACCTCAAAATTTTGGTGTTTGGGAGTTAACAGGGCATACCAGATAGATTTACAGAGAAGAAGAAAGATTGTTGGGGTACTGCCATGACATTTCTGCTCTTAAAGAGAGTAATTGGTATTATTATTGATATCTACTCATTGAAGTGAAGAGCCTGAAAACTGTTTCGTAGGTGCTTGTTGGGTGTTTTGGAGCGCGCAGATATAGGGTTGAAAATTCTGATTGAAGTTAAATGGCTGGGGGTAATTTCAGAATTTAAATAAGTTTATTTTAATTAGATGAGTTGGGGTATTTTAGTAATTTTATTTTTAAGTTCTTTGAGTTGATACTTTTAAGATAGTATATATATACTAGTTTAGTATACGTGCTTTGCACGTGTGTCTTACGTTAATATATTTGAGTTACAAAAAAAAATACCAACGAAAAACTTTAAGTTCCTAAAATAGTTCAATTTTTTGAAGTTTAATTACACCTCTTTTTAAGAAATTATAGACGACTTATTGCTTAGAACTTCAAAATAAATTGAGAATTTGTTATTTAAACTTTCTAGTTCTTATTCAATATTTAGATTCAAATATTAAAACTAATATTAACCTTAAAATACCTTTCAAAATTCAAAATTCAAATTTCAACAAATCACTTAAGAAAAATATTGTAAACTTATCAACTTCTTTTGATGGAAAGAACTACTACTATTAATTCTTCTAAAAGTCAAGCTAGAAGAAAAATTAAGGTCAAAATAAATTTAAATGATTTGTTTGCTTTTAATCTAACTGAAGACATTAACAAACTCAGTTGAGAAATCAGTGAAAATTTCGTTGAAGCCCTCAAGTACATGTTAGTGAATGAATCAGCCTTGTGTGCAGTTTTAGTATCACCAAGGAAGAGAACCTCAAGTTCAGTGTCCTCTCTGTTATACCACCATGATACAAAACCAAAAGGAAGGGCAACGGCATTCCCTTTCTTAATGGGAATCACCTCTTCGTATTTTGAAGGAAGAACAATTTTAGCTACTTCAGAACCTGATGTATTCAGATAAATAAGTGACTAAAATAAACAGATCTATACATAAGGTATATATATCAAAAAATCAAGATGTCTAAATATGAAAAACCATCGAATCAGAGTTTATAACAGAGTAAGCAATGCATATATATATGAAACAAACTTCCATTTTTTTTTTGTATTAAGGTAGCTCGGCTCTCTTAACCAATAATAACAGCATACTCATTGATGGGTCTGGGAGTGTGGTGTGTAAGCAGATTTTACTCTATCTCATAAATCTATAACAAATACGATAAAATAAACTATAAATAACAATCAAAACAAATAATGCATTTTAACTAAGAACACAATACAATATAATAGATGATTTATTATCAATTCAAATACACAATTGACAACATAACAACAAGTGAGTTGCACAAAAATTAAACCAAACAAATGAAAACGTTAAGAGAAAAAAAACTATTCCTTAGTGGCTTTTATTGATGTAATTTAATCACCACATAAAGCAACTCCTTTTATAGAAAGAGTATTTATAAACAAAAAAAAAATGATTTTAGACTCTATATAATTTGTATTAGGATACTGAAAAAAAAAAGACTCCTATAATCTATATCTATATATTAAAAGTATCCAGACCCTTAGAAAAGTGATTTGAACTTTTTGCCCTTCATTAAAAACCCGTGAAATAGACAAAAACGTCTTTTTACATTTTAAAAAAAATTTAAAACTTAAAAATTCATCAAAATTTAGTTCTTAAACCTTTCCTTATTAGAATTATATAGTTAAAATTTAGGAATTTTAAATCAATTAAAAGTTGTTTATTAAATAAATCTTTAAAAACTTTAATTAATTGGTGAGTACTATTTTGGCATTTTTTCTTCTTCACGTAAGAATTCTTTTTGCTAAAAGTTGTATTCCCAATTTATTTTAGGTATAACTTCTTTTGGTTTGGTTATTTAATTTAAGTAACAATTCATAATATTTAACACGTCTAAATCACTTAGAATTTTACCTTATATATAAAAAAGAAAAAGCTACAATCTATTTAATTAATATATTTTGGATCAAATTTACAAGAAACATAGCTCTACTTCTATTTTTTCTCCTTATTTCATTATAAATTCAAGTTGTCTTTTTGTTTTTCTTTTTTAGCTAAAATTTAGGAATTTTAAATCAATTAAAAATTGTATCTTAAATAAATCTTTAAAAACTTTAATTAATTGGTGAGTACTATTTTGGCATTATTTTTTCTTCACATAAGAATCCTTTTGGCTAAATATTTTGTTTCCAATTTATTTTAGTTATAACTTCTTTTGATTTGGCTATTTAATTTAAGTAAGAATTCGAAATATTTAACACTTCTAAATTACTTAGAATTTTACCTTAAATAAAAAAAACTACAATTCTACTTAATTAATATATTTTGGATCAAATTTACAAGAAACATAGCTCTATGTTTATTTTTCTCCTTATTTGTTATTAATTCAAGTTGTCTTTTTCTTTTGTGTGTGTAGTCCTCATTAATTATCACCTTCTCCATCTTTCTTTATTTTTTTAGTTAATAACTTTAAATATTATATTATATAAATTATGATTAAATCATCGACAACTGACAATAAAATTTTCTCTTTTGATAATTTCTGATTTTCTCTTTCAATAGAAAATTTTTAATCGAAAATTGAAAGAAATAAGCATGTCGCCACCGAGTAAAGTGGTCAAAAATATCAAAGATTTATCTCTTTTCTTTTTTTCTTCCTTTATTTAATTGTGACATTGTTTTGATTGTATTATTTAACTATTTCGTTGGTATTATACTTGAATTATTAATTAAACTTATTAGTTGAGTTCTAAACATAAGCTTATAATAAGTGTTGGATCTTGATATGCATAACTTTTGTTTGAATGGTGAACATATAAATTTAGGATTATAGCCGACTCTTTCAATTTTGGGCTTACTAATTCAGTTTGAAGGCGGATCAAGTACATTATTTGTTGTAAATTGAGTTAATCTATCTACCTACTGTAATAAAATCCTAAATATAAATGTTAGTTGACAAAAATATTTTTCGAGGAATCTTCCCAACATATTGAATATCATACATCAGCCAATGAAGTAGAGAAATTAATTGGGTTGAACAGATTAGTTGAGGAATCTCCTGAAGAAACTAACAAACCTAAAGAATTCAAATAAAATAATAGTTGTGTTGATATGAAATTAAAGAAGATGAAAAGAGAGATTGAGAGAATTAAAGAAAGAGATAAACTAAAGAGAATATAATTTTCTTTGTAAATTTTATTGTGTTTAAATTAGATACTTGCTTCTTGGTTGGCTAATTTCTACTTTTTCATATAATTGAATAATAGCTGAAAATAGCCGTAATGTGAAGATGCTAACAAACAAAAAATGCAATACACATCTGAAAAATCATCATGCTTTTTATATCTTGAATGATTTTATAAAATTGAATTTATTAAACTAAGGTACATGCGCTAGCTGCGTACAACTAAACTAGTATAACAAAAAGGACTCTCACTCAATTTTTATTCTGTAAATTAAAAATATTTTGCCATAAATATAAATAAAAGTTTTTTATTTCCCACAAAAGGGCAGTGTTCTAGTTTTACAAAACAACGCATTTGTTTTTCCAAAAAAGGCAATATCTTTGAACTCCTACTATATATATAATTCTTAGATTGTAAAAAATAATGACAACTTACACGTTTTTATTTTGTCAATAATAAGACAATGTTTGTTAGACTCCTATTATATATCTATTTTACCAAAAAAAAAAAAAAAGGAGAGATATTTTTTATTTTTAAAATCTAATAAAGAAATAGAAAATGAAAATTTTATCTAAAGAAGTGTCTTTTAATTAAGGGTAAGAAGTTATATCTATAATCTATAATCTATATCTATAATATATTAAAAGTGTGAAGATCTTTAGAAAAGTGATTTGAATTTTTTACCCTTCATTAAAAGACTCTTCTTTAGACAAAACTGTCTTTTCACTATCTTTTTAAATTTATTATTTAATTATTTTTGTTATATTAATTTGAATTCCTAAAATATATGACACTCCTAAAATATATGGTAGGAGAATTAATTAATATTTTCCTTTCTACTAGACTTCCTAAAATATATGTGACTCCTAAAAATTTAGTAGGAGAATTAATTAATATTTTTCTTTCTACTATTCAATTAGAAAAATACTCCTAAAATAGGACTTTATTAAGGAAATACTTGTACGTTAAACTAGAGAACAAACCGGTTTGCCTATTGAGAGAATATGATTGATGATCATCTAACTTGATTCGATTGCATGCCTAGATTGGTGGATGCTTGATTTTTTAACCCTCAACTTCTTCATTGTTTTTGTCAACATAATAGAATTTAACATGTGTGTCTGTGTATATATATATATATATATATATCTTCTTTGTTTTCATTCAAAATCATTCTTTAGGGTCAAAATTTTCGCTCAGATAAGAATTAGTGGGATCAAGATCGAAGCTTTGTGATCACTATTATTTTTTCTTATAGTTTACAGGTCGTAGATGAATGTCGGTTGGCTTTGAAGAATTTCTTGTGTAAATGTTAGGTTTAATTATATTATTTTGATATCTTTATTATCTTATTGTTTTATTTTAATTTACAAATGCTAGATGAATGTGGGTCAGCTTTGAATTTTTTTTTAGGTAAAGGTTAGGTTTAATTGTATTATCGTAATATCTCTATTAGTTTGTTATTTTGTGGTAGTTTACAGTTCATAAATGAATCCCGATTGGCTTTGAGAATTTTTTTTGTGTAAAATTTATGTTTAATTGTATTGTTTTGATATCACTTTTATCGTATTATTTTATTGTAGTTTACAGGAGATAGATAAATGTTGGTCGATTTTGAGGAATTTTTTTATGTAAAGGTTAGGTTTAGTTATATTATTTTGATATCTCTATTATCGTATTATTTTGTTTTTTATTTACAGGCGGTAGATGAGTGTCGAACGACTTTGAGAAAATTTGTGTGTGTAAAGATTAGATTTAATTATATTATTTTGATGTCGCTATCATTGTATTATTTTGTTGCAATTTACAGATGGTAGATGAATGTCGATCGACTTTTAAAAATATTTTTCATAAAGATTAGGTTTAATAAATAAATTCTCCATCTTTTAATTATTATATTCATCTTTATTATTTAAATAAATATCCTATTTGATTTAATGTTTGAACTCATTAAAGTGGGGTACACGTGCAAAGTGCATACACCTAAACTAGTATATATATATATATATATATATATATATATATATATATATATATATATATATTAAAAGTATGAACACTCTTAAAAAAGTGATTTAAACTTTTTGCCCTTCATTAAAAGTCTTTCCTTCAGACAAAATCGTCTTTTCACTATCCTACAATTATTAATTAATTATTAGATTATAGTATTTAAAATTAAGGAGTCCTAAAATATATAGTAAGAGGTATTTAGGGAATTACTAATTAAAGAGTCCAAAAATATATGATAAGAGCTAAGTATTAGAATAATTCATAATTAAAGTATCCTAAAATATATGGTCCAAATAACTTTATGTATTAAATTCTTCTTTATTTGAATCATGTAATTCTTTATTTGAGTTGGGTTAAAAGATATTTAAGATTTAAATATTTTAAAGTTATTGAAATTTTTATTTATTCAATGTATGTAAAATTTGTTTTTGTTTATAAAGTTGTGTGTGTAAATATTTTGACAAAAAATATTTTAATTGTTGAATCGTTCTCCATTTGATCTACCAAAGTCCTAATACTTAACATTTTAAAACTCAATTGGTTTAAATCATAATATTTCACACTTCTAAATTAATTAGAATTTTACTTTATATACAAAAAATAATTTCTATAATCCTATTTAAGCAATATTTTGGATTACAATTGACAGGAAACACACCATTCTTCTATTTCTACTTGTATTTTTTCTCTTATTTTGATTTTGAATCAAGTCATCTTCTTATATTCATTATTATCATTATTTTATATCTTTTTTTCTTTCTTTTTATCAATAGTTTTAATAATTATATATGAATTATAAATAATCAATAATTTCTCGTGTTTCTCTTTCAGTTGAAAATTTTGATCAAAGTAACAGACGAACCAAGCATGTTACCGCTGAATGAAATAGCCAAAAATCTAAGGTTGTCCCTTTCTCTTCTTTTCGTTCTTTGTTTAGTTATGACTTAGTTTTGGTTATGCTATTTAATTATATTTCGATATATTATTTGTTAGTAATATAGCTGAATCTTTACTTAAACTTATTTGTTGAATTCAAACATATAAAGTTATAATTAAGTGCTAAATCAGAACGTATCCATTATCGTCAAAATAACTCTACCTTATATTTTATTGCTGTGTGTTTGTGTGGGAATTATAGTTTTTATGATTGATTTATGAACCAATTTCATGTTTATTATGAACCAGGCTCTCGATTTTTGTGGGGCTTATAATTGACTTTTGAACTAGGTTCATGTTTATTATGAACCAGGTTCTCGATTATTGTGGGGCTGACCTATTTGGCTAGGTGATGTGCAACAGCATAATTGTTTAAATAAGGAATACATAATTAACGTTTTGAAAAGAATCCAAAATCTTACTGTCAAAAGGAAATCCTTTTATTATGGTAAAAAAGTGTATTCTAGCAGGTTTCCTTATGCAAGTTGGTTTCCACAAGAAAAAGTTTTTTGGTGACCTAAACGAAGTCAAAGTGCAAGCAGTATATATGCAGCATTGCTGTGTGAATTGGCGTACATTCCTCCTTGCAAACGCACAGATCTGAAAATCGCTAAAAAGCAAGAAGGATCAAGCAAATAAACGATCCATAACTGTTTGGTGTGGTCAATAAAAGTGTTTCTTTTGAGTTGTAATTATCTTTGTTTTATTGATAAAAGTGAAGTGCTGGTGAGGTGTTGTAACAAGAAGGGAGTTTGACTTTTTGGAGCAATTAAGTTGTAAGAAGAACAGTAAAAGTTAACTATTGAAGTGAGGTACTTGAGTGAGTCCCTTAGATTACAGAGTTGTAATTTGAAACGTCATGAAAGTAGTGGAGATTGGAGTCAAAATCTCCTAACAAAATTTTGTGTGCAGTTTGCTTTACTGTTATTATGTTTCTCTGAACCAAGTTCCAAATACATGTGGTGAAGTTAGTTGTTTTATTAATTGGTATTAGAGACGGTCTTTTCAATATAAGGTTAATACCTTGAAAAGGATCTATGACTGCCACACCAACATCTCAGGAAGGACCTTCCTCTTTTCAACGGATAGTACTACGGATGGTGGAAAAATAGAATGATGGATTTTATTATCGGAGAAAATCACGATCTATGGAATATTGTGTTTGATGGACCAACAATCCCCACCAAGCTTAGTGAAGACGACAAAACTCGGGTACCAAAAGAAAGATTGGAGCTAGATTCAAATGATAAGATAAATGTTCAGAACAATGCGAAGGACAAAAAAATCCTAATATGTGGCATTGGTCCTGATGAATACAATAGAATATCATCCTGTTCCACCGTAAAGGAAATTTGGGACACTCTATAAAAAGCCCATGAAGGTACCAGTCAAGTGAAGAAGTCTAAAATTAATGTGCTTAATAGGAAATATGAACTATTCAGGATGAAGGAGGGAGAGACCATTCAGGAGATGCATACCAGGTTCACGTCAATTCTGAATGAGATTTACTCACTCGGTGAAGTTGTTCCCAATGAAAAGACAATTCAAAAACTTCTCAGTGTGTTACCAGAATCATGGGATAGAAAATTTTAAGAAATCTCTGAAGCGTGTAATTTGGACACCCTGACCATGGATGAGCTAATAGGAAAATGACTACTTTTCAGCTAAAAAAAATCAAGAATGTGAGATGACTGGTGGTAGAAAAGAAAAAAATCAGGTTCTAAAGGCCACTGATAAAGCTGATTTTGAGGAAGAAAATATAGCTCTCATGACCAGAAGGTTCCAAAAGATGTTATGAAAAGGTATGAACTCACAGAGGAGGAACTAGGTTTCCAAGAACAATGAAAAGGAAAATCATGACCAAGTATGTCATAAATGTGGGAGCCCAGACCACTTCATTAAATTTTTCCCACAATGGGAGATTGAGTACAAGAAGAACCATCCGACAAGGCAAAAAAAAGAAAGAAAAGAGTACACCATTCTTTCAAATCGAAGAATGACTGCCCATGAAGCCGACATCGCGGTGAAGAAGTCATTGGCTGCAATGGGTGACTCATCGGAAGGAGAATCTGATGATGATCTTGAAAATCAATCTCTAATGGCCATTGACTACTTAAACGGAGAGGATACCCTGGCTCTTATGGCATTTTCAGATTCTAATGAGGAGAAAGAAGACAAGGAGTCAAAGGAGAACATTCTTGCACTGATGGCAAGTTCTGATTTAGATGAAGATGATGAGAAACAACTTGAGGTAAGTTTCCAAGATATAAAATCTAAAATCAACACTTTCTCTAAGAAAAAGCTAGAATCTTTGTTGGCTATTCTTATAGAGGCATACTACTCAGTGTCATCTGAAAAAAAACCAACTCATGAATGACTATGCCTCTTTGAGAATTGACTATAAGGATCTTGAGGATAAAAATACTTCACTTGAGAATTCTATTGTAAATTTTAAAGAGGAAAACAATCGACTTAGCTCACTCCTCAAAGGTAAAAGTGAAATCGATTTCTCTCAGATTGCATTAGAACAAAAAGTTAAGAAATTAACCGAAGATCTTTAAGCCGCAATTGAGAGAAATAGAATTTTACTAGAAAACCTTGAAAAAACCAAACTTGATTTGGAACGACATGTCAAGTGGACCAAGTCCTCACAGATGTTGCTCCAAATTCAAGAAAGCCAGTCTACAAACAAATATGGCTTGGAATATGAAAAGGAGAAGCATCCTAAACAAGAGACACTTGTTTCTTAGGAAAGTCTTTATACTCACTGTGGTAGAACCGGTCACATTAGAAATCAGTGCCAGGATAGATTTAAGGGGATTTTGAAAAATAAAGATTTTGTTAAGAAATCCTGGAAGCAACATTTTAAGAACCTGGTTCATAAAGTTCGACTTCCCGCTTGGGCCAGTAGAAACTTGATTCATCTATTTTTCCATAAGAAGGGACCCAAGTAAATTTGGGTGCCCAAATCTAACTTTTGACTATTTTTGCAAGTAAAGGTGAGGAGAGAGAAAAAACCTTGGTATCTAGATAGTGCATGCTCCATACATATGACAGGAGCACGTGAAAATTTCCTCTCACTCACCGACCTTCAAGGGGAAGTGTAGCTTTTGGAAATGAAAAAACAGGTGAAATAATTGGGATTGGAAAAATAGGAAAGTCTCTATCTCATGCAATTGAGAATGTGTACTATGTTCTTAGTCTGAAACACAATCTTCTAAGTGTGTCTCAGATGTGCGATAAGGGAAATAATGTGATGTTCACTTCCGCTGAATATCTAGTTTCAAACTCAAAGACTGGGAACCTGGTCCTGAAAGGAAAAAGATACAAAAATGTATACAAGGCAGACATTATGGAACCTCATGGTAATAATCTTATGTGCCTTACTGCAGTTCCTGAAACCAACTAGATATGGCACAAAAATATTGGAGGCATGCTAGCTTTTCTCAACTGAACAAACTGGTTGCTAAGGACCTGATTCTTAGACTGCCTAAAACTCAATTCAATGAGGACATTATTTATGATTCCTGTGCAAGAGAAAAGCATGTCAGATCATCCTTCAAGCCTAAGAAAATAGTCAGTACTTCCAAATCCCTTGAATTGTTGCACATGGATCTATGTGGACCCATGCAGTTCAAAGTAGAGGAGGTAAAAAGTATGTGTTTGTTATTGTTAATGATTATTCAAGATTCACTTGGACTCTCTTTCTTGGGTCTAAAGATGATACATTTGATGTATTTTTGGTTTTTGTTAAACTGGTTCAAAAATAATTGAACTCTGAAATCTTAAGCATCAGGTCTGACCATGGTATGGAATTTGAGAATTCAAAATTTCTTGAATTTTGTGCTGAACATGGAATAGACCATAATTTTTTAGCCCCTAGAACCCCACAACAAAATAGGATTGTAGAAAGAAAAAACAGAGCCTTGGAAGACATGGCAAGAACTATGTTGATTGCCAGTGGTCTTCCAATGGGATATTGGGCTGAAGCTGTAAACACAACATGCTACCTTTTGAATAGATGCATGGTTCGTCCTCTCCTTGAAAAAACACCCTATGAGTTACTGAAAGGCAGAAAACCTAATATTGCTTATCTAAGGGCTTTTGGGTGTAAATGCTTTATTCACATCAATGGCAAAGAACCCCTAGGAAGTTCGATGGCAAAAATGATTAGAGAATTTTTCTTGGTTACTCATCCTAGAGTAAAGCCTATAAAGTAATAAATAAAAGAACCAATCGAGTTGAAGAGAGTGTTCATGTGATTTTTGATGAAACTAATCACTTGACTGAGGAAGGTATGCAAGTTAACAAGGAAGGACTTGGATTTTTCGGGGATGATGATGAGGATTAGGAAGTTTCATCACAACAAGAACCTGGTTCTCAAGTTATTCTGGAAAATGATCAACCCAGCAACACCAGTGATGAATCTCACACCATTGAGGGGTTACTAGTGTCAGGGGGAACAAATGAAGAACTTGTTGAACCTGGAAATACTAGTACACATGTACAAGGTACCTCAACATCAGAAGATGGACAAAGATCATAGGTCCGTAATTAGAAGCATAAGAGTTCACACCCTATGGAGAATATTCTTATCCCGTAGACTCCGGCATGCAGACTAGATCAAAATTAAGAAACTTGTGGGCCTTCCCAACTTATGTTTCCTTGGTGGAACCTAAGAATATTAAGGAAGCACTATTTCACAATGAGTGGATTATTGCCATGTAAGAAGAGCTAAACCAGCTCGAGCGCTGCAAAGAATTCTCTAAGATAATGAGCGGAGAATTTAAAATGAGTATGATGGGTGAGCTTACATTTTTTCTTGGTCTTCAAATTAAACAAACTCCTAAGGGGATATCTATTCATCAGTAAAAGTACATTAAGGAGTTTCTGCACAAGTTTGATATGGGTAATGCAAAATCAATTGACACTCCCATTAGTGTCAGCACAAGGCTGGATTTGGATGAATTTGGTATTCCTATTGCAGATACTAGGTATCGGGGAATGATTGGCTCACTTATGTATCTCACAGCAAGTCGCCCAAATATTGTGTACAATGTTGGTTTATGTGCTAGGTTTCAATCAAATCCTAAGAAATCACACTTGAAAGCTGTTAAGCGGGTTCTTAGGTACCTCAAGGGAACTCAAAACCTGGTTCTCTGGTACCCTTATGGAGATTCATTAAACTTGGTAGGGTATGCAGATACAGACTATGCTGGACACTTAATGGATCGTAAAAGCACTTCTGGGATGGCTTACTTCTTGGGCTCGTGCCTAATATCACGGGCCACAAGAAAATAGAATTCCACTGCCTTATCCATAGCCGAGGCTGAATACGTTGCAGTTGCCTCTTGCTGTGCATAGTTATTATGGATTAAACAATAATTGGAGGATTATGATGTGAAGATCGAATGTATTCCAATCATGTGCGATAACATAAACACCATGAATATGGCTAGGAACCCGGTTCATCATAAGAGGACTAAGCATATTGATGTGAGACATCACTTTTTGAGGGATAATATTAATAAAGAAAAAATTAAAGTCCATTTTTGCAAAATTGAGGATCAATTAGCAGACATATTCACTAAGGCCTTGAGCAGAGAGAATTTTGAGAAGAACCAGATCGAGCTTGGTGTACTCACTATGAACTAATGTTATGGACTTTCCCTCTTGTATTTTGGCTAGAAAAGATGACAAACACAAGCTTGTACTTAACTAACTTAGATTTATATTTTTACAGGTACACATTCTAGGCATCATCCAAATACAAGGCAAGATAGGTTCATTGATTATATTTTAGCTTCCAGAGCAACTGAGCATGAAGAAGAGTAAAAAACAAATAAACTATCAGTTATGTACCATATAGTCATGTACTGTGTATGGTTTGTACAAAATGTGTCAAATTCTTGAGCACTAGTAGAAACTTGATTCCTATATTCCCGAAGATGTTTCACCAAGTTTGGGTGTCAAAAATTGTTGTCTCTTAAACTTATATAAAAAAAACCACAAAATGCTCATGGTCTTCTTGTTCCTTTTTCGATGGAGTTCACAACTTGGTTGTTGGTGGAGTATTCCGAGAATGATGAGTCATCTCTACCACAAACCAAAACCACGTCCGTTACTCCACATATCTCTCTATCAGCATGTTCACGGGGGAAGAAATTAACCTCATTGGTCCAAATTTGGTCATTGGTGATAATGTTGATTCAATTCAAAGTGATGCTGAGTCAGATTCAGATGATAATATTTCTATTGGTACTCTTTTAATTTCTCTCAAAAAAAAAATTCATCTTTCATCGTGCCCTCTAAAAGACGTCCTTCTCGCTGAACTGCTCTTGCACAAAAGTGTTTTGAAATGATGATGTCCTTGGTTGGCTGGATTCCTTCACCTCCACTCCTACCCTCCTCTTAGTCCCGTATTTCATGTCTTGTTCCCTCTAGTACCTTTGGCTTGACTAGTGCTCAGACTAGTCATTTTTGTGCAGCACATATAGTGCTTGCTATGTTGGTCCAATGCCTTGGTTGTTGTTGTTTGCTCTGTTTTCTGTGTTTATGCGTGCTACTGGCTAATTTATATCATTGGAATGATTTTTGCTTACTATTTTGGTGGTGTTCTGGTTAGTGTTCTCTGTATTATCCTATTTCGTCTTCTTTTCAATGATGCCAACAGGGGGAAGTTCATGTATTCATGTTTTTTATGAGACATCGGGACTATGTTTGTGAAGACATGGGGACTATATTTGTGAAGTTATGCTATACATGTGCATTATTTGTCATCATAAAAAATGGGAAATATATGGAAATTATAGTTTTCATGATTGATTTATGAACCAGGTTCATGTTTATTATGAACCAGGCTCTCAATTTTTATGGGGCGGATAATTGACTTTTGAACTAGGTTCATGTTTATTATAAATCAGGTTCTCGATTATTGTGGGGCTGACCTGTTTGGCTAGGTGACGTGCAGCAGCGTAATTGTTTAAATAAGGAATAGATAATCAATGTTTTGAAAATAATCCGAAATCTTACTGTCAAAAGAAAATCCTTTTATTATGGTAAAGAAGTGTATTCTAGCAGGTTTCCTTATGCAAGTTGGTTTCCACAAGGAAAAGTTTTTTGGTGACCTAAACGGAGTCAAAGTGCAAGCAGTATATATGCAACATTGCTGTGAATTGGTGTACACTCCTCCTTGCAAACACACAGATCTAAAAATCGCTAAAAAGCAAGAAGGAGAAAACAAATAAACGAGCAATAACTGTTTGGTACTGTCAATAGAAGTGTTTCTTTTGAGTTGTAATTGTCTTTGTTTTACTGATAGAAGTGAAGTGCTGGAGAGGTGTTGTTACAAGAAGCGAGTTTGACTTCTTAGAGTGATTAAGTTATGTGAAGAGCAGTTAGAGTTAACTGTTGAAGTGAGGTACTCGAGTGAGTCCCTTAGATTACGGAGTTGTAATTTGAAACGTTATGAAAGTAGTGGAGATTGGAGTCGAAATCTCCTAACAAAATTCTGTGTGCAGTTTGCTTTTATTGTTATTATGTTTCTCTGAACCAGGTTCCAAATACGCATGGTGAAGTTGGGTGTTTTATCAGTTTGTTTGTTATAAATAATTTCATTATTTTCTCAATTTTGTTAACAAGATTATGTCGTGATGTTTCAATCATCATGAGGTTAAATATATAAATATTCAGTGAGATGTTTCAAACATGCCATATGTAAATTTTCTTTGAGGTTTTTTAATTTTGTTTGTCTCTGCCTCCTTATATTTGAATTAGTAAAAGTTTACTTGTAAAATGTGTTATTTTTTAGATTGATGCTTTGTTAATTTTGTTTGCTCAATTGGGTATTCTATATTTTTTTTGTTTTTGTCTTATCGTGCTCTTAACTAAAGAATTGTGATGTCAGTTAGTGCCAAAACACTGCTCTTGTGATGTTGAATTAGTGTCAAAACATTGTTCTTGTAATTCTTCCCTGCTTTGATTTGATATAACTAAATTTATTATAGAAGGATTATTAGATAGTTAAGCTAATGTTAAGCTAGTGTTGTCTTGCTTATTCTTATTACTATTAGCATCAGTAATCAAAACGTTAATAATTATGTGATAACTATCAAGATTCTTATATTCAAGTGATTCTATAAAATTGAACTAATTAAAGTGAGGTACATGCGCAAGGCGCGTACATCTAAACTAGTATATATATATATATATAGATAGATAGATAGAGAGAGAGAAAGAGAGAGAGAAAGGGGGGGGCGAGGGGAAAATATGGGGATGCTGATGTGGCATACTTCTAAAGTCATCATTTTCATTTATCTTTTTGTAATTTGTTTTGAGCATTTTCCTCCCTTTTTTCCTTATTTTTCTAACTAAAAAGTTGACAATATTTTACCCTATTTATAGACTATTCAGAATCAACTACTGTTGCTATATCATAACATAGAATTCAGAAGGTTGCAATGAACAATTAGTGTAAATTAATCTAATTAATAAATGCTGGATAAAATTTTTCAAAGAATACCAACGAAGAGAGCTACAAAATGGCAATAACAAGCTTCCATTTACCCCATATCCCTTTCTCCCCATCTTTGTGTGTAATGTGTAATGACATTTCATAAGCAGTTATGCATGCCATTCATTAAATTTCAATAATTTTTCTTTTTTCATTAAAAAACTTAAGAGAATCGAAAGAACGTATAGTTGTACAAGGTCGAAATGGGAATAGCCATGCAAATTCAACTTTCACTATATTCACATCTTGCAAGAGCATAGTACACTAGTAATTCAACACAACATTAGTTTTAACCATTAAACATAACATTAGTTTTAAGATACACAATATTTATGTATCATTATCGATGAAATTATAAATATATTTTATTATCATTGTATATTATTTTAATTTTATGCATTATCGTATTGTACCTTGATTTGGTATTGATATATCCTTAATTTTGATTTTCAATGAGAAGGTATTCATTATTATTTCGTAAATTGATAACTGTTGCTATTTTCTATCGCAACAAAGTTGAATGTAGAGTTGAATTATCGAAATAACAACTAAACATTGAGAGGATATTTTCATCTGTGTTTCTTCCTTTTGTGATTAGTGATTTTAAGTTATATAATTATTCTATCGTTTTTTAAATTTTATCATATTTAACTCCTTTTATCTTCTTAATGGATCAAATGTGGAATTGTTCAAGATAAACAAGAAAAATAAATCAAAAAGATCAAATTAAAGAAGGGATTCAACATGTTCTTTGGTTTATGATTATAATAGATTGATTTTGACAGGGCATGCTATATTCCTCCCTCTTCCTATCCAGAATCTATTTAATTATTGCTAACAGATTTATTATATTAAACATTATCTAAACTTAAACAGCTTCTTTGTATTATGGTGAAATAACATGAAGATATTAGATGTGATTACAGTTAAAAAATATCAATATAATGTTTAGAACTTCAATCAAATAAAACTTTATTGTGAAATATATATATCAAGAATATAGCATTTATAAGTAAGTATTAGGTTAGGTATATAATCTATATATACGTGGCACCTCTCAATGACCTTCATTTCAATTTTTCTTTTTTCTCCCTTTTTTAAAGCTTTTTTCTAATTTCTTTTTGTTTTTAACCCTATTTTTTTTAATGTTGTAATAATAAATGACTCTATAGTTAATACTCCACATACTATTGAAATAGTTTTATCATTCCAACCACTAAGATTCCTTATTTATGGAGAAAAAAGAATTGAAAAAGTCTTTAGCAATTAGAAGAATAAAATCACAAATAGCTACACACACATACTAGAATAGTGTACGTGCGTTGCACGTGTATGAAATATTTTTTTAGAATAAATGTATATAGAAAATATATTAGTTGTGCATGTGTTATTTTATTAAATATAAATTTTTTTAAGAAACAACGCAAAATTTTCAAGATAAAAAAGTTTACTTGATTAAAGAGGAATTTAGTCATTCTACTTATTTCATAATTTTTTTTTAAGAAAACATTATTTTTATGAAGAATTATTTTTATTCTTAGGATTTTATATATTTATACTTTATGCAAAACGTAATTATTTTTTAAACAATTTACAAATCTATACTACTTTCATTGTTATTCTCAGAACTTCACTTTTCATATCTATTTTTGTTTTTGTTCTATTTCCATTGTTTCAATCATATGGTAGAATTTTTCTTTTTACTAAATTCCTAACGAATTAGTAAATAACGTTTTTGTACACTCATAATAAATGAAAAAGTATATTTCACATTTATATGTCTATTCTATAAAAATCCATATATACATTTATGCACTTAGTAATAACAGAAAACATATAATTTAATTTAGAATACAAATTGTAATAATTAATTTTATGTATATATTTAAATACTTTATATAAATTGATAAGTAGAGTGTAAAATTTATACTAAATTCTAATTTTTTTTTTTAGGAAAAAGACATGATGCAGCCTTTTTTTTTAAAAAAAAATAGCTCAAGTTTGGGAATATGAACATATAATGTCCAGTCGAAAATAAAAATGCCACTTTATGATCATTTCCTATTCTTTCTCAATTTGGGTCCATTTTCGTGAAAATAGTTTGATTTAGAATGCCGTTTTTGTCCTTTCCTCAAACTTTTTATGTATGTAAACATGCATATTGAAGAGTAAAATGGTAGGTATGGCCAAAACTCAAAAAAGGCTCAATAATTTTTAAAAAAATAGAAAAAATGAATTAGGAAAAGAAATAAATATTATTTGTACATTGTCTGAACTCCAGAAGCTTCATTTTGTTTGTTTTTTTGTAAGCGCATAAGCTTCATTTTCTTCTCACTAAAGTCCTCTTTCCTCAAAATATATTCTTTGTATTATTGATACTATACATATTATTATATCGAAAAAGTGATGAATCAATTGAAATCATCAAGCTCAACATTGAACTTTGATAGACTAAATCTTGAGGTTTATCTTCCTAGTGCATCCAATCAACAATCACATTTCAAGCTTGGCCTGTAATTCCCACTTTTTTTCCTTTTCCTTCATTTTTTTTACTTAACACATTTGAAGATTCAATTTTTTTAATCCTTTTCGCTTTACATTTTCTATGTTTTGATTTTCTTAAAACCATTTTTGTTTTATGATTTTTTGTTACTTCTTTTGCTTTGAATGTTCCAAGATTTAATTTTTTAAAACCCATTTTTCTTTAGTTTCTTATTTCAGGTTTGATTTGGTTGATATTTACATATAATATGTGTCAGGTATGCTTAATCTTGCTAATTTTAATATTTTGATGTATGCATGTCAACAAAGATACTTGAATTTGAGGTATGGAATAGAAATAGAAGAAGGTAGAAGGCTGTTACAGAAACATATTGTCTAGATATATTGTTGGGAGATAGAAGATACTTAATAAAATAGTTGAGATGTGTAGCCTAAGTAATACACCATTAATTTAAGGAAAAACAAATGTAGAAAGGTTGTAATGATAGAGAAATCATTACCATAAGACATAGAGGGGAGGTCATAAGTGTCTATACCTTAAAATTATTTTTAGACGGAATGAAAAAAATATATATGGTAGAATTGTAACCATTTTAAAAAGCAGTGGCTTGTCGTCTAAAGATATTCCAAGTCAAAAATCTGTTTAAATTGGTATATCTCCATGTTTTTGCTCCGTGAAAACCATTACAATCAGTTGAGAGATATGTTGTGCACATTTTAGGTCCATGTCAGTATTTACACTGTATTGATAATTCTCTCTTTTATATTGTGGTGGACTGAAAAGCTGTTATAGTGAGGGCTAATAAATTTTTAATATATATGAAAGTGTTTTGAACCCTTTGCACCAAAGGTTTCATTGTTGTTTAACATCTAGTGAGTTCAAATCTCCAAGAAGTGACGACTATTAATGGATTCCTGAAGATGACATAGCAAAACAAGGATTAATTGGAAGTCATTCATTGTTTGAAAACTTTCTGGCCATCTTACCTTTTGCTACTGTCCCAGTCATAGTGTCTCATTGGTGCTGCTGCAAAACATTAGGTGGCCTTAACCATTGCAATACTATTTACCATGTCCTTGTTGGTGGCATTAATGGTTTGAGTATCACAAGTATTATCGCTGAGCTTACTGCTACTGCAATTTCATATGGTCTAACCAATGATGGGTGTACTATACATTAAAACATTCCTAAATCAGTACTTGATAAATTAATAAATTCTATAAGGTAACATTTTTTTTTCTGTCTGAAAAAATCATCGATTTTGTAAAGATAATAAGTTAATATATTTTCGGAAGACCCATATGTAAATATATGGTCTCATTAATGAGCCAGCTCCAGAAGAATCTAAACTTGAGGTAAAAACAGATGGTCAAGTTGTTCTTGAGAATCCAGATGGTCAAGTGCTCTCTCCTGGAGCTCTCTTGGAGACCACCAATTTTTCTAGACACAAGTGTTTCTTATGCTTCTTTGTTGGATACAAAAAATTTCATCCTTGCTAGCAGTAAATCTAGCCTTCTGTGGCAATGTTTTAATCATCCTTCTGATACAACACTATCTTCTAGGACATCACAGAATAACTTCTCCAAGTACTCTTTGTTTATTTCCTGTACTATTGTAATCATTCCTGAATATTAAAATTTTTAAGCATGGAGTAGTGTTCAGAGATATCTTTTTGGTTTTCTCTTTTTATTTCGTTCTTTTCCTTTACTGCATGTGTGACACTGATACTTTGTACATGACATCATATTTTATCTACAGATCTAACGACTATTTTCTCTTTTTATTCCTTTTTTTCCCTTTACTGCATGTGTGACACTGATACTTTGTACATGGCATCACATTTTATCGACAGATCTAACAACTACCCATAAATTTAATTATTGATATGCAAAGTTTCATTTATTTTTTGACGCAGCTATGAGTGAGCAAAATAAGAGATTTCCATACACAATAATTAGTTGTGAGCTCACGTTAGAATCCAACTCTAGAACAACTGCAAACGCTAGAGGATTTATATCGTTGTGGCATAAGAACTCTTTCTGCTGAACAGATTTTGCACATCATTGCATAACTCAGATATTACGGGAAAATTGAAAGGGAGATTGCTTTTTACTGTTTTCAAGGCGAGAGAATGTCAAAAATGATGACGTCAACTTGAATCAGCTGCTAATGATACTGGTGGTGGTAATGCCAGTGGTGGTGATGATCTATCTTATAGTAATTGAAACACTAAAAATAGCAAAAGGAAAGAATCAGGTATACATGAATCACATTTCTATTATACAAGATTCAACAAATTATATAATACTAAATGAATGATTTTCTAATAGTACTGATTTTCGTCAAAAGGGATCTAGTTTGAAAGTCCTTCAGTAAAATGGCCACGATATTGGTTTAAGGAATGAATTTAATTGAACTCACAACGTTGGAATTTTTCCCCTTTTAGTCTAGATCTGTGATTATAAAAGTTTCATGTGTTGTTGTTGTATGTTTCACTTATGGTGTTGTCTGGATATTCATTACTTTAGTGTTTGTTATTTCTTCTATTTGAACATACCTAATGCATAAAAGAAGACTACTTTAGCATTCATCTTCCTGATGATATATAAAGTTGAACAAACCTCTATCAGTTATACTTCTATGTCCTAATTTTTCCAGTACTTTAATACATCTATATTGCAATATAATTCACTTTAAGTACATAATGCAAATTACGTAATAAATGATGATAGTGCGAGCCTTATGTAGTGCCTTTATCTGTCTATACGTCAGTTTACTATCTTTATTCATAGTTTTAAAAATGTTTATACAAAAAGAAGTCAATGGGCTTGGTGACCATAAATACTTGATTAAAGCGCGTTTAAAATTATATTAGGTTTTATCTTACTCGAACAATAGGATTTTTCACGAATGAGATTCAATTGAGTTTCATTTTCACAAAATTCCTATTTTTTGTGTACGCACATATGTATAGTCACCTTGTATGGTCTTAAGTCGAGATTCTTAAAATTTCAAGCATTTTTATGTGTATGAGAGAAATGTGCTAAAGTGGACAGTACTTGCACGATATGGTTCATCAATATTCTTAGCAAAATATGACCAAAGTTGTAGATCGTTATGTTATAAATCTAGTTATCGCTTTTATTATATGCCTTATAACGTTGATGCTTTAAACATTTTTGAGTATCTTCTTTGTAATTAGATACAGAATTGTTGACATATTTCAAATTATCCGGTAAACTAACGTGAATGGAATATGCAGGAATCCTTTAAAAGGTTTGAATATGGGTGATGCAAAAAATTTGAGCCATGATGATTTGTAAAAGATCACTAATAATTTCAGTGACCCCATAGGGAGGGTTGGACCTGCCTTATTGTTCCGCGGGTTCATGGATAATGAATAGGAGGTTACTATCAAAACATGGGATTTTATGTTTCCTGCTATCTATCGCTGTGTTGGTTATCCACACGATTTCCATATGAGTAAATGCTCTATCTATTTTGACTGGTTGATTCTCATCTTGTTCTGTTATTGATCTTGCAAGTTTGTGACAGGATGAAATTGTATTACTGGAAAGGTCAGGACTTAAGTCGTGTCCTTTCTTATTGAAGCTGATTGGCTCTTTTTACTTCGTAAGACATCATAATCTTTCAAGTGTTTAATACATTGCAACTTCTGTAACTTCCTCCATATATTAGTTTCCTTGCTAAGTTAGTGAAATATATTGAGTTGCATTGGTTATTTTGATAATGGCATTCAGTTAACTGGTTGTGAACAAATTTAAAATTAAATGTTTCACAGGGACACACAAAGACTATTCATAACTATGGCCAAAAGTAAAAATTGAGAGAAATATGCTAAACTGGACAATACTTGCCTGACAGAATTTTCATCAATATTCTTAGCAAAATATGACCAAAGTTGTAGATCGTTATGTTATAAATTCAGTTATCGCTCTTATTATATGCCTTATAACGATGATGCTTTAAACATTTTTGACTATCTTCTTTATAATTAGATACAGAAGCGAGGTACTCTTTGTCTACCTTGTTGACATCTTTAAAATTATCAGGTAAACTAACGCGAATAAAATATGCAGGGATCCTTTAAAAGGTTTGAATGTGGGTGATGTGAAAAACTTGATCCATGACGATTTGGAGAAGATCACTAATAATTTCAGTGACCCCATAGGAAGGTTTGGACGTGCCTTATTATTTCGTGGGTTCATGGATGATAGGTAGGAGGTTACTGTCAAAACATGGGATTATATGTTTCTTGCCATCTATCGCTGTGTTGGTTATCCATGTGATTTTCATGTGAGTAAATGGTCTATCTATTTTACTGGTTGATTCTCATCTTGTTGTGTTATTGATCTTGCTAGTTTGCGACTGGATGAAATTGTATTACTGGAAAGGTCAGGACTTAAGTTGTGTCCTTTCTTGTTGAAGCTGATTGACTTTTGTTTTGGAAAAAATCTAGCTATAGTTTATGATCTGAAATTCAGGAGATCCTTGTGACTTTTATTTGGTTGTGGTATCAACTTACTTAAGCTTTTTTTTTTTTCTGGATTTACATGAGCTTTCTTGAAAAGAAAAATAGTAGTCTGGTAGATTAGTAGTTTTTTGCTCTTGTTAACATTTTGTTATACACATAGATGAATTTGGCCGGAAGGAACGAATGAGGGTGGCAACTATTTATGCGCTGCTCCTGAAAACATTAACCATAGAAAAGTTGGACCTCATTTAGTCTTGTGATGATATTATGATTAATGAGGTATCAATGCATCCCCAATTTTGCTGCTTTTGAAAGATGTCCTACAAGTGATCTGATTACTTTTGTATGCAGGAATATAACATTAAAATAATACACTATATGATCAATTGTAGGAAAGGTAATAACAGAATTGGCGAGAAGCGAAATAGTTTAATGAAGCGAGAAGAGAAATAGTCTAATGAACATGTTTGCTAAATTAAACTAATCAATTTAAGATGGCATAACAAATAATATATTGTATTTAAATTAACAATGTAAAAAGGAAGAGATGATATAACGAAAAAAACCTGAAAATAAAATTGTTGAAATTGTGTTGAGACGAAGAACGATGAATAATTGTATTGTAAATCAGAAAAACCGCAACCGTTTATAGCGATGAACAATGGAAAAGCTAAAACGTTTATATAGAAGGACAAAATGTATAAACCAAAGAGAAGATCAAATAGGCAAACCAAATAAAACACAAATTTGGATGGAAGATAAATTTGAAAAAGATCAAAATAAAGACAAATTTGGAGGAAAAAACACCGGTGGTTTTTGGTTGAAAGAAACCAAGCAGGAACCAAGCCGGACAAAAAAAAGTGGGTGTTTATTTTGGTGAAATAAATTAAGTAGGACACAAATTTGAAAAGAATTTAATTAAAGGGAAATTTGAGTATATTAGGACAAAAAATGGGTGTTTTAACCAACTAGGAAAAACATGCCTGTTTTTTGGTTGAAAATGGGTGTTTTAAGTAAGAAAAAACATGGGTGCTTTTTGGTTGAAAGAAATCAAGCAGGTAAAAACATGGGTATTTATTTTGGTGAAATAAATCAAGTAGGAAACAAATTTGGAAAGAATTTAATTGAAGGAAAATTTTAGCATGTTTATTTTGAATAATTTAATTATAGGAAAAAGGGTAAAGGACGATTTTGTCTAAAACGGTCTCTTTTAATGAAAGTCAAAAGTCCAAATCACTTTTCTAAGGGCATTCATACTTTTAATATATTATATATAATATTAAAAATGTGAAGGGCCTTAGAAATATTGTCTGAACTTTTTTTCCTTCATTAAAAGTACTTGCTTTAGACAAATCGTTTTTTCACTAATTATTTTCAATATTTAAGATTTAAAAATTAATTAAATATATTTATGGTAAAACCTTTTCTCATTAGAAATCATCAAAATTTCAATATTTTTTTTAATTTAAGAGTTGAAAATTAATTAAATATATTTATGATAAAGTCTTTCCTTAATAGAAGTCATCAAAATTAATGACAACTGATACTTTTTCCATCAGTTTAAGAATTTTAAATCAACTAAATTTGATTTTAAGAAGATTTGGAAAATCTAGAAATAAATATAAAAACATTAGAATAAGAAAAATTTAAGAAGTACCAAATTTTTAAAAGTTTTAAGTACGTAATAAGAATGCAATGAATTATTTTGTAAAGATTTGACTTTAAAAATAAGAAAAAATTTTAAATATAAAAAAATCGTAACACAAAAATAGTTCAAATTGATGCGTCTCTTTTAGCCTGTGGCAACAAGGGAAAGGGGTACTATAAGGCAAACGCAAAAGAAATGATCCATCAGCTACTTGAAACTTCTAGTGGTAACACATATATGTGTATATGTTTATGTTAAGATTTTTTGAAAAGTAATTCAAACTTTTATAATTTATTAAAAAATGATCTCCTTAATAGGTAAAATTATTTAATTTTAAATAACCAAATGAAGCACGTGCGGTTAAACTAGAAAATTATTTACTTGTTCTTTTTAGAATGTGCTAGCTAAAGGGTATCTGCGGTTGAATTCGTTCCCATAACATTATCTTTGCATTCTTTCAAGTTTTGATTCGTAGTGATTTATAACTGATACATAATCAATACTATCAAATATTTTATTTTTTTCTTTGAATTACTCATATATATCCTATGAATTTCATTTCGCACCGAAAACTATTCTAGGAGAAGTTTGAATATATATATATATATATAATCTATAATATACTAAAAGTATGAAGGGCCTTATAAATATCATTTGAGCTTTTTGCCCTTCATTAAAAGTCTTTGTTTTAGACAAAATTGTCTTTTCACTATTTTTTCCTAATATTTAAAGGTTGAAAAATAATTAATTTTATTTATGGTAAATCTTTTCTTATTAGAATTAGAATTAATGACAACTAATACCTTTTTAATTAGTTTAAGAATTCTAAATCAACTAAATTTTATTTTACGAGGATTTAAAAATCTATATATCTACATCTATATCTACAGTTACATCTATATCTACATCTCATTTATACCTATAATATATAATCTATATCTTTAATCTATCTATAATCTATAATATATCAAAAGTGTGAAGATCCTTAGAAAAGTAATAGTTTAAAACCAACTAAAATTTGATTTTTACAAAGTTGCCCAAATATTAGTATAGGACCTGTTACTACTATTTGTGATGTATATTATTTTTGCTTTGTATAGAATTAGAACTTGATTTATTTATTTTACAAAACTGTTTTTTATGTCTTCTTTTTTGGACTTCTTTTTTACAAAAACAAAGTTAATTTGGGGTTATTTTTTTAAATAAGTTAATATTATGCATTATTTAGGTTGGCACTTTTTTTAAAAAAAATAAGTCAATTATACATTATTTAGATTTTTGAAATTAATTAAAGTCCTTATTTCATCTAGATAAGAAATCATAATATTTAATACTTCTAATAAATCAATTAAAATTTCACCTTATCTAAAAAGAAATTTTACAACTCTATTTAAATAATATTTTTAATCAAATTTTACAAGAAACATAAACATTGGCTCATCCTATTTTTAGTTTTCTTCTTATTTGAATTTTGTAACAAGTCACATTATTGTGTTCATTGTCATCATCCTCTTTGTCTTTCTTTATTTGATTTTCAGTTCACTTACTTATTTCTTTTGTCTTTACTTTTGCAGGTTTCAAAACGTACGTAGGAAAAAAATAAGTTTATGTATCAAATTTTCTTATTCAATGAAATCTTGATAGTATCTAGGGGTTTTGGGCTGTAGGTGATAAAAGAGTTTTAAAATAAGGTGTAGGTGACACAAGTCTTAATAATTGAGTGGAGGTGATAATTACTTTATTATGGATTAAGAAAGTTGGATAAGTTTGAGAATAGCCCAGAAGTTTTTAAATTTACACTTTGGTCCAAATGTTTACCTAATATAACGAGAAACGGAGGAAAAAAAGGCGTCTTTCTCTCTCTTCTCATCCATTGTTGTTTTCTCTCTTAGTAATTTTTATTGTTCATTGTTGCTTCTACTTTATTCATCATCTTCTACTTGATTATCATCTTCATTTTCTTCTTGTTGACCATTTGTTGTTGTTGTTGTTGTTACCACTACTGTTACTATTTGATCAATTTCTTAGGTCAAATTTTATTTCGTACATCACTTTCCACTTTGACATTACCTCATAGGAGACTTTGGTAAGTCAAATTATGATTTTTAGTTGAATTTATAATCTGGGTAACTGTTATTGTGCTATTTTTTCAATAATAGATAGCACGTGAACATGAATGCAACATAAAAGCCATCTGTTTAAATATATCTATTTCAACAGAAGACTCATATGTTAGATTTATGTTTATGATTCTATAGTTCCGTAACATGACTCGAATAGATGGGTCATCTGTTGCAACATATGACCCATATGTTGTAACAGATTAGTTATCTAATGCAATATGATAAATATTTGTTGCAACAGATTCGTAACCTATTACAACAGAACTTAAACTCAATTCCAACAGACGTGTTGTCTGTTGCAACAAGGTAAATATCTATTGCAACTGATTATTAACCTATTGCAACAAAACCTGAACTCAATTCCAGCAGATAGTAAATATCTGTTGCAACATATTAGTAACCTGTTGTCATAGAACCTGACCTCGATTCCAACAGATCATCATCTGTTACAACAGGTAAGTTATTTATTATAACAGGTTAATTATCTGTTATAACATGTCGCTCATTTGTTGGAATTAACTTCAAAGGTGCCTCAGTACTGTAACATCAATTCTAATAGGCACTTCATCTATTGCAATAGATATATAGTCTATTGCAACATATGATTCACCTGTTACAATAGATGACATTTATTGAAATCAACTTCAGGAGCGTAACATGAATCCCAACTAGTAAGTAATCTGTTGCAACTGATTACATATCTATTGGGATTCATTTACGGTACTATAAAATCACTATTAATTTTGTTTAACAAATGACTTTATTTAGGTATCACTAAGGAGGGATCAATAACAGTAGGGGTGGATTGTCATGGTCAATGGATCGAGAAGAGCAATCGATATATATGACATTAGAAGGAGGGTAAAATAATAGAGATGATAGCTATATAGTCCAAAGTGATGTTTTGTATGATAGTTTTGTGAACTTAATCATCAGCTATTGTGGACTGAATTATCAATCGAAGGAACTCATCATCAGCTACATGCATAGCTCCTTTGAAAATTAGAGGGTACTGCCTTTTAAGATAATCGATCAGGTTCGATTGCGTGCTTGTCTTAGTGATTCATCCAGGCCGGTATTAAGGGTATACGTGGTTGAAAAGATGGGAGAGAATGAGAACCAAAATATAAAAGAAGAATAACAATAAGACATCTTTGATAATAGGTTGGATAATCTAGACATGAATATTATAGATGATGATCAAATACCTACGTTCGTTGATACGACCGATATGGTGTGCAGTTCTTCTTGATCGACACAACATGAAAATTTTCAAGACGACGGGACCGGTTTTTTCAAAGGAATGTCATTCAAGGACAAGAATGTACTATCTACCACTTTGTTTATTTCTTGCTTGAAAAAATATTTTAGAATAAAGAAGGTGATTAATTTGAGTAGTGTCTTTAGCTATAAATGTGCTAATCCAAACTGCAAGTGGTGGTTGAGAGAGGTGAAGTACGTAAGTTCTGACATATTCGTCATTCATAAACATGAAAAGGATCACACATGTGGTTCGGAGAACATCTCAGGACAAAATCCTCACGCCACAACAAAAGTTCTCGGTGAATATTTCAAGAGTATTTTCCTCGATGGCAAAGGCCCTTTTACAAGGGTTATGGCCCATAAACTCCTTACGAAATTGGGTATACTGGTCATTTATTGGAAGATATATACAGCCATGGGGATTTCTGAGGACTTAGTTAGGGGGACACATGAGCATGGGTATGCAGTCCTGGATGCCTACCGTTACATGATTGAGTCCATAAATCCCAAAAGTAAGATGACATTGCATGTTGATAAAAATGGAAGGTTCAAGTGCTCTTTTATAACCGTTGGCGATACCTTTTTGAGGAGCAGGTATAATGGAGTTCTGCTAGCGGTGGTGACGCAGGATATGGAGGATCACATTTTTCCTATCGCTTTTTGTGTAGCGGACAAGGAATGTGATGCCTCTTATGAATTTTTTTTAAACAACCGTGAAGCTGTATCAAAGATACCAAAGAGTTGTGTTTTGTTTCGGATAGGCGTCCAAGTATTCCAAAGATAGGTTCAATTTTCTTCACTTTTGCTTACTTTGGTTGTTGCATCAGGCATCTTGAAGAGAACATTCGGACCAACTATCACAATGAAAAAGTCGTGACCCTTTTTTATAGAGCAGGAGTTTTTAGACCATTTCAATCAAATAACGGATGTGAATCTCTAGGTAGTAGAACTTCTGATACGTGTCAGTTTTGAGAGATGGAGCCGATCATTCTGTTTGGCAGATAGGTACATTTTTATCAATTGAATGTCTTGTTTGACTTACAAGTTCAGTATGATGTCGTACTAAGTGATTCTTTCGTATAGGTATAATATTATGACATCAAACATAGCTGAATCGGTGAATTCATTGTTTGGCAATGAAAGAGAATTCCCATCAAGGCTATGTTTGAAGTAATAAACAAAAAGTATGGCTGATTTTTTAATGAAAGGGGTCTGCAGTTCAAAGGCCAAAAAAGAACCCGATTTGTTCTCGAAATTGAAAAAATAATATCAACGGACATCAGTTTGGGGAATAGGTTATTATCTCATAAAATAGCAGATTACAAATTTAGTATCACCAGTCATGGTGATGTTATCACGGCCGATCTTCAAACAAGATCTTGTACGTACAAAGTTTTTGACTTGGATAAAATACCCTATCCATATGCCATGGCAGCGCTTCAAGCTCAATACAATCCAAAATATGGACCTAAAATTTATGAGAACTTCTCTCAATATTATTCGGTGGAAAAATATGAAATGGCATATAGTAGGTATATTACTCCGGTGCCTCCCGAAAAATCTTGGGTTGTTCCTGCAGAACTTTTGGGAAGATTAATACCTCCTCCATATATTGACCTAAGTACTATCAAATCGGGAAGAAATCCATATAAGAGGAGGCGTGGAGTCAGAGAATCATTTTCATCAAGAAGAAACAAGTGCTCCGTATGTAAGCGCGCTGGCCACAAAAGAACTACATGCCCAGATCGTAATCCACCATGATCGTTGGAATTGCAGAAACTTGTGTTGTTATTTGTTGTAGACTTTTATATATTTAGCTCATTGTTGTGAATGTAATGTTATCATTTATTATATATAAAATATCTTTTGAAATAACTTATGCATTAATAAAAAGAGGCAAAACATGAACTAAATAATACAGCAGACCAAAATTATTCTTAATAGATTAACCATTTGTGGCAACAGATGGACATTAGCTGGAAGAACACAACACAATTCCATCAAACTGGAATATTTTCTCCCAACAGATGACAAGTTTGTTGCTACAGATGGATAATTTGTTGACAAAAATCCAACCGATGACCAATCTGTTCCAACGCATGGTCCATCTGTTGAAAGAACTCAAAAGCCAAAACTACTATTGCTACTAGATTCAAAATTGCTCTTTACCTCCAACCGTCGACATATTAACATGTATGTTTAGAAGAAATAGACAGAATGAAAATTGAATAAGAATTAAAAGCCAAAGTCGACTAAAAATAATTTTTTCATTAAACAAAAATTGAAATAAATTAGGTACAGATCAAATATAGAAAAATTAAAATACATACTCTAAAAGAAAAAATATATTCTAATTATTATTATTATTATCATCATCATCATCATTAATGACAGCCAACAAATCAACTCGCAGCAGCAGGGCCCTCATCAACCTCTGCATCTCTCTAAACATCGTCGCTCTCACAGTGATCAACTCTCTTTGTAGGTCATTAACCTGCCTCTGAAGTTTCCGCACTGTGTCATGCAAAAAAGCAATGTCCCAAACAGGATCAGCCATATCTAGAACATACATGAATTGACAAATGTAAAGAAAAAAGTCCAAATATAATACAACGTATACTACAAACTGGTAGATTTACACCGAAAAAAACTTACCTCAATGAGAAAGGAATGCTCTTTGAAGAGAAGTGGTTGAAGATGTCACACAAAAAGAAAAAAATGCAAGAAATAAATAAAGTTTAGCAGAACAAAGATTAAAGAGGGACCTATTTATAGAGGATTGAATCTAGATGTGTAAGGACAAAAGGCACGTCTATTCAACACAAAAGGCACTTTTGTACAGCTCCACTTATTTATTTCATTCAAAATGGTGGCATTTTGTTTTCTGTAACAATTCATAACTTTTTCTTTTACATTAATACTTCTAACCTTTTCAAAATGGTTTAAGACTTGATAAAAACCGGTACTATTGAGTTGTTGCAATAGATCATCCATCTGTCGCAACAGATTTAGCATCTGTTGCAACAGATGGTCTAAATGTACAATAGATGGTCTGTCAAAATAGATTTATCATCTGTTGCAACAGATAATTTATATGTGCAACAGATGAGATATATGTTGCAACATATGTATTATCTGTTGCGACAGATGGACCATCTGTTGGAGGAGATGTTTTGATTTTTTCTAACAGCTGATTCATCAGTTGCACAGATGGAGAATTTGGTTCATCAACTATTTTGAATATGTTAGATAAAAATTCATGACTCTTCACCTATTTTTTTAATAGACATCATATGCGTGCAGATGAATAAACACTGTCTGGTTTATCGTAATAGATTTACCATCTGTAACAATATATGGATTATCTGTTGTGAAAGATGGACCATATATTAGAGGAGATATTTTGATTTCTTCCAATAGCTGATTCATTAGTTGCAACAGATGAAGCTTTTGATTCATCAGTTATTTTAAATGTGTTAAGATAAAAAATCACGACTCTTCACACCTCTTTTTAATATCCATCACATGCGTGCAGATAAATAAACAACACTTTTTGACATATCTTGATGAGGTAGGAAGAATAAGGTGCATGCAATAGATCCATTTTCATGTGTAGAAGTTATGTATATTATTGATCAGGCTACCGTGACAGACACACATGAAGTGCAATGATTTTGTAAATGCAATTTTTTACCGATTAGACACTGATCCTTCAAGCAAGATCTTGCATTGTACAGTTTAGTTTTATAGGTGTGAACTGATAAGGATAAAGGGTTCCAAGACGGTGGTGTTGATACCCTGTTATAATTTAATGACGTTTTATGCTTATGTTTTTGTGTCAAGTTTGGGGAAGGGTTCAAGTTTTTGGTGGTAGTGTAAATATCCAATAGTAATTGGGCTAATTTTAATGGCACAGTGGACTTCTTGAATGGCCTCTAAAGCTTCACACTGTAGCAAATAATGAGTAAACCAATAGAAATTCCCCTGGTCCAAATTTATATGGATGGGTTACTGGAGGAGACTATTATACAGTAGAAGGTTCTTGGGAGAATACTTGTGCGGGAAGGGGGAGGTTGAGAAGGCCATATATCATCTCAGAACTTATTTAAAAGGAAACACAGGGAAGAAAGAAAGGAACTTCTAGCTAATCTGGCTAATGAAATTGACTTGAGAAACGAAAAAATTGGATGGGCTTCAAATGTGGAAGTGTATCCAAATATAAAAATCTGTCAGTCGTTAAATAAAAAAGAAGAATGGTCACCAGGACTGGAGCTAGACACTTTGCTAGAGAATGCAACTAGCGAGTGTGGCCTCAATGAAGACTCTCACAAAGTGCAGGAGTAGAACTTTAAGGAAGAAGCTACGCGAGCATAAGAAATTGGTAAGATTGTCGGTCAGAATTGAAACCTGAACCCACAACTCCTGAATTAAAAATAAGGGAAGCCAAGACGTCAATTTCTAAAGTCTAACTTGCATGCCATGCCATGTTTTTGTGGCTATGATCAGGTCAATGGAAGTAGACATAAAAAGGTCTGAAGTTGGGCAGAAATCCCATGCCTTGTTGTTTCCACTGCCTTTGACCTGACCAGAGCCATAAATGAGAGGCATGGGATGCAAGTTTAACTTGAGAAATTGACACCTTGGATTGATCTGGTATTTTTAATTCAGGAGTAGTTGGTTCAGGTTTTAATTCTGCAACAATCTTACCACCTTCCGTGCTCGCGAAGCTGCTTCTTTAGAGTTCTGATCCTGTATTTTATGGGTCTTCATTGAGGCCACACCCACTAGTTGTAGTCACTAGCAAAATGACCAGCTCCAGTTCTCTTGACCATTCTTTTTTTTCTTCAACGACTGATGGATTTTCATTTTGGATAGGCTTTCACATTCGCAGCTCATCCAGTGTTTTCATTTTTCATGTCAATTGCATCAGCCAATTTCGCTACACTTTTCTTCCTACCCTGTGTTTCCTCTTAAACAAGGTCTGAATGATATATGGCCTTCTCAACCTCCCCCTTCTGTACAAGTATTCTCCCAAGAACCTTCTACTGTATAATAGTCTCCTCCAGCAACCCATCCATATAAATTTGGACCAGGGGAATTTCTATTGGTTCTATCATTGTTTGCTGTAGTGTGAAGCTTTGGAGGCCTTTCAATAAGTCCACTGCTCCATTAAAATTAGCCCAATTATTATTGGGTATTTACACTACTACCAAGAACTTGAACCCTTCCCCAAACTTGACACAAAAAAATGAGCACAAACCATCATTAAATTGTAACGGGGTATCGGCACCACCTACTTGGTCCGTCAGCCTTACCAGTTCGAACCTAACAATCTTAACTGTAAAATATCATATCTTGTTTGAAGGATTAACGCCTAATAGGTAAAAAACAAACACTCATAAAATCATCGTACTGGATGTGTGTTTTCACGATAGGTTGATCAGTAATACATATCTCCCACATATGAAGTGGTTCCATTTGCAAGCGACTTATTCCTCCAAACCCATTTTTACTCTAGCCTTTCATGTTTGTCAGGCAAAAGTGGATCCAATTTCACTTCTTTTTATCTACAAATAAGAGAAATATATTTGATGTCAAACTAAAGAAGAACAAAAAAAACTTTACAAAAGGGTAACACAAAATTGAGTGAATTAACAGATGACCAATCTGAAGTAATAGATTACCCATTTATTCAACTGATGAGGCATCTATAGCAACGGATGGATGACATGTTGCAACAAATGGTTCATCTATTGGAATAAATCAAACCAACCATGCTACTAGTTTTATTTTTTCAAACAGTTGCTCCGTCTGTACAAAAGGGTAACACAAAATTGAGTAACTCAATAGATGACCAATATAATGCAACAGATTACCCATCTATTCAACTGACGAGTCATCTGTTACAACAGATGGATGACATGTTGCAACAAATGGGTCATCTATTGGAATAAATCAAACCATCCTTGCTACTGATTTGATTTTCTTCAAACAGTTGCTCCGTCTATTCCAACAACTGATTTATTAGTTGCAACAGTTAAGGAAACTGTTGCAACACCACCACCAATAGCATAAACAATAAAGAAACAACACTATATGTTCCAACACCATCAACAAAACAAACACCACATGTTTCAACATGACCACCGCCCGCAACAACAACACTACCAAAGTAACAAACAAAAGACATAAAAAAACTTTACTAACAACAAGGCTTTTTAAGTTGTCCCAATAGATGACTTTTTTTTGCATATTTTAATAAAAATAATGGTTCGTTCATTTAAGACTTAAAAGTCACCTTCCTTTAATTTTCTTAATAAATAAAAAACTGGTAATGTGTAAATCATTAATAGAAATAAAAGTAAATATATAATTTAAATGTCATAAAAGAAGAAGAAGAGATAGAAAGAGTAATAGTGAACCATACCTGCAATGTCAAAAAAGCAAAGGGATCAAAACATCCAGTTCAGTCGAGAAAATATATTGATCTATTGAGATCCGAAAGGATCTTCATCCGAAAGAAGAGAGAAAAAGAGGAAAAAAGGAAAGAAAGAGAATTGAGAAAAAAAAAGAGAGAGAGAGATGAGTTGAGTTTCTCATCTCGAGTTTATGGATGAAGGTGAGAGTATCCTACTCCCTTCATTTCATATTAGTTGAGTTGGCCCTTATAGACTTAGCACATTCATTAATAATAATATTTATTAGGGGTTTATTTTATCAAATTAGCCATATTAATTATGTTTTGAAAATATACATTTGAATATATACAACTTGTTTAGTCATTTAATGATAAGGGTATTATTGGAAGAACATATTAAAATCCTCTTGATTTCACATTGGGACAACTAAATTAAAACAAATATTTTTAGAAAGAGGGTCAACTAAAATGAAATGGAGGGAGTAGATATGTGTTTTAAATATTCATTAATAACTTTTGAGGGGAACGAGAAGATGGTGACATTGAAAAGACCATATAAGACTACCCACTGAGGAGATTTTTTTGAGTTATTCAAGTAATATTTTTTACCACCTTAGTATTTTATCTTTTTATCTCAGAAAAGAAATACATAAATTTCTGTTTGAATATTTCCAAAGCTCGATCATTTGTCACAACAGATGGCAACACCTATTTGATAATTTACAAAAGATGAGTAATATTTTGCAACGAATGACTTAATCTGTTTGATTATATCCAATAGAAAAGACATTTGTTGCAACAAATTGAACATTTGTTTTATACAATTTCGATTGAGTTCATATGTTAGACTAATACCTTAATTGATTAATCTAGGACCAGGGACGAGTTCTCATAGGTTCAACTACAACTTCAATTGAGTCTTTTGACAATTGCATAATGAGACGATATTATGTTTATCCTGACCAGAGTCGACGATCGATCACTCTAAGCTGAACTGATTCTTATTACCTCAGTGTTCAACTAATACCTTAATTGATTAATCTAGGACTAGGGACAGGTTCACATAGGATCAACTACAACTTTAGTTGAGTCTTTTGACATTAGCATGATGAGACGGTATTGTGTTCCTCCCGACCAGAGTCGTCGATCGATCACTCTGAGGTAAACAAATTCTTATTACCTCATATATTCAATTAATACCTTAATTTATTAATCTAGGGCTAGGGGTGAGTTCTCATAGGGTCAACTACAACAGATGTAAGTGCCTATTTGATAATTTACAACAGATGGGTAATCTGTTGCGATGAATGACTTAATCTATTTGATAATTTATAACAGATGGGTAATATGTCGTAATAGATGACTTAATATTTTTGATAACAGATAGGTAATCTATTGCAATAAATGACTTAATTTGATTGATAATTTACAATAGATGTGTAATCTAATGCAACAGGTTGACCATTTATTTTTATACAATTTCAATTGAGTTTATATGTTCAAATAATACCTAAATTGATTAATCTAGGACTAAAGGTGAGTTCATAGGGTCAACTACAACTTCAATTGAGTCTTTTGGCAATTACATAATGAGATGGTTAAAAATTACGCATATCTTTTGTAATTTTAAAAAATAATTACGATCAATTCGGACCAAATTAACATTTTCAAAACTTTTCATTCTTTTCCAAAATACAAATCAACCCTTATAAATCATCCATTTGCAAAAAAAATATTTCATCATTTTAAATCTCGAGTTCTCACTCTTTTCTTTTTCTCAACAATACAGTACATACAACAACTACTCAACAAATTGGTCAAACCTTCACAACAGATCAATTTTCTTCTCATTTACGACCACATAAGTGTTATTTTTTACTTTATTTTTACTTGTATCAGTCGTTTTCTCTGTCTTCGTAGGTAACAGAGTTCTAGAAGAGTTCTAAATTTGTTATTTTTTTAACAAATAAGGAATTTTAAGTTAATGATGAAAACAAAAACTTTTAGTTGTATTATCTTTAAGAATGAGTTTTGATGGTAAAATCATAGGAACAACTCAAGAAAACCCTAGTTTCTGTAGAAGTGTTTCTTTGACTATCGTGGTATTGTTGGATGGTGTTTGTGGTGTTAGTGTTCGTCGTGGTGGCACTGGTGATGTCTGTTAGTAGCATTGGTTAGTGGTGTTTATGGTGGAATTGGTTGGTGGTGTTTGTGGTGGCTGTCGGTTGTATCGGTATTCATGGTGTTTATGGCATTGATTGGTGGTGTTTGTGGTGGTGGCTGTTCGTGTGTCGGTATTGGTGGTGTTTGTAATGTATTTTTTTAAGATTTATGCATACATCAATTGTAATGTAATTTTTGTTTTTCTATTGTTTGTAGGTAAAACATTTCTCCCAAAAGAAAAGAAAGTGAAAGTGGATCAACTTCTGACCACCCAACAACAAAGGCTACAGTATCATGGGATTCAGAGGAGCTTCTTAAACAATCTTAGTTAGGGAAAAGTGAAGCTGAGGAGAGATATGAAAATATTATTGAGGGAGGTGGACAAGGGTCTGTAGATGGTGATGAAGAAAATAAAAGTGAGAAAGAGGAAGAATTAGAGAGTGAAAAAGAGGATGATCATCAACATGATGATAATGGATCACCAATAGGGTGTGAATTAATATCGACATCCCAATATGATACTGGTAAAACTATTAGTATTGACAGGTTTCAAGTTGCGATGCTGATAGATGACCCTGCAGCAGAACTAACTGGTAAACTTGTACTTAAATGTCAGTTGGGGAAAAAGTTTAATTATTTTAGGAAAATTATGAAGAAAGAAAACATAGACAAACTTTTTAAGAGGAACTGCTTTGGATGCTTTCTTGAGTTACCCGATAAGCCCCCTGCCCGTTTCCAAGTAAGGATGGCATATGGTATTATCAAGCGCAGGATCAAGTACGTGGGGGATGATACAGATTTGGAGGAGGGGGATAAAAAATGATGGATGAAATCTGGATCAACTACTATGGCATGCCGGTTTATTTTGGCTTGCGAGAGTTTGCCATAGTGATGGGCTTGAGATGCGATCATCCAAAAGAATCACCTATCGCCAAGGGAATACCCCACAAAAGACCCAAGGCAAGCAGCAAAACCAACAAACGTAAGGAAAAAATAGATGGGTTGTTGGACATTGCTCGATGTGGCTATAAAGCATCGAATTTATTGACAGATCTCAGGGATAAAACCATATCAAAGTAGTGCAGGGTGAAATTGAACTTAGTTTGATTTGTCCATTCGATTATATTGGCAAGAGACATCAACAAGGTCATAGAAGATAATTTGTTGGCGCGTGCTGAGGATTTTGATAAATTCAACAATTATCCTAGGGATACGACTACTTCTACTTGACTATCCAATATTTACTGACAAAGCTATCCTCAGGGATGATCAAATTATATGGCTTTACTTGGGATTTCATGATAAAATTAATCATTATTTTTACTCATCCATTAATTTATACCGAATATAGTTATTAGAGTATTGACTTTTTTTTTGCTTGCTTCCTATTTACATATTTTAGGCTTGGGCATTTGAAGCCATTCCCCCCCTCCAAAAGCAGGTAATGGATTACCTAGATGAGGTTTCTCATCCAAGGATGTTTAGGTGGTTGGCTGTAAAGAACAACCTAAAAATTAAGGAGGCTAATCTCTTTAACCCTCCGGATGATGCAGTACGTCTTCTTCAAGTAAAATAATTTTACTCAATAAAAGATATTGAACAGATGTTATATTTGGTGCAATAGATGTTATATCTGATGCACCAGATGGGACATCTATTATGATAGATTACCCATCCTGTGCAAACCGGTACAACAGATGGATAATCTATTGCAATAAATCATCAGTTGCATAATATGTAACCAATAGATTACCCATCTTGTGCAACTGGTGCAACAGATTGGTAATTTGTTGCAACATATGTTGATATTTTGCATTAGATTATCCATGTGTTGCTCTGGTTCTCTGAACCCGTCTCAAACTAATTTTAACCATCTACTGTAAACTATGCAACAAATAGGTAATCTAATACAACATATTATTAATCTGTTGTAGAAGTTGACCATGTTAACATGTAGCTCATTGTGAAAATTATTATATTATATAATTTAAATGTATCTGTCTTTTTTATAGGCTGTGCATCCATGGATCGTGCCTACTGAGCAGGAGTTGGTGATGACTTTTTTTATTACTCTAGGTTATATTGATACTATAGCAGATCCAATGATAGAGTTAATAAAGAAGGAATTGGCTAGAATAAAAACCATAAGAAGAGCAGTTAGGCAAGGTCAGCCTAATGTTGAGGCTCTTCATGACCAACCTACTGAAGCAGATTCGGGTGTCTCTTCTGGTGGAGTTGTTGGTGTTGGTGGCAGGCATACTGATGCTGCTACCACTTGTGATGATGAGCATAAAAAATAAATATGTTTCAAAACACCCCTTTCATAGGTCTCTTTTATCCTTACACAGGTCCCTCTCACCCCTCTTCACCCTCGTATTCTCGTTGCAAATGCGAAGAGTGCAAGGAAAACCAGGATAAACTCTTTGAAAAAATAGAGGCTATCTCTAAAGCTGTTGAAAAATTCAAATCCGAGAGAGGTGTCATACCATCCATGAGGGGTTTCATACCAATCAAGAAGGTAAGGGAGCCATACATTCCTACAACAGCGAATAGAAGGAAGAAAAGAGCAATTAGAGATGTACAATCCAGTTGGAAATAAGAAAATTGCAACTCCTCCCTCTCCAAAAGCTGTTGAAGTTCAGGGGCCATTCAAGAAGCTGGATATATATACGAAACTTGGTGCCAAAGAGAAGAGGGATCTGCGATGGGCCAAGAATGCCAAGCGAGGCATACTAGATTACCCTACACCTTCTTTCCCCCCAAGGTAAGTTTAATTTTCCTAACCTAGGCTTTTAACCTACTCCATAAAGAAGAAGCTACGCAACAGATGTGAAATCTGTTGCAACAACTAGGTATTCTGGTCCAACTTGTAGTGGTTCTGTTCCAACTTATTATCCATCTGTTGCATAAGTTGCATTGGATTATTAATTTAGATAACCCTATGCAATAGATGGACCATATGTTGTATCTTTACAATTACTAACCTATTTAAAAATTGACTTCTTATATCACAGCATGTTGACGAAATTCTCTGCCTCATGAGGAAAAGGAAATTAGCGTACTCAGAAGCTTATGATGCTGCCGATATGATAATGGATCTTGATTTCTGTAAGAAGCTTAAGGATAAGTACGATCAACTCAATAATGATGCGTCAGCCTGTGGCGCGGGATTTTATTTGTTAGTTTCTACGTTGGACTAGGATGAAGAAGAAATAATAAAATATGTTAGAGGAGAGAGGCCAAATCCATATGGAAAGAGCTGGACCGAGGAAAAAAGGATTCTTATAGTCATAAGCGTGGACATCATACATTCTCGGACTATTGAGATACTACTCAAGGAGGGAAAGATCAAAGTTTAAGATTGCAACGAATCTGCCATCAATGGGGTTGGTTTTTTTTCCACATATAGCCACTGATGGAGCTGTTCCCCATCATGTTGAGGGAGAGTAAACTTATAAATCATTTGCTAGCGGAAGTGTTGATGAAGAAATCATGGGATTTTAAAGGTTGAAACAAAGGCATGAACCTTCCGAAAAATAATATCGATTTTATGTGCGGCTCGCATGCTCATGCACACATCGAATGTTTGTTGACCAACATAGAAATGGTCGAGCCAACGACCTTTCTATATGACAACGCTGTGGCTAACGTTAAAGAGGTCTGCGCTTATGGGGTACTAACTGGATTCTTAGATCCTGTGTATATAGAAGAGCCTATGAAATAATAATTTTTTATTTCAAGTCACACTTCATTTTACTTTAAATTACATGTACATGTAGTGACAATAATTTTTCTGATGAAAGTTGAGTATTTTATAATACAATAGATTGTCAATCTGTTGTAAAATATATTTTATCTGTTCTGGCAGATAGTTCATCTGTTGCAATAGGTTAATCATCTGTTGCATTATGTCGATGTTATTTCTATCTAATCTAAGTCTAATCTGTTGCAGTAGTGGGAAGACCTGTTTGATAATTTCCAATAGATGGCCTAAATTTTACAACATATGCCTAAATCTGTTTGATATTTTTCAACAATTATGCTTGAATATCCATGTGCTCGACAACACCAAACCAGTAGCAAATATGCCACCTTGAAAATTTCAGCAATTAGGCTTGAATATCCATGTACCCAACAACACCAAATCAGTAGCAATAATGACAATAATGTAGTATCTTTTTTCTCAATTTTGTTTATCTTCAGAAGCCTTGAATTTTTTATACAAACCCCAGATTACACCTAAAAAGAGTAGCATATTGTCAATGTTGTTCAGCAGTAGCTTCTACATCCATCTGAAAAGCCAGAATTGATCAATGCTAATCACGAAGATACGACAAAATGGAAAAGGATAAACTTATCTGTTCTAGCAAATCAAATAGGTCTTCATCCTATTTTAAATTGTCTCAAATAGATTATATTTTTGTTGCAACAATGAATTAACTGTTGGGATAAATTTCTACATGTGGAAGACCTATATGATAATTTCCAATGGATGAATCATCTGTTGCAACATATGACTCATCTATTGCAGTAGATAGGCCATTTTTTGGTACAAATAAAAGTGGGACGAAGAGCTATTTAATTTACAAAAATAGATGAGACATATGTCGCAATAGATACTTTATCTGGTGCAATAAGTTAGACAACTGTTGCAACAGATGCATATATCTATTTGATAATTTTCAGTAGATGTGTTATATGTTGAAACAAATATGTGTCTATTTGTTAGTTGGAAGACATATATATTCACTTTTTTCAGCTTGTGCTGCTCTTCTTTGGACATTGTACATTGCTCAGTGCAAAACATGATAAAGGAGTTGCAATTTTTCTTTTTGGATGCTTGATAATGCCTTGGAAATCACTTTCCTTCTTATATTAGCCTTAATCTCTAATGGAGTGGATGAATATAAAATCTCCTTAGATTTCAATTCCTTTACAAAAGTAGTTAATGCATTAATAGCATTAATCACTACATCATGTTTCGCTCTGCAGTCTTGACATTTGCATGCAGAACATTCACTGGGAGAGGTAAAATTTGTATAACCAGTATGGTCATACTCATAATGATTTATTTTAAGTACTGTAAGAGGAGAATCATTGCACCAACAGAAGCACCACTACCAATTTGGCCAATTAGCCTTTAATTTGATCAAAATTTAAATAGAATGGGTTATATCTTATTTGAAACTATTTTTCTAAACTATCCATCCCAATTTTGCCAAATACCTGGGCCCATTTCATATTTTCTTCAAACAACAGCCCATTTCTCCCTTTTTAATTAAACAGGCCCAATACTAAAACCACCAGCCCAACACCAAAAATAACCCAACCTCAGCAAGAACGACTTCACCACCGTCAACCCTTAACCCAAATTTTCTTTATCCCTCTTCATCGCGTGACGCTTAGCGAGTTTGTACGAGAACTATCGAGCAGCTTCTAAAAATCCCCAGATAGCAGCTGATTCATGGGTATCAAAGGATATTCCTAAATCTATTTTGAATCCATTAAATTCGTACCATGAAGGTACAGGTGCGTCCATTTTTGATTGGCTGTGGGAGGAAGATTTTCAAATTTCAAATTCTAGGTTTCCCTATTTTTGAGTCCCTAAAATACCCCTATTCATCTGCTATATAAGGGACCCTTCGTTCACTCTCTCGAGGGGTTTGGTTTTTCTTGGGGGCTCTAGGGTTCTAAGTTGGGAGATTTTGGGGAGGTTCAGAAGTTTTTTTTCCTCTTCTCTTCTTTCAAGGGTTTGAAAGCTTAGGCTGAAATTTTTTGGTTTGAAATTTTTTAAGGGGTTCGAAAGCTTGTTGGAGAAAATTTCTGAGGCTCTTGGGTTCGAAAATCAGATTTTCGTTCAAAAGAAAAGATTTTATAGGGAAATTTTAATTGAAAGTCTGAGAGGTTTCAAAACCTTTAAGGGAAAAAGCAAAAAGACATTTTGTTGGTGGTCGACGTCGCGAGATTCTGGTAGCGACAATTTTGCTGATAGTTCGTCGTTCTGTTTGCTACCCCAAAAGAGGTAAACACACGTTCGCCCCTTTTAATTCCATTGTTTACTGCTTCATCCCCTCTTTCTTCGTAGAAATATGTATCTGTTTATCATGAATGAGGTTGTGATTCTCTACTGTAGTTGGTTATGATAGCCTTAGGATTAGTTTGTGATTGGATTGTTAAGCTATTTCATTGAATCAGTGTTCACGTCAAATTTTTGTGCTATTATATCAAAAATATTGTCTTTATTTGTTTGCTGAATGAGTATATGCATCATCAAGACTTCGCTTATATGCATCATCAAGACTTCGCTTTTTATTTCTAGTTTTCCCTTTTTGGGTCTAGTGTTTTGTTGCATTTAGATACCTATTTTTCATAATTGTTTGATCCATGATTTAGCTTTATTTTGCTTTTTTTGGTTTTGTGATTCGTTGTTTAAACTGTGATATCATCAGGTAAGCATTTACCTACTATTTTTATCTCGTGTTCCTGCTCGTAATCTAACTTGCTGTTCTCGGTTGAATTCATGTCCTAGTGTTCGCTTTGTCATTTTAGTTCGACATCACCTCGTTGGGTCACTGTGCAGTTCCTAGGGTGCCAATAATACAGTTATCTCTTTGCCTAAATGAGTAGGAGCGTGTGATTCCTGTTTAAGGCTTTGCTGAACATTGGAGTTGTTGGTTTTGTAGAAAATGTCTCATATTTAATTTCTTCCATGATAGTTTTGATAAGAATCCTCGCAGGTTCGTTAAGGAGATGATGGGAATGAAAGAAAATATTTTCCTCTTTTATAATCTGTCCCCTGTTAAGTAGGATTATGAAAAGTTTCTTTTTTAGTTAGTTGTCCAAGTGATTTTTCTATCAAAGTTAGTTGTCCAAGTGATTCTTTTTTTAGTTAGTTTCCTAAATTATTAGTTGTCCAAGTGTCTTTCTTAAGTTGTCATTATATGTCAGTATTTGTTTTTTTCCAAGTTGTTAATTCCGAAGTAAGTTTTTTCAATAAATTGTATATTTTCTAGAAGTGATATAACGAAGAGCCTTGTCCTATTTCCTTGAAAAAAGGAGTTCTTTTCCTGTTCGATGTTACATGTGAGTCGTTTATGAGGTTATTGCAACTCCCGACCCTAATGTATTCTCATCATTTGCTTGTTCTTACTTAGGGGATCTTTATCGATTTAGTCTTAAACTTTCTTTGGTATATATACGTTTAGCCATGTACTGATGATAGCCATAGTTGCTTAAATTCACCAATAGTGAGCATGCCCTTTTTCTTTGACTTTCTATATCTCGATTTGCTGCTTATTATGTTATTTTCGATCTCAACAATTTCTCATTTTATCTATGGATTACGTATGAACTAATTGAATTTCCTCCCTTTGATTACCTATGTGATGTTCTTATATATCTCTTCTTCTTCATTGGTCATGTATTAATATCTTTTGTTTTTCTTACTTTGCATGTGAATTCGTTGGAGTCTAAACGGACTCTTTTGCATTCCCTAATGGGCCAACAAGGCCCATCTCACAGAGTCAGTCCCAAAAGAGAGCCCAAAGTTGGATAAAATGGCGCATGGATATGAGGAGTCGAAAGAGGGGGAAATGGATTTAAAAGTCCCATGTTCAAAGCGGCCAAGAGACTTGCAAGTCTCGGTTTTTCCATTTTACTTGTTCATTTTATCATTCTTCATTGTTGTCTTTATTTATTTAGTTATTTATGTTTTATTCTTTCATTTGGGCCACGAAGCCAAAGTTGTATTTAATACAGGTAGAGCAAGATTCGAGCCAAAGGCTCGAGAATTAGACTAGGACAGGTGAAATGGGTTGAAAAACCCAAATAGCTTAGGATAGGGTTTGGGCTTAAAAGCCTAAATCACTACTTCCTCGCTTTTTCCTCTTTTCTTTTTGTTTACTTGTTTACGTGCTTCTTTGCGAACCTAGTTAAATACCTAACCAAAGTCGCTAAAAAACTGATTTTGCAAAAACTCTTTTCTAATCAACTACTTTTCAACAAATTAATCTTTTTGAAGTTAGTCAAAAGACGATTTTCAAATAGTCCGGATAACCGCAAGTTAGCAGACGTTTTAGGTGCCTAACACCTTCCTAAAACGTTAATATGAACCGCTTACTCAGAATCTCTAACTTAAACGTTTTTCTTGTTTTAACCGTCTAAGTATTTTATAAAGGTTTCTTAATTCTTTTTCACAATTAAGTGGCGACTCTCAAAAAGTCAAAATTTCCGCAAAACAGAAATGGCAACTCTGCTGGGGATTTTTTGAACTAGGTTCTAACCAAATGTTTGGTTTCGTCTTTTGATTAACTTTTAATGTGTTTATATGTTTCGATTCTGTAAAGTTTAACTATCGCATCTCATGGTATATTCCTGCATTATTTAAACTCTTTTGGGGTTTCGTGGATGTCCCGGCCCCTATTGTTCAATTCAATAATGTGTTGGAAATACAAACGGCTTATTAGCACGTGAGCCGTTTGATGTCTGTTTATATTTTCAAACTTAAGTTTTCCTCTTGAGAACCGGTGTTCAAACCTACTCTAGACACCTAGGATAGAACGAAACCAAAACCATTTTTTAGCCATGAGCCTAGGATGACCCAATACCCGAGCGGAGTATCGGGCCCATTAGAAAATCTGCCCTATGTCTATTGACCCCGAATCAATTATAGACGAACCATATTTATATGTTGAAGAAAATGTATGCCTGTCTAATTCAATCCATTATCCTTTGGGGGTCGGGAAAAAACTTGATTTGCTTACTTTTATAAGAAGAATTAAAGTAAGTTAAGCAAGAAATTGATCGATTTGGGAGGTTGCATCTAAGGCACAGTGTTCAGACGTCACCAATATAAGAAATGGATGAAGCTAAGAAGGCGAAGGCTGATAGAAGAAGCACTCAGGAATTAATATTTTCTATCCCCTGCGTGGGAGCTTATCTTCTTTTATGTTATTTTTTTTTCCCTAAAGATTGTATCCCTCTTTTGTTATCATTTGTAAGCATTTATGCCCTTTTCGTGTCTATATAAGTTGGTGGATAATGGATTGACTTTAGGGAAGAATATATTTTCTTCAAAATCGTTAGGTCTGAACCCTTGGCTCAAAAAAGGTCACCCCAGTTAGGATACACATTATTATAATATTTTTGTGTAATATAATTGTCTTATGTGCTTATGTGTGTTTGTTTGGATCAAAGGCAAGTTTATCCTCTATGCTCCTATGGATGATTTGGCTATGACTCAAACAACTCTACGTGGTTATTTCTTGTCAAATATTTTGCATTACTTATCACATACAGAAACTAACACATTTGCCTTTGAGTTGTTTTACTTTACAGATAATAGAAACTACTCCGTGTTGATATAAGCTGCCAGAACATCCCTAGTTCACCCGGTCAAAAGCACATAAAATCCTATCCTCTGACCATCATTCAATAATGACTGGAAATGATAAAGAAAACACATTCACCATCAGGGATAATGTAATAGTGGAACAGAGTGAGATGATTGCAGAACTCGCAAGAAAATTAGAAATGCTTCAGGAGGAAATAAATCGCACTCAAGATTTGACTAACCTGGCCATCACCGTCAATTCCCCCACACCAGGAGGACACGAGACTCCACTCCAAATTTCTCTCCTCAGTACACCTAGTCTCGGGAATCAGCCAAATAACATATCGTTCATCTCCGCTCCTCCATTTGTCCAAAACACCAATCGTGAAAATAACCCAGATGCCTACCATCCATAAAATCCATCTCTAACCCCACAAAACCATCTCCAAATCCATTCCCAAATCCCCAGAACACATTTTCAAATCAAGAAAATTCATTCCCAAATCCACAAGATTAATTCCCAAACCCGCAAAATCTATCAAATCTATTCCTGAATCCACCAAATTCATTTCCAAATCTGCAGAATTCTTCTTCGATTCCACCAAACCACTCTCAAATTCCACAAAACCTTTCTAATTTTCATAATGTCCACCCCACCTACCAATCCGCTTCGTTGTATCCACAAAGTCAAGCCTCCCTTCTAAATTCTCTTCATGCCATCATATCCCCTGATATCTATAATCCCCTTCCTAATCTCGAGATGGACCATTACGAGGAGAAGGAGAAAGAGTGGAGGAACAAAAATGAAATAAAGTTGCCAGTTATGAATGAAGAGATCATGAGGATCAAAGAATCTCATGGAGTGAGGGACCATGATGATTTATGGTATGATGATTTATGTGTTCACCCCGGAATAGATCTACTAGAAGGCTATAAGGTCCCTAAATTTGAAGTGTTTGATGGCACCAGAAATCCAATGGTCCATTTGAGAAGGTATTATGATCAAATGGTGGGGGTAGGGAAAAATGAAGCATTATTGATGCGTTTGTTCAGCCGGAGTTTAAGTGGCGAAGCCTTAGAATGGTTCATGCCTCAGGAATTGAAAAGATGGACTGGTTGGAAAGTATTGGCCAAGGGTTTCCTTGACATGTTTGCATTTAACATTGAGATAGTCCCTGATCGATACTCACTGGATCGGATCAAACAGAAGAATAATGAGTGTTTTCGAGACTATGCCTTTCATTGGAGGAAAGAGGCTGCTAAAGTAGAACCTCCCATGTGTGAGGAAGAAATGGTATCAGTTTTCTCTCACGTACAGAAAGGAGAATTTTATATCAGGATGGTATCTGCGGTCCGAGAAAATTTCACAGATTTAGTAAAGATTGGGGAATCATTAGAGAAAGGCATCTGAAAAGGAAAAATTGCCAAAATCCCAACATCATCTGAATTTTCTGCATTCCCAAAAAAGAAAAGAGAGGATGCGACTGCAGTCTTTACTAATTTTGTTGATAAGTTAAAGAGGAAATTCAAGCTTAGAAATATTCTTTCCTCATCATCATCATCAAGTTCTCATCCTGTATTCTACGCTCAACCCCAATGTCAAGCTCCAATTCCAAATATTTAACCCTAGTTCCAAGTTCCACAGCTAAATTATCAGCCTCATACTCAAGCTACTTTTCCAAATAAGCAAATAAATGTCCAAACGTCTCCAAATTATCATCAAGTACCTCCTCATGTAAATCAGAACCATTATAACCCTCCATATCCAAACTTCGAAAAAAAACCTCCCCGAAACTTCACGCCGCTAGCTGAAAGTCATACCCAGTTCATCGAAAGATTGATGAAAGCTGGTTATTTGTAACCGATCCAGCCAAAGCCTATCAATCCTAACTCTTGGTTTTATCATCCCGATCAAAATTGTGCCTATCATTCAGGAGCAGCGGGGTACAGTATCGAGAATTGTATTAACTTGAAACATAAGATTCAAGATTTGATTGATCAAAAGGTTATGACGCTTCAGTCGTCGACACCAAATATTAACAGTAATCCATTACCTAACCATGGGGGACCTAATATTAACATGATTTAAATGGTGGGTGACTGGACGTCTAGCAAGGCCATCACTAAGGTAAATTCAGAAGGATTCAAAAGAACAGAAGAGGTAGAGAAGATAGAGGAAGTTGTGGCTGCCTTAAGTAAGGATTTGGAAAGAATTATTGAGCCTGTTATGGTCACAAAAAAAGTTTTTAAGCATGGAATAGAGTACCAACCAGGAAAAGAAGATGAGATCAAAGATAATTCAAAGGAGAGTCTGTTTAGGCCCTTGCCGCTCTTGTACCAGTCATTTCCCGTATATGAGATGTTAAATGATGATGGTCTTGAGGATGCGATAGGAGATCTATTTGAAGGATCCAATGCTCTACCAGATGATTTCCCAAAGTCTGATGAGATGAAGAAGCTTACACCAGGAGAGGCTTTACAAAATTAGACTTCCACTCCGCTCCTAATTCGTCGCCTATCGTGGTAGATGAAAGGAAAATGACTAATAGTTTTTAAAATCAACGACGATCCGGAGGAGGCCCCGTGATCCACCCTTTTATGTCTCAAATTTTTGTTTCGTGTTTTACAACTTTCAAAAAGGCATGGGCCCATATTTGTGTGGGTCATGAGCCATAGTTTTTATTTATTTTTGAAAAAGGCCTCCTTTTATTTAAGAAGTTATTTTTGTAAATATGATTATCTAGCACGGTTTATTTTGGTAGCAATAATTCAAAAACCTGCCAATGTCATGTCATGTCAAAGGTTAGACGAACAGAGCGAAGGAAATAATAATGAACAGAAAATATGATGAGGAGCATTTAGTAGTAGATACAGAGGAATGTGAAAATCAAAAGAAGCCCAATCGGGAGAAGTCCTAATCCTACCTGAGATGGATGGTCAAGAGTGGACCAAACCAAGCAATTCTGATGCAGTAGAGATATTGTGCTTGAAAGATGCTATAGTTTTGTTTCTTGACTTATTTATAATCGCCTTTATAATGTTATCAATTTTATGATGTGTAATTTCCTAGAACCTTTTCCCTTTACGTGCGAACTACGTTTGACCTGAATTCCCAAGAAAGGGATATGTAGGCGGCATATGTCGGCTTCGGTCAACCCCTTAGGAAAATTTATCCTTTCTTTTTATGTACAAACTATGTTTAACCTGACTTCCCAAGAAAGGGATACGTAGGCGGCCTCTGTCGGCTTCGGTTAACCCTTTAGGATAATCTACCCTTTCCCTTTATGTACGAACTACGTTTGACCTGAATTCCCAAGAAAGGGATACGTAGGTAGCCTATGTCAGCTTCGGTCAACCCCTTAGGATAATCTATCCTTTCCCTTTATGTACGAACTATGTTTGACCTGAATTCCCAAGAAAGGGATACGTGGGTGGCCTATGTCGGCTTCGGTCAACCCCTTAGGAAAATTTATCCTTTCTTTTTATGTACGAACTATGTTTGACCTGAGTTCCTAAGAAAGGGATACGTAGGCGTCCTATGTCGGCTTTGGTCAACCCCTTAGGAAACTTTATCCTTTCTTTCTATGTATGAACTACGTTTGACCTGAATTCCTAAGAAAGGGATACGTAGGTGGCCTATGTCGGCTTCGGTCAACCCCTTAGGATAATCTATCCTTTCCCTTTATGTATAAACTACGTGATGACCTGAATTCCCAATAAAAGGGATACGTAGGCAGCCCATGTCGGCTTTGGTCAACCCATTAATTTCTTTTGTATATCCCTAGCATAGTTCTGAACTACGTTTGACCTGATTCCTGCTTCAACGGGATACGTAGGTGCCCCAACGGCTCAATCATATAACTCCAAAAAATAGAAATTGGGGCAAAATTTTTTAGAAGGAATCTCAAAAATTCACAAGAGAAGATTGATGTCCAACGAAGAGAATGAAGATCATCAAAGACTTCAGATCCACTCGAGTTGGTATCATCTCAAACAACTCTAAACTGGGGCAGAAATTTTGAGGGAAGACCTCAAAATCTCCACCAAATGCTGGAACATATTTGAAATTCCCCTAGCACCAGAGATTAAGGCCAAGATCTTAAAGTAGTCAGCTGCGACAAAGTCTAGGCAAGCTCAATTTCTTGCTATGCTAGAACTACTTGAAGAAAACCTCCAACAATGATCATGAGCTTTGAAAATCATCCGTCAGATATAGTCAAAACCATGAGGAAGACGTTCGTTGAGCTAGTACATGACATGACTGGTAGAGATTTTCTAAAGTTTTACAGAAGCTTTCGAAATTATTTTCTAAAAATTAAGACTATTTTTTAAAAAAATCTTAAAACTCACTTATTTAGTACTTGCCTAGACATCACTTGGGATGGAGTGTCAGGATGGAAGTCCCAACATGGAGGAATGCCCAAGAGATGGCAAGCAGCAAATCAAGGATCGAAAAAGGTCAACACAGTAATTTTATTCAAACTAATCATCTTTCTGTGGATGCAAGGATCAATACACAAAAGTGAGGGTCTCTTTAAAAAATCCCCAATAAAATTAGGAGCCACAAAGAGCAATAATGCCCAAAACGGTATTTTAGGGTAGCACTAAAAATAGGTTTAATACCCATTTATTGAGGATCTTCTGATTTGTCCATCTCATTTCTTGAGATCATGGGCAACAAACAAAAGTGCCTTTCTTTTTCACAAACATTGTATTTAGAAGTTTCCTAAAAATAGTCACTAGTAAAAGCGACTTTGCATCTACTAATCGTCTACCTTGAGTACAAGTACATGTAGAAAGCAAGGCGCTAACAAATGAAGTCAGGTAAAATTACTTTAAAATTTGCAAAGATGGCCATTGCTTATGATTGCCGCAAGGGCCATTGCATATCATTGTTGCAAGGGCTATTACATATCATTGACGCAAGGGCCACTACATATCATTGCCGTAAGGGCCATTGCACATCATTGCCGCAAGGGCAATCACATATCATTGCCGCAAGGGCCATTGCATGTCATTGCTAAGAGGGCCATCTCATACTATCACCTAAGAAGGCTATTCATATATCTATTGATACATGAGATACAATGCTGGCGTCGAGGATATCACCAATATTCATATATCTATTGACACGTGAGACACAATGCTGGCATCGAGGATATCATCAACATTCATATATCTATTGACATGTGAGACACAACACTGGCATTAAGGATATCATCAGTAATATATCTGTTGACATGCAAGACACAACACTAGTATCGAGGATATCATCAGTATTCAATATATCTGTTGACACATAAGACACAACGCTGGCGTCAAGGATATCATCATCATTTTATATCTATTGACACACAAGACATAAACACTGGCGTCGAGGATATCTCATCATTTTATGAATTAGTATCTAAATGTATCAAGAGCACATGATTTGAAGGGACGCTTTTAAGTCGCTATCTAAGGATGAATAATATATAAGATTTCCTAGAAATTAACAATTTGAGGGTCATCTCTAAGTCATATTATTTGAAATAAGATAGTATGCAAGATCACCTATGAGTTGATAGCCTGTAGTTTATCCGTAAGCCACAACAACATCCAAACTGGATAGTGTGCAAGATCGCCCAAAAATTGATAGTTCAAAGGTTATCCGTAAGTCACAACTAAATCCTTACCGGAGACTATGCAAGATTATCAAATTGATATATCCAAGGGTTCTCTATAAGCTGCGTCATATCCAAGATCGATTATGTGCAGGATTACCCAAAGATTAACAATCTGAGAGATTATCTATAAGTCATATTGTATCCAAGGTCGAATGATATGCAGGAACACCTGAAAGCTAGCGATTGGAGGGATATCTGTAAGCCATCTCTTATCTAAAGTCAGATAATGTGCAGGATTACCTAAAAGCTAACAATTCAAAGGATATCTATAAGTCGCCTCATATCCAATGTCAAATAGTGCACAAAATTATCTAAAGATTGATAATTTAAGAAAAATTTATAAATCGATCATCAGCTATAACTGGAAAAGTTATCATTCCATATACAACAAGTGATATGGTTAACCAAAAAGGTTGCCACACTAGCACAGGATTACAAGGTTGTAGGGACCGTTCTGCATAAAGTATCGTCGGTGTCCAAAAGGGCCACCCCACTTTGAAGACATATTCAACCAACGAATATCATAATTATAAAACAACCAAGAGGGTTGTTCTATTTGTTATCGCCGATTATTTTATTCCAAACAGGTACAGGAAGAGATGACTCCACTTTTCAAGCCATAACTCATGTGGAGATATGGTAAAAGACTACATACCTCTTTTGTGAATTATATTTATCACTAACACTTTTTGCTTGAAGCATTGTCGAGAGCATCCAAGAGGATGAAAATTTGAAATCAAAACCACAGGAGCGGATGACTTCAAATAGGATGCAACACGACATGAAACTCTTTTTAGCAGCAAAATGGGACATGGTCTGGAGAGGGATGTCAAACTCTCCAGACGTGAGCTAAATGATGATCACCACCGCCATCCAACCACACCCCTATTAGAAGGCATGTGGATATTTTAAGATATTCTGGTTTCAGCTCTACCTTTGGGATATTTCTAAACTCATGTCGAGGGTAACCTTCTCTTTCTTCTAAATTTGAGTGATAAGACTCCTAGAGTTTCGAAAATTATACCCAGGTAAATTCTTACCTATGGATGAGAAGAGATCCACGTTCATGATTAAGAGGTTACAAACCTCTTTTTCACAACTCGATCAACTTGTCACTCATCTTGAGCCAAAGATCATCCGAAATAAAAGACTATCTTTTCTACCGATTGAATCAAACTACAAGCAGTCTGATTTCCTAAAATCTTGGGGATATGTAGGCTGGAATCTATGTAGAAAACTCGACTACATTCCAACCTCCCCTAGATCCCTTTATTCCCTAACTTCTCGGTTGAACAAAAAACTCTAAAACCATGATAGCTGGTGAATTTTCTTGAAAATCATGCTTAAAATCAAGTTTTATGAACTGCAAGTGACCTGAATTCTCATGAAAACTGAGATATGTAGGAAATCTAATACTGAGGTTCGGCCATAACTCCAGGAAACTCGTGCGGAAAACCAACCTCTCTTAGATACGAATTTGTGGTCGGACAAAAATTAGGAACGTCAACCTCCCTTTGCGCAGAATTACTTGCATCCATCCTACCCAAAGGGAGGGGGCAATTGTTGACACCTAATTTTTGCCCTCCACAACTACGTTTAATCTCGAGTTTTTTCGATTTTCAAATAAAATCACAACAATTATTTTCTTCAAATAAACGCATTTTAAAATTTACATTTGGGTTAAATTTGTCATTTAAAGTGATAATTATATATTTTTCGTATTTACATATACGAGGTTGTATAAATGATATCATTTAAATGAATATTTTCATCAAAATTGAACTTTAAATTAAGGATTATTTGGAAAATAAAATTAAATAATTAAATCTTGATTTAAATATAATCTATTCTCACAAATAATCTACTTGGAGAAATACTTGTTTGGTTTTATTAAATGAAGAAACTCGGGATTAAAAGAAGTATTAATTCGTATTTAATTTCAATTCAATTTAATCAATCTATTAAATTTGATCATAAATTGAAATTAAATTTGCCACAATCGCAATACATTTGCCCAATTAGCCTTTAATTTGATCAAAATTTAATTAGAATGGGTCAAATATTAATTGAAACTATTTTTCTAAACTATCCATCCCAATTTTAAATCCAATTTTGCCAAACACCTGGGCCCATTTCATATGTTCTTCAAACAACAACCCATTTCTCCCTTTTAAATTAAACAGGCCCAACACTAAAACCACCAGCCCAACACCAAAAATAACCCAACTCAGCCCACCTTATACTTTCTTCAATACCAACCTCAGCAAGAACGACTTCACCAACGTCAACCCTTAACCCGGTTTTTCTCTCTCTTCATCGCGTGACACTTATGCGAGTTCGTACGAGAACTGTCGAGCAACTTCTAGAAATCTCCAAATAGCAGCTGAGTCATGAGTATCAAAGGATATTCCTAAATCTATTTTGAATCTATTAAATCCGTACAACAAAGGTACAGGTGCGTCCATTTTTGATTGGCTGTGGGAGGAAGATTTTTGAATTTTAAATTCTATGGTTCCTTTCTTTTGAGTCCCTAAAATACCCCGATCCATCTGCTATATAAGGGACCCTTCGTTTACTGTCTTGAGGGGGTTGGTTTTTCTTGGGGGCTCTAGGGTTCTAAGTTGGGGGATTTTGGGGAGGTTCAGAAGTTTTTTTTTCTCTTCTCTTCTTTCAAGGGTTTGAAAGTTTAGTCTGAAAATTTTCATGTTCGAAATTTTTTAAGGGGTTCAAAAGGCTTGTTCGAGAAAAATTTCTAAGGCTCTTGGGTTCAAAAATCGATTTTGGTTTAAAAGAAAAGATTTTCTAGGGAAATTTTAATTGAAAGTCTGAGGGGTTTTAAAACCTTTAAGGGAAAAAGCAAAAAGACGTTCTGTTGGTGGTCGACGTCGCGAGATTTTGGTAGCGACAATTTTGCTGATAGTTCATTGTCCCATTTGCTGCCCCAAAAGAGGTAAACACACGTTCACCCCTTTTAATTCCGTTGTTTTCTACTTCATCCCTTCTTTCTTTGTAGAAATATTTATCTGTTTATCATGAATGAGGTTGGGATTGTCTGCTGCAGTTGGCTATGATAGCCTTAGGATTAGTTTGTGATTGGATTGTTAAGCTAATTCATTGAATCAGTGTTCACGTCGAATTGTATGCTATTATGTCAAAAATACTGTCTTTATTTGTTTTATGAATGGGTATATGTATCTTTAAGACTTCGCCTTTTATTTCTAGTTTTCCCCTTTTGGGTCTAGTGTTTTGTTGCATCTGGATACCTGTTTGTCATAATTGTTTAATCCAAATTTAGCTTTATTTTGTTTCTTTTGGTTTTGTGATTCATTGTTTGAACTGTGATATCATCAGGTAAGTATTTACCTACTGTTTTTATCTCGTGTTCCTACTCGTAATCTGACTTGCTATTCTTGGTTGAATTCATGTCCTAGTGTTCGCTTTGTCGTTTTAGTTCGACATCGCCTCATTGGGTCACTGTTCAGTTCCTAGGGTGCCACTAATACAGTTATCTCTTTGCCTAAATGAGTAGGAGCCTGTGATTCCTATTTAAGGCTTTGCTGAACATTGGAGTTGTTGGTTTTGTAGAAAATGTCTCATGTTTAATTTCTTCCATGATAGTTTTGATGAGAATCCTCGCAGGTTCGTTAAGGAGATTATGGGAATGAAAGAAAATATTTTCCTCTTTCGTAATCTGTCCCCCGTTAAGTAGGATTATGAAAAGTTTCTTTTTTAGTTAGTTGTCCAAGTGATTCTTCTATCAAAGTTAGTTTCCTAAATTATTAGTTGTCTAAGTGTCTTGCTTAAGTTGTCATTATATGTCAGTATTTGTTTTTTTCCAAGTTGTTAATTCCGAAGTAAGTTTTGTCAATAAATTGTATATTTTCTAGAAGTGATATAACGAAGAGCCTTGTCCTATTTCATTGAAAAGAGGAGTTCTTTTCCTATTCGACGTTACATGTGAGTCGTTTATGAGGTTATTGCAATTCCTGACCCTAATTTATTCTCATCATTTGCTTGTTCTTACTTAGGGTATCTTCATCGATTTAGTCTTAAACTTTCTTTGGTATATATATGTTTAGCCATGTACTGATGATAACTGTGGTTGCTTAACTTCACCAGTTATGAGCATGCCCTTTTTGTTTGACTTTCTATATCTCGATTTTCTTCGATCACAACAATTTCTCGTTTTATCTATGGATTTTGAATGAACTAATTGAATTTCCTCCCTTTGATTACCTATGTGATGTTTTTATATATCTCTTCTTCTTCATTAGTAATGTATTAATATCTTTTGTTTTTCTTACTTCGCATGTGAATTCGTTGGAGTCTTAACGGACTCCTTTGCATTCCCTAATGGGCCAATAAGGCCCATCTCACTGAGTCAGTCCCGAAAGAGAGCCCAAAGTCGGCTAAAATGGTGCATGGATATGAGGAGTCAAAATAGGGAAAAATGGGTTTAAAAGTCCCATGTTCGAAGCGGCCAAGAGACTTGAAAGTCTCGGTTTTTCCATTTTACTTGTTCATTTTATCATTCTTCATTTTTTTTCTTTATTTATTTAGTTATTTATGTTTTATTCTTTCATTTGGGCCATGAAGCCAAAGTTGTATTTAATATAGGTAGAGCAAGATTCTAGCCAAAGGCTCGAGAATTAGACTAGGACAGGTGAAATAGGTTGAAAAACCCAAATAGCTAAGGACAGGACGATGGTTTGGGCTTAAAAACCTAAATCACTACTTCCCCGCTTTTCCCTCTTTTCTTTTCATTTACTTGTTTACGTGCTTCTTTGCGAACCTAGTTAAATACCTAACCAAAGTCGCTAAAAAACTAATTTTGCAAAAACTTTTTTCTAATCAACTACTTTTCAACAAATTAATCTTTTTGAAGTTAGTCAAAAGACGATTTTCAAACAGTCCGGATAACCGCAAGTTAGCGGATGTTCTAGGTGCCTAACACCTTCTTAAAACGTTAATAGGAACCGCTTACTCAAAATCTCTAACTTAAATGATTTTCTTGTTTTAATCGTCTAAGTATTTTATAAAGGTTTCTTAATTCCTTTTCAAAATTAAGTGGCGACTCTCAAAAAGTTAAAATTTCTGCAAAACAACTATCGCACTGCATTTTCACAGGATAACAATCAATGCTGAAGATTTTGACCAACTCTTCGGTGGAAGGGCTATTAGCATTTGGATCATCTCTTTTGAAATATTCCTCCTTCCCGTGTTCGTCATATGCTGCTCCTGATTGAGATAACGCTTGTAAAGCAAGCTCATAGAGTGGTGGATGTAACCTAACTGCTTCACTTGGACTTGATTCGATTTCTGTTCTTTTGGGAGCCATATTATCTAAAATTAATAAGAACATAAAAAATATGTTATAGTTGATTAATGCATCATTAAAAAAAGATAATAGTAAATCAAACAAGCAAAATAGTAAAATAACAGATTCAACAGATCACTGATCTGTTGCACCAGGTAGTATATCTGTTGCATTATATAATCAACCTATTGCAGCAGATGAGTAGTATGTTTTAATAATACAAAATATATCACTCATCTTTTAAGACAGATGAATGGACTGTGTGACAGATCACACATTGTTGCAATATATAAGTGATTTGTTGGAACTAGAAAATAACCTGTTGCAACGAATGAGTAATCTGTTGCAATAATACAAAACATATCACTTATCTATAGAGAAAAATGAATGATCTATACAGTAGATCACACATCTATTGCAACATCATTTGTTGCAACATATGAGTGATCTGTTGGAACAGTTAAGTAACCTGTAGCAACGACTAAGTAATCTGTTGAGATAATACTAAATATATCACTCATCTATTAAGAAAGATGAACGGTCTATGCAACAGACCACATATCTATTGCAATATATGAGTGATCTATCAAAATAGTTAACTAACCTGCAGCAACGGATGAGTAATCTGTTGCAATAATATAAAATATATCACTTATTTGTTGAGAAAAATTAATGGTCTATACAACAGGTCACACATCTATTGCAACATATGAGTGATCTGTTGGAGCAGTTATCAATGGTCAATATTGTTTAGTTTTCTTCCAATAGAAGGGCCTTCTATCGCGGCAGATGATTGATTAGTTGGAAAAATCAAGTCTTGGACATGTCCTATTGGAAGAGTTGATAGGATTTTATCCAACATGAGGTTCATCTGTTGCATCAGATCTTTAATCCAATGGTTTCTCCGTTGCATCAGATAGTTAATCTGTTGCATCAAATTTTTTATTCGATGGTTAATCTATTGCAATATATGGTAAATCTATTGCATCAAATAGTTAAAATGTTGCATCATATGCTAAATCTGTTGCATCAGATTTTTTATCCGAGGGTTCCTCTGTTGCATCAGATGATTAATCTTTTGCATCAAAATTTTAATCTGATGGTTTCTCTGTTACATCAGATGGTTGATTTTTTATATGATAAATCTGTTGCATTAGATGGTTAATATGTTGCACCAGATGGATAATCTGTTGGAGAAGACAAAAAATAGTAGCATGATTTTGTTCAACGGAAAAACAACAATATCACCATTTTTACCAAGGACAAGAACAAAACAAATCAACTTAAATCGTTGTTTTGTTTGTATAAATACAAACAACAAAAATCAAACTTCAAAAAAATGCAATAAACAGCAAAAATCATAATTGACTTCAAAAAGAGAAGAAAAGAAATACTAGAAATTAGAGTTTTATTCAGACCGTATTTCAAATTAAAGCAACAAATATTGAAATTGTTAACCAATATTATAAGAGAAGTTGGATCAAGTTCCTCGTTTTCTTCAAAACTAAAAAGGACATAAACTTTTATCTGTGAAAGAAGAAAAGAAACGATAAAGAATTCAAAGTTGTTGTGGCCGAGAGCAAGACTATCACGTTGATTGAAGGTTGAAGAATTCAAAGTTGTTGTGGCTCGAGAGCAAGGCTGTCACATCGATTGAAAGTTGAAGTCGAAAAAGAACTTGAAGCTCAACTATTTATCGTCAGAGGTTGAAGTCGCAGAGGATTGAAAAGAGAAATTTGCAGAATTGTTGGTTGGGAGAGAGTTGAGAGAAGCTATCGAGAGAAAGATGAGAGAGACTGATTGATTTATATTGAAGAGGGGTGTAGGTTGGGTTGATTTATATTTTTTGAAAGATTAGAAAGTTTTAAAAATATTAATCAAGTCCACAATTAACTTAATCAAGTTTTCTAATGATGTTTGACCCTTTAAGTTGGTCAATCTCACCAATCCTTCATTCAAGACTTAAAAGACACTTTTTCTTCAATTTTCTCTAGTATCTATGATTAGTTTGAACTCTTTGCCCTTCATTAAAAGTCTTTGCTTTAGACAAAGTCGTCTTTTCACCTTTTTCCTAATTTTTAATCTATAATCTATAATATATTAAAAGTGTTAAGGGCCTTAGAAATGTCATTTGGACTTTTTTCTCTTCATTAAAAGTCTTTGCTTTAGGCAAAATTATCTTTTCACTATTTTTTCCTAATATTTAAGGGTTGAAAATTAATTAAATATATTTATGATAAAGCTTTCCGTATTAGAATCAGAATTAATGACAACTAATACTTTTTTCATTAGTTTAAGAATTCTAAATTAGTTAAATTTTATTTTAAGAAGATTTAAAAAATTTATAAATCTACATCTGTATCTACATTTATATCTACAATATGTAATCTATATCTATAATCTATCTATAATATATCAAAAGTGTAAAGACTCTTAGAAAACTAATAGTTTAAAACCAACTAAAATTGGATTTTTGCAAAGTTGCCCAAATATTAGTATAGTACGTGTTACTACTATTTGTGATGTATATTATTTTTGCTTTGTATAGAATTAGGACTTGATTTATTTATTTTACAAAACTATTTTTTATGTCTTCTTTTTTGATTTTTTTTTTTTAAAACAAAGTTGATTTGGGGTTATTGTTTTTAAATAAATTAATATTATACATTATTTAGGTTGGCACTTTCTTTAAAAAAAAAAAAAAACAAGTCAATATAAATTATTTAAATTTTTAAAATTAATTAAAGTCCTTATTTCATCTAGATAAAAAATCATAATATTTAATACCTCTAAATCAATTAAAATTTCACCTTATGTAAAAAGAACTTTTACAACTCTATTTAAGTAATATTTTCAATCAAATTTTACAAGAAACATAAACACTGGCTTATCCCATTTTTAGTTTTCTTCTTATTTGGATTTTGATTTGAGTCGTATTATTGCGTTCATTTTCATCATCCTCTTTGTCTTTCTTTATTTGATTTTTAGTTCACGTACTTATTTCTTTTGTCTTTACTTTTGCAGGTTCCAAAACGTACATAGGGGAAAAACACGTTTATGTATAGAATTTTCTTATTCAATGAAATCTTGATAGTATCTATGATTAAGATGATAAATTTATTTGTGATTTGAGGTAAGTTTTAAAATTTTTAGTATATTTCTAAAGTTTACGATAAATAAATTATCATCTATTCTTGATAGATAATTGTTAATTAAGAAGTTAATAATTAATCATGTATTCTTGATAGATAAATGTTAATTGATAAATATTTTGTGATTTTTATTTTTAATGACTCATAGGCAATTAATAATTTAAAATTAACTTTTTTGCAATTTTAAAGTCCTAAAATATATAGTAAGAAAAAAATATCATCAAATAGTGTAGGTAGATTTTACGTGAAAAAAGGACTCCTAATTTGATTGTTTCACGGACTCTATGTGTATGTTGCATATGTGTGCATTTTTTTTAATGTTTTACACTTCACCTTAATTGTTTTATCAAATTTACTTGAAAAATACATAATGAAATGAAACTAGCATATATTATTCTTTTCGGTACTTAATGCAGCCTTGTCGCGTTGGCTCACTGGTTTCGGACAATTGTCATTTGGCATGCCTCTGTGATGCGTTGGTGTACCAATGGTACACTGTTTTACAAAAAAAGGCTCTAACTCTTCGCTCAAGTATCTGATTTGGGCAAATTTTTTATCGTTGGAAAACTGACTAAATTTCCTACGAAATGGTAAGCTCTAAACTGAGAAATAATGAGTATTTTAAAAATTTTATATATAAATATTCACGTACTGTAATTTAAATTATTCTAAGGAAATACGGGGTATTACAATATCTTCCCCTTGGGATCATTCATCCCCGAATGAGACTAGTTAAGTTGAGAAAACTGATGGATTGAGCTCACAAACTGAATATACATATTTGATGTATGGGATACATGATTGAACTAATTCATGAATGCATGACTGACATGAACCTGATATGCAACTGAAACTGAGCATGATAAAGAGAAATCTTAAGAAGATTAATACCTTAAACTGAATCTAAGTTTGCAGAGAACAGATGAGGGTACTTGGTTCGCATATCTTCTTCTGCTTCCCAAGTGGCCCCCTCCACGGACTAATTTCGTCAAAGAACTTTGACTAGTGAAACTTCTTTGTTCCTTGGTCTACGAATCTGATGATCGAGGATTTAGGCTAGAACCTCTTCGAAAGAGAGATCATTCTAAATATCTACGCCCTCTAAGGGAACTATGACTGCTGGGTTACCAATGCATTCTTTAGCAAGGAGACATGGAATACTGGGTGTACTGAAGCTAGATCTGAAGGCAACTCGAGCTCATAAGCTACCTTTTCAAAACGAATGAGAATTCTGTAAGGATCGACTTAACTGGGACTGAGTTTTCCCTTCTTGCCGAACCTCTTTAACCCCTTCATGGGAGAGATTTTCAAGAACACAAAATCACCAATCTCAAACTCGAGATCCTTTCTTCTCACATCTGCATAGGATTTTTGTCGGCCTTGGGCTGTCTGAACCCTCTCTAAGGTATCAAAGACTAAATTTGGCCCTACTACCGCGACCTTACCTACCTCAAACCAACCAATTGGAGGTCTACATTTCCTACCATAGAGAGCTTCAAACGGAGCCATCTGAATGCTGAAATGATAACTGTTATTATATGCAAATTCGATTAAGGGTAAGTGGTCATCCCAACTACCTTTAAAATCAAACACATGCTCTCAACATGTCTTCCAAAGTCTAAATAGTCCTTTCTGCTTGACCATCTGTCTGAGGGTGGAAGGTGTACTGAGGTGAACCTGGGCACCAAGACCCTTTAGGAATGTTTTCTAAAAGTAAGAGGTAAATTAGGTACCTCTTTCTGAGATAATAGATACCGGGACTCCGTGTAACCTGACCAACTCTTTGATATAGAGTTTGGCATAGTCCTCGGCAGAATATGAGGTATGGACTAGCAAGAAAAGAGCGGATTTGGTAATCCTGTCTACGATAACCCATACATAATTATGTTGATGATGAGTACGAGGAAAACCTGTCACAAAGTCCATGTTCACTTCTTTCCATTTCCATGTAGGAATATTGAACTCCTACATGGACCCACTAGGCTTCTGGTGCTCAATCTTAACCTGCTGACACATAGAGCACTTAGTTACAAACTCTATAATATTTTTCTTTATCCCACTCCACCAATAGATCTCTAGCAAATTACGGTAAATCTTAGTGGCTCTTGGATGGATAGAGTAGCGTGCCTCAAGTTATCTACACCAGTCACACATAGCCGACCCTGACAATGCAGCACACCATCTTCCCTTTGGGAGAAAACTTCTACCTTCTGATCTTTGACTGATTCTTTCAGCTTCACTATATTGGGATCGCTATCCTTCTTTTCCTTCACCTCAGAAACTAGAGATGATTCGGCACTACTCTGTACCCATACGCTACCCTCTGCTGAATCGACTAAGCGGACACCTAGTCAGGAAAGCTTATGAACTTCCTGTACTAACTTTTTCTTATCATTCTCAACATGAGCAATACTATTCATCGATAATCTACAGAGAGCATCTGTCACTATATTGGCCTTGCTAGGATGATATAAAAAGCTCATTTCATAATCTTCCAATAACTCTAACTACCTCCTCTAACACAAATTTAAATCTTTCTGAAAGAACACATATTGTAATCTTTTGTGATTTGTGAACGTATCAACATGCACCCCATACAAATAATGCCTCTTAATCTGTAAGGCAAACACTATAGCTGCTAGCTTAAGATCATGGGTAGGGTAATTCCTCTCATGGGGCATAAGATGTCTAGAGGAATAGGCTATAACCTTGCTTCTCTGCATGAGGACACAACCCAAAACTACCCTGGATGCATCACAGTATACAACAAACCCATCTGAACTATTTAGCAATGTCAAAACTGAGGCTGAGATGAGTTGAGTCTTCAACTTCTGAAAACTCTTCTCACAGGAATTTTACCACTGAGACTTAACTTTCTTCTGAGTCAATCTGGGCATAGGGGAGGCAATAGAAGAAATCCCTTTAACAAACCAATGGTAATAGCCAGCCAAACCTAAGAAATTCCTGATGTCTGAAGGAGAAATGGGTCTAGGCCAATTTCTCACTGCCTCAGCCTTTTGAAGATTAACTCTAATTTCATCACCGAAAATAATATGGCTAAGGAAATCTACCATCTTAGCCAAAATTTTCACTTACTGAATTTGGTGAACAACTGATAAGTTCTAAGAGTCCACAATACTATTCTGAGATGGTTTGCATGATCGTTTTCACTATAGGAATAGATAAGAATGTCATTGATGAAGACTATAACGAACATGTATAACTACTGCTTGAACACGCAATTCACTAAGTCCATGAAAGCTACTGGAGAATTTGTAAGACCAAGGGACATGACTATAAATTCGAAGTGACCATACCGAGTTTGGAAAGTTGTTTTCGAAATGTCACACTCTCGGACTCTGAGTTGATGATAGCCTGATCTGAGGTCATCTTTGAAAAGTAGCTGGCACCCTGAAGTTGGTCAGACAAGTCATAGATTCTAGGAAGTGGATATTTATTCTTAATGGTGACTTTGTTTAATTGACGTTAGTCAATACATATTCTGAGAGAATTATCTTTCTTACACATGAATATAACTGGTGCGCCCTACGGGGAGATGCTGGGCCTGATGAATCCCTTGTCTAAGAGATCCTTCAACTATTTTTTAAATTTTTTGAGTTCAGCTGGAGCCATTCTGTATGGTGGAATAAAGACAGGCTGAGTGTTTGGGAGAAGGTCTATTCTGAAGTAGATTACCCTTACGGGAGGAACTCCGGGAAGATCTTTGGGAAATACATCTAAGAATTCATTTACTACTGGAACTGACTCAAGACTAGGAGTTTCTGAAGAGTATTTGACTCGCACAAGATGTTACATACATCCGTTGTATATCATTTTTCTCGCTCTAAGGTATGAAATCAACTGACCCTTAAGAGCTGTAGTACTACCCCTCCATTCAAGGACTGGTTCATTTGGGAACTAAAAATGAACTATTCTGTTTCTACAATCAACTGAGACATAGCATGAGTGGAGCCAATCCATGCCTAGAATGACATCAAAATCCGTCATCTCTAACTCCACGAGATCAATTGAGGTAACTTTCTGAGATATTGTGATCGGACAGTTTTTGTATACCTGCCTGGATACAATGGAAATACCGACTAGGGTAGACACTGAAAAGAGCTCTGCTAGAGTTTTGGGACTCCAAAGTTAACGACTATATATGGAGTTACAAAAGAAAGAGAAGCTCCAGGGTCTAGTAAAGTATAAACATGTAAATGAAAGGCCTGCAACGTACCAGTAACTATGTCAGGAGAATTTTCTTGATCTTGTCGGGACTGAAGAGCATATTTATATTTATATTTATATTTATATTTATATTTATATTTATATTTATATATTTATATTTATATTTATATTTATATTTATATTTATATTTATATTTATATTTATATTTATATTTATATTTATATTTATATATATATATATTTATATTTATACTTATATTTATATTTATATTTATAATTTATAATCTAACATCTATTAAAAGTGAGAAGGATTGTAGAAATATTATTTGACTTTTTGTCTTTTATTAAAAGTCTTTGCTTTAGACAAAATCGTTTTTTCACTATTTTTCTAATAGTTAAGAGTTTGAAAATTAATTAAATAATTATAGTAAATCTTTTCTTATTAGAAGTCATTAGAATTAGTTACAATCAATACCTTTTTCATTACTTTAACAATCTAGAAAATATGAAAGTATTAGGATAAGAAAAATATAAGCAATACCAAATTTGTAAAAGTTTTAAGTAAGTAGTCAATTTTTTTTAAAAAAGATTTAACTTTAAAAATAAAGAAAGATTTTAAAAATAGAAAAAAAAATAGTTGTACTACAAATATGGTTCAAATCATGCGTCTCTCTTAGCCTCTAGCAGCAAGGAAAAGAAATACTGTATGACAAATGCAAGTGACGATCTATTAATCACTTGAAACTTCTGGTGGTAATATATATATGTGCTTAAAATAAAATATATATTTTGAACTTTTTGCACTTCATTAAAAACCATCGTAATAGGAAAAATTGTATAATTTTAAATAATCAAAAGTTACACGTATGAGGCACGTGAGGCTAAACAAGTATATATTAAAAGTATGAAGGCCCTTATAAATGTCGTTCGAGCTTTTGCCCTTCATTGGAAGTCTTACCTTTAGATAAAATCATCTTTCACCTTTTATGATATTAAACATCGATTTAAATTACAAAGTCCTATATTAAATATTTCTTTAAATTATAAAGTCTTATTCTATTTCAAGTAGATGAAGTATCACATCCAAAAAGATCTTAAATTACAAAGTTTCACTTGAACCCAAAAAAATCTTCAAATACAAAGTTACAACTAAATCATCAATTTTTGACAATGATGAGGTTTCTTCATTGACTGTCAAAGCTAGCAAAAGTCAAAAGAGTCCACCTAAGTGTTTGAATACTATTTCTTGGTTTGTTTTCCAGAATACTATTTCTTAGTTTTTTCTTTCCGGGTATCTAAGCAAGTAAGCGTAATTGGTTGGAGATTGGATTAATTTTTTAAACAACTTTCAAATGAATAAAGGTTACAAATATTAACTATACTGGCTTGATTTTATAGAGAATATAGCTTTCCTTTAAATATCTTAATAATTTTTTTATCACCACCCAAACTTGGGCCTGACCATGACGGGTATCTCAAGTCCAACGAGGATCGGAGACCATTCCCATTACCCCAACCACTAAGCACCAGACATCCCATGTCGGATAAATTTCGAACATATAACAAGATAAGAGAATATCAATGTAAAGACATTATTATAAGTCTATAACCAAAACCAACCACCAATAACCAATACCACCAATGTCCACAGTAGTTTGACAAAGCCTCTAATCAAAATCAAAGAATATCCAGTTGGGACATGCCCCCGACCATAGTCAAAATCAAGACCAAAATAAATAGTAGACATAAGCAAATCATAGCATGAAATGGGGTCTTCCAGAGTATGGAAGCTCACCACTTCAGTCTGACTCAAAAGTTATCCCCGAATCACCTAGTCACTGAGCAGGAGGAGTAAAAGTATGGCCAGTTCCTACATCAAATGGGGATACAGCATTCAAAAATAGTTAGCAGGGTGAACACTAGCATGTAACTCAGGGATAAAGATAAAGTAATGCCATCAATCCAAAAACCAAGTTAGACCAATACACATAACATATACAATTCCCGTGTGCCCCACAAGGTTTTCATAAATCATTCACTTAGGGGATTCCATTGTACCCACAATATTTTTAAAACCATTCTTAACCATTTAACCAGTTATACTATGCATTAGTTTTAAAAAAAATGCCAAGCCAAGTGATATTGCATAACATATAGGGAACAAGGTTTAGCATGCACTTTAAAACCTTGACCTGGGCTGTGTAGCTTTACCGTCATAAATCCACCCACGGTCCATAAGGATCTAGTGTTACCCCCAGGATAAGCCCTAGTGTGTGTTAGCCGCACGAATCAGAAGTACCATAGGTGGTTGGGAATTCCCTTGTACCCTTTACCCTCTATGGTCGTATCTACATATATGCACTTGGGGGATTCCCTTGTACCCCAAAAACACTTGGTCATCAAGGTCAATCCTCATGTCGGCAAACACAAGTTTTTAGTGTTTGTCTTTCAGAGTCACACCTTCACTGCTAGCTATCACAACCCCATTTATTCCCCAATTAAAGCGTTTAACACATAACCAAACCATCAATTCCAGGAGTCAATTATTAAGGCATTATTAAGTGGTATCGTCATAGACTATAGCTTGCAAGTAATGTCATTAGCCAATACTTAGGATATTGCCAAGTACCCCGCAAACTCCATTATAAAAATCACATAGGGAATTCCTGTGTAGTTTTCATAAATCATTCACTTAGGGGATCCCATTGTGCCCACAATATTCTTAAAACCATTCTTAACCATTTAACCATTTATACCATGCATTAGTTTCAAGAAAAACACCAAGCCAAGCGATATTGCATAAACCAAAATTAACTATGCAACTGGGTTGAGGTTATTACCAATTTTCATACCAAACCAATTTAATTTGGGGATTACTTTGTACCCCTCTTTCTATCAATTTAGGGATTCCATTGTACCCATGTCCATTCACCCTTCCTATTCACTCCAAAGCATTTAACAACCATTAATTTAAGCAAAAGAATTTCATAAATATCATAGTAAAAGAATTTAAACAATTTGTATTCAAAACCCTTAGCCCATAGTTCAAAATCCAATTATCAAAACCATATAAACCTTGCCCAAATCATGCCATTAAGAAAATAAAGTATAGGGGAATAGTAACATGCCTAAAATAATAGGATATACATTGAGAAATCACTCTTGAAAGCCCTAATTACTTAGATTCTTAAAAACCTTAAGTGTTATTGACATTAAGGATTTGAGAGTGTTTTGAGAAATTATTTGATTTGTTTCTGAGGGCTAACAATGCCCTAAAGGGATTAAAAGAAGTGGGTTTCAAGTTGGGAAAAAGGAAAAATATCCAGAATGCTCTTAACTTAAAAGATGGAAAATGGTCGCCTTTGATTACGAGTCAACCATCGACTCATAACCATAATTTATGACTCATCACCACAAGTGGTAGCCAAGACAGTGACTAGGACCTCCATATATTGTCGACCTAATGACTTGACCAACCCATTCGCAATAAGCCCCTACGACTCGTAGGGTCCAATCGTAGTCAACATAGAACCCAAATGGGTTAAAAACTGGATATTCTATGATTTTATTCCACAAATCGTAACAAGTCCTTACTGCTCATAGTGAGCCACTCGTACTCAGAGCAGAATCATGCCACAAGCTTACATGATTTGGTTATGACTCCTCCTAACGACTCATCATGAGTCCTTATGACTCATGTCCCTAAGTAGTACTGAGGATAGAAACTCAAGCACCATTCACTGGACACCTTACGACTAAGGTCACCTGACCTGTCAAGACACCCTACGACTCATGGGGTCAAGTAATAACCAAGGAAGAGAGTTAAAGCTCAAGAAATTTACAAGGGCCAAAATTCAGGGTGTTTCAATTATTCCCCATTTGGATCATTCGTCCTCGAATGACTAGACAAGGGATTTTCCATCATGACTAGACCCCAAAAATCACTACTCTTACCTTTAAGAAAGAAAACAAAAATAACAAGGAATTTACAATCTTCCTTTAAAAAGACAGAAAAAATATGTTAAGAACAACACATACCTCAAGCATGATTTTTTGAAATAGGGAACAAGAATGGATATTTGGACTTCATATCCTCCTCGATTTTCCCAAGAAGCTTACCCCATCCCCTAAAAGGCATATAGTAACCCATACCTATAACCATCCTTCTTAACTATGCTCTTAGCTATGAACACACATCCCACCATCTCAGTCTCCTATTTTCTTCGCAAAACACATAACTAAGAGGACCTGAGAATAACCATATATTCCTTTTATGTTAAGGCCTAATGCAATGTTAAAGAGGATAACGTAAGCTATGACTTATATACCTAAGAAATAAGACGGGTTACCGCTTGAAACCATTGTCCCTTATTCTAAGGACTAAGAATGGTTAGGAGCTTGCATAGGTAGCATCACTTTGGGATAGGACATACATAAAATTATTAGCCGGGAAACTAACATGCGTAGTCCTTTAGAGATAAGCATTAAGTGGGTCATGAGCTCATAAATCACGAGCGCCATAGGATAGGGATCGAATACTTCAAAACTTAGATTTCTGAGGACTGTTACATACGTGGCAGAGCGAATGCAGACTTTACGTACATGCATAATTTACTTAAGTAGGACATTGGTGGTAGATCCTCTTAATCAATGTAGGAGGGAATTTCTAGAATAGGAGTAGATTTACCACATGCCTTCCTTGAAGCTCACCACCAAGAGAAAATTAGAGGTCAGCCTTAATTCACTATCTCAATAAGCCTATAAGCACAACACTCCGCTCTAAGGGGTATCACTATGGACATATACTAGGGACACTTGGATCTCTAATACTTAAAACCTCATCTATCCAGATGCTACCTGGGGTTTAACATAGTCTTACAAACTCTATGCCCTAACCCATTCAATGACTTAGTCCCCAATCTATCATTTAAACCTGGACCTCCGACCTATATATCACAGCTTTTCCATTCCAGTATTCCTTAAGTTATCCACCTCATCTCTTTTGCCTACCTCATCAAGCCTACCAAATTTTATCCCACGAATCTCTCATAGCTATCCTTGAGCTAACATACTCCTTTTACCAAAATCAACATCTAAGGTTCAAACTTAGTGTCTAGCATAGTCATCATTCACCACTAAATCCTGCAAAGTCCACCCAATAAAGAGGTCACGCTAAACCCTTTGTCCCACTGCCAATAGTGTATACCTCGGTGAAGAAGACCATATTCCTTACACATGAGAAATGCAGGAGGACTCCTTGTAGAAATACTAGACTGGAGTCATTTTATAAAGAGAGAGAAATAGGGATAGGATGAGTATCCGAAACAATCCCAAAACCAATTTCCCCCATTAGGAGGGACACCAGAAAGGTCACTAGGGAAAACCTCCGAAAATTCACCAACCACAAGAACAGACTGTAACAAAGGACTTTTCAAGTTAGAATCTTTAATTCGGAACAAAGGGAGACACCCTTTGGAAATTAATTTTTAGGCTCTAAGATACAATATGAACCTCCCCTTAGACACTGAAGTTTCCCTATCATTAACAGATACCACACAACCCCTATAGACTCTTCTATATAGCAACGATAGAGTCACCCACTGGGGTAGAAACAGAAAAGGGATTCAAAATACACTCGGGATTGAAATCAAAATAAATAGCCACATATGGGGTCATATAAGAAAGAGGGGGCCATGGATCAAGTAAATAATACTCATCATGGGAAAAGAGTTTCAACATACCAGTAATGATATCAGGAGATTCCTCAAACTCTTGAAGGATAGGGAGAGCATAGAGACGGTCCCAGCCATTGTCGGAGCCAGAAATATCACCCTTCAGCGCAGGAGCTAAAGAAGTGGTAACCAAAATTCTATTTGTCCTAGTGGCAACCTTTATGGGATGTTCCTATTTCATGTGACCTAACTGGCCACAACTAAAATACTAATTCATCCCTTTATGGCAATAACCATAATACAACAGACTATAAAACCGACAAGAAAGATAGGGTAGGGCTGATCGAGCTCCACTAGTCCAAAAACAATGTCCACTAGAAGAATGAGGATAAAGAGTACTGACAACCACATGGGAACTCCCCCGATTTCTCTACCCAGACCACTATCCACCATCTCTACCACTATTTATCTGGCCCTCCTACTCTATATATCAGGAATTCTTGCTCTACCTATTTCTCGTCTTGGCCTGATCCCTTCTCACACTAACAAGATTGTATTAGCGCGACAGAGGCCACTATCTGGGTCAACAAATAAATAGTACGTCAAAACTTAGCATTGGTGATATCTTCTCGATGTGACTGAGCGTGCATGTCACCTTCTAGAGTAGGGTCAGTGGAGATTGGTGGAACTCCATGGGGGAAATCTAAAGTAGAGACCCTTGATCGGGTTTGTACCACATAAGTTGGATGAGTTCCATTCACGTTGTCCTTAAGTGAGATAGGTGAGTTTCCATGAGCTTTAGATTGACTAAGAGGTATGATATGGAAAATAGACAAATGAAAATTAGAAGAAAGCCAGTATCCTAGACTCTACAGCTCAAAAATAGAACAGTAAAAAAGGAAAAAAATTCCTAAATGCCTCGTAGACTCTCCCTTATAAGTGTGGTGTGCTACACATCCATAAAAAAGACTCTAATTGATATGACTTTGTGGACACCCAACTGACCATGAACCTAGAGCTCCAATACCATCTTTTTCATAACCTAAACTAGGGTCTGGCCATGACGAGTATCTCAAGACCACCGAGGATCGAAGACCACCCCTATTACCCTAACCACCAAGCACCTTACATCCCATGTTGAATGAGTTTTGAACATATAAAAAGATAAGGGAATATCAATTTAAAGTCATTATGATAAGTTTATAATAAAAAACAATTACAAAAAAACAAACAACCAACCAATACCACCCATGTCCATAGTAGTTCGACAAAGCCTTTAATCAAAACCAACGAATACCTAGTCGGGACATGTCCCCGACCATAGCCAAATCCAAGACCAAAAGAAATAGTAAAGACATAAGAAAATCCATAGCATAAAATAGGGCCTTCCAAAGTATGGAAGCTCACCACTTCAGTCTAACTAAAAAATTTTCCCCGAATAACCTAGTCATTGAACATAAGGAGTGGAAGTATGATCGGTTCCTGCATCACATGGAGATGCAACGTCCGAAGATGGTTAGCAGGGTGAATGATAATATGTAACTCATGAATAAAGATAAAGTAAGGCCATCAATCCAAAAACCATGTTAGACTAATGCACATAACCATATGCAATTAAATATATATATATATATATATATATATATATATATATATTAGCATGCACTTTAAAACCTTAACCTCGACTGTGTAGCTTTACCATCATAAATCTACCCATGGTCCATATGGGTCCAGTGTTACCCCCTAGATGGTCCCAGTGCGTGTTAGCCGTACGAACTAGAGATACCATAGGTGGCTGGGGATTCTCTTTTACCCTTCACCCTTTATGATACGTATGTATGTATGTGCATTTGGGGGATTCCTTTGTACCCCAAAAGCACTTGGTCATCTAGAACAATCCCTATGTAACACACGATTTTCCAGTGTTCGTCCTTCGAACTCACACCTTCATGGCTAGCTATCATAACCCCCTTTATTGCCCAATTAAAACATTTAACAAATAACCAAACCATCAATTCTAGGAGTCAATTTTTAAGGCATTATTAAGTGGTATCGTTATACCGACTATAGTTAGCAAGCAATGTCTTTATCCAATACTTAGGGGATTCCCAAGTACCCCGCAAACTCTACTATTAAAATCACTTGGGGGATTCCCGTGTACCCCACAAGGTTTTCATAAATCATTTATACCCCGCAAGGTTTTTAAAACCATTCTTAATCATCTAGCCATTCATACCATGCATTAGTTTCAAGAAACAGGCCAAGCCAAATGATAATGCATAAATCAAAATCAATTATGCAATTGGGTTGAGATTATTACAAATTCCCATACCAAACCAATTTAATTTGGGGATTTCTTTATACCCTTTTTTCTATCAATTTAGGGATTCCATTGTACCATATCTATCCACCCTTCCCACGCATCCCTAATCATTTACCAACCATCAATTTAAGCAGTAATTTCATAAATATCATAGAAAAAACATTTAAACAATTTGTACTCGAAACCCTCAACCAATAGTTCAAAACCCAATCATTAGAACCATATAAAACTTGTCCAAATCATGCCATGAAGAAAAAAAAAGTATAGGGGAAGAGTGACATGCCTGAAATGACAGGATGTACGGAGAGAAATCACTCTTGAAAGCCCTAATTGCTAAACCTATTGAAAACCCTAAGTGTTCTTGACCTTGAGGATTTGAGAGTGTTTTGAGAAGTTATTCGATTTGTTTTTGAGGGCTAATGATGCCTTAAAAGGGTTATAAGACGTGGGTTTCAAGTTAGAAAGGGAAAATGTCCATAATGCCCTTAACTTAAAAACTGGAAAAGGGTCGCCTTTAATTATGAGTCAACCATCAAATCATAACCACACTTTACGACTTATCACCATGAGTTGTAACCAAGATAGTGACTAAGACCTTGGGGTGGGCATAAATACCAAAAAACCAAAATACCGAATTGAACCTAATCATTTTGGTTTTTCGGGTTTGGTTTTTTGGTTTTTCAGTTCAGGTTTGTTTTTTTAAAAAAAAATTTGATATTTTGGTTCGGGTTACGGGTTTTAGGTTCACATAATTCGGTTTTTCAGTTAAACCAAAATTTTTAATATACTTTTTTTAATTATATAATGTATATAATATAATAATATATATTTAACTTTTAAGAGGCTCTTTATATAATATAATAATATACACTAATATATCTATATTATTAAATTAATATACATTCCAAAAAGCCCTAAATCAGAAAATTGATTTCATTCCAGAAGACAAATTTCCTCTTATTAAGTTAATATATCTATATTACACTGATTTTTCTAGTACATATTTCCTTTTCTGTATATTTCTAATCGTCCCCATTCCTTCAATTTGTAAACTAGTGTTATTACTTATTAGTTTTATACCTGTTTGGCTGCCCAGTAGCCCAATTTATAAATATAACGTAGCCCATTGAACATGCCCAAAACCGAAAAACCAAAATTATTAAACCGAAACAAAACCAAAAAAAAAATTATATAAACCAAACCGAACTGAACAAATTCGGTTCGGTTTTCGGTTCTTATAATTTCAAAACCGAAAACCGAAAAAATCAAAATAAAAAATCGAACCCGAACCGAAGTACTGAACGCCCACCCCTACTAAAACTCCCATACATTGTCGAGCTTACAACTCGACCAATCTATTCGTAATGAGACCCTACGACTCATAGGGTCCAGTTGTAGTCAACACAGAACCCCAATGGGTTAAACACTTGACATTCTATGATTTCATCCCACGACTCGTAATAAGACCTTATGACTCATAGTGAGCCACTCATACTCAGATCAAAATCATGCCACAATTTACATGATTTGGTTACGAATCCACCTAATGACTCGTCATAAGTCTTTAAGACTCCTGTCCGTAAGTCGTACTCAGGATAAAAACTCCAACACCATTCACTGAACACCTTACGACTAGGGTCACCTAACCCATCAAGACACCTATGACTCGTGGGGTCAAGTCGTAACCAAGGCAGTGAGCTCAAAGCTCAAGAAATTTTTAAGGGTCAAAATTTAGGCTATTTTATTTTTGTACTAAACTTGTACAAAGTTGTGATTCTAGGCGAGATCTGCTACATCAGCCAGTTTCTTTAGAGATGGGTTGGAGTCCTTTCCCTCGTGTATGGGTAAAAATAATAATCTTTTTTCCTCTTCAACGACTTTATTTCTGTTTTTTTTCAATTGTTGCTTACTTAGAGGTTCCTCGCGATATATGATTATGTTTTCTATGAATGTAATTCTGAAAGAGTTCATGCCTAAAATTTCATCCACATTACAGAAACACTGAGGTATGCTTCTTGAATCTCTCAAGCTGAAGTTACATTCATGTTTTTCTCTTAAAGGAATATGATGAACTTCTGGAGGAGTTTATGGCTGCAGTTAAGCAAAACTATGGACAGAAAGTCTTTATTCAGGCATGTGATCATTAACGGATAAACATCCCTTTTTGGATGATATCTAGGTAGATATTGAACAGGAGGATGAAAAGAGAGGACAATGTAATTGTTGGTGCTTAATGTTTATATTTCAGATAGTGGCTATTGTATTGCTTTAAGCCTCTTCAATTTGGAGCATTTGTGAAAATTTCACCGGTTTTAATTTGTTGTTGATATTTTGATTGATATAGGCTGCTTATGTCATGTCTTCTTGGAATCACTTGCAGCCCGCATATGCAACTAATATATGGAATGAACCTTAAACAAGCGACTTGGAACTCAGGCCATATCTGTTTTCTCTAATTAGTGAACTGCCCCAAAGAATCTCTAATTTTAATTCGTCATTGAATTGATTTCTTTTTTCTTTGAAGATGCTAAAAAAACTTCGAAATAACCTGGTCATGTCTCTGTGAGTAGTAGTAGTGTCTTCTTATGATTATTTTAGGGGGAATCAAACTCCTTACAGAAAGTTGAAAGTTTTGTTAGTCAACCAGTAGAGGTACTAAGATTTCCCACGCTTTGTTTGTTTAATTGAATTTTAAAGAGGTTGTGGAATAGGTTGTATTCTATTTATTTATATAGGTAGCAGCAGGTGTATGCCCTCAGTTCAAGGATAACAGTTTCAGATATTTGACTTTTATATTGGTTGAAACTTGTGCTAATAGTAACCACCTTCAACTGATTCTTAAGCATTCGATTTGGTTATTTCCATGGCATGTGGATAACTACATTTTCTTCTTTTAGTCAAGAATAGACCTAGGATTCTGTAGGTATATATGGAGGTCAAAGATTAGGGTAAAAGGTTAGTAGGTAATCGAGCGTGTTTCTTTTTCAGTTTTATTTGCATTGCTCTCCTACTATCGTATTCTTTGAGTTTAGTATTATCAGTTGTTTTCTTTTGTTTCAGTAATGTATTATTTGTTTTAGCTATTATTCTTTCTTAATTTGTTTGCAGTAAGCAACAGACATCAAAATTGCAAGGTTGAAGTGTGATTGCTCCAACAATGATGAATGACCTAATGTACTGGCCGGTGTGTGATTTCTTGACCTATAAAGTAATCCCTGTTCATTTGCATCGAAGCCTGTTTATTTATTTTTAAGGTCTTATCCATATGATCTTCGGTTGACTACACAAAAGGGTGTGAACTACTATGTCAAGTCTGAAAATTTTGAATAGGAGTATTCTGTTAACACCCCAAACCGTTTGGCCCTCGAAGAAAAGGTTGAGAATAATTATTTTACATTTCTATCTCACAACTGCAGGCTTGATCTACAACAGCTTCATTGGGGTTATCAATGACACACCAAATTGTGATACACTAAAGTAGTTCTAAGCTACAACTTGATTTACTCAATACTGGGTGTGGTTTCTTCCTTTTGATATCTTAAGCCCAAAATAAATTTAGTTTCTAATTTTAGATTGACAATCATATGCAGTTAGGTTCCTTTATTTAATTTCTCTTCACACAAAAATTTTCTTAGATGAATTAGTCAACTTGCCAGTCTTGTGCATTGTTTGATAATTAATGTGTTATAATATTCTAATTTGAACTCTACTAGATGGTAATTCATCTTTCACACCAATGTGCCTTCATTTGTTGTAATAAATTACTACCTCAGTCATATGATTGGCAATCCACCATTTGTTTCTTTTGGATATATATGATTGATGGTTTAGTTATTTAAGGCAGGAATGAATCTCACATCTTTATGGACAATAAGCTTAACTCATTTTAAAGATTTTTGGTGTGTTGTCTATACAAGGTAGTTAACAGATCCAGGTTGCAGAAGTCATACTGCACTAATTTTTTTTTCTAATCAAATTCGAATAATTATTGATTGGATAAAAATTATGGGTTTATTAGTTTGTTTTGCAACAACAACCTATCCGGTATATTTTTATAAAAGTGGGGTTAAGGGAGTGTAAGTGTACGCAGTCCATACCACTACCTCAGAGGTGAGATCGAGAGGCTGTTTTTGATAGATTTCTAGCTTAAGAAAAAAATAGGTCAGAAAAGAAATAATAAAGGATATGGAATTAGATAAAAGGCATGAACACATCCAACAACAAAAGAGAAAATTCAAAAGTATCTATATATTCAATTCCGTTCTCCTCTGATTTTTTTGCTTATGCGAATGGATTTTGCTTAGTTCATTTTCTTCTTCAACGCCAGTTAATATAAATGCATAGAAAAAAAACCAGATATAAAGAAACATATAACGCAATGATATAACATGGTTCATCGAGCTTAATTGTGTAGTATAACACATCTGTTTACTAAGTGACACAACAAAATGTTACTATGAAAGATTTCAGGAAAGCTATGACAGACATCTGTACAATCGAAATTTCCAAGAAAAATCATTCCATGTAAAAGAAGAACCGATCAAGTACATGAAGTGAAAATATTTAGACAAACCTGCAAATCCTTGACTTGCCTTGGCATCTAGCAGCAATCTAAAGTGTCTCTTACAGTTAACTCAAAAATGTAATTATCTGTCCGACTTGTGTAAGCTGAAGTTCTTTGCACACAAAATTCATTCAGCTTATGTCTATTATATGTGATAATCCCTCTTTTCTTTAATTCATTATATTAGTTTATTTAATGTTGCTAAATATGTTAGGGAAGAAAACGACATTTTCATCTACTTAATTGTGTAGGATCAGTATGAAAACAGTTCTTGATAAGGAGTGCTACCCCCGAATAGGTTTTTATTCAGTCGAAAGACTTTAATGCATGTCCTGGATACTGGATTAAAAAACAAAAAAGAAACGTGTAGACTTGCAACAATATGTAGGATTTTTTGACACTGACAAAAAAATATGAATGATCTTAGAAATGTGATTTGAAAATTTTTGTCTTTTACTATTAATTTTCGCACTAGACAAAATTGTCTTTGACATATTTTCTTCAATTATTATATTATTATATTTATAATATTTAAAATAAAAAAGTCCTAAAATATATGATAAAAATATATTTCACCTTCTAATATATTCCCAAAATATATGAGAAGAATTGTGATAAAATAAGGACTTTTAAACCTAAATAGGCGTTTGGTCATGAAAATAAAAAATATATTTACTTTATTTTAAAATTTTGAAGTTGAAAATAGAGTTGGAGTTGTCTTTGACATAATATTCTGGAGTTGATATTTAGAATTGAAATGTATTTTTTAAAAAAATAAAAAGTAAAAATAAACTTATTTTTTAAGAATATTATGAAAAAAATAAATCTAAAAAGTGTAAAAAGTGAAACAAAAAATAGTGAATTTCAAATTTTCAAATACGATCAAGTTAGTATTCCGAAATAAAGTAAAAACGTATTTCAAGATATAGTGAATAACATCGATGACCAAATGGATCCTAAATATATTCAAATAGATTTTCACTATACCTTAACCATTAAGATTTAAGAGTATATATATAATCATACAAACTAATCAATAGTTCGTAGGTTTCTTACCGTAAAAAAATATAATGATGTGACAAAGAGACACAACAATAAGATAAAGAAACGAACAAGCCTATGAGTTGAAAACCACAACGCTTTTCCAAAGACTCTTACTCACCTCACTTTACATGGTTCAGACGTGAGTGTGTTTCTACTTAACAATAATATGTATAGATATTATTTTATAAATGTCTCTGATAATATCTATTTAGCTTAGTTCTATACATAAAATACAACAGCAACAACAACTCAGTATATTCCCACACAGTGAGGTCTGGGGAGGGTGAAATGTACGCAGTTCATACCGCTACCTCCGAAGAAGTAGAGAGGTTTTTTCCGATAGACCCCCAGCTTAAGAGAGAGAATGGTATAGCAAGGTCGTAATGCAACTCGAAACAGGATGTATAATACAACAGAAATAAGCGATAAAATAATAACAGTAAATATCAAGGAAATACAAAATAAGTAAAGTACAAGCAATACGAAATAAGAAAGAGGAAAATGGATACTCTCCTAGTAGTAAAAAATACACTCACAGACCTAAGAGGACTACCACCCCCACACTCTCCTAACACCTAGCCACAACCCACACACTCACACTAGCCTTCAACCCTAATCCGCGACCTCCACACCTTCCTGTCTAGGGTCATGTCCTCAATAAGCTACAGTTTCTCCATGTCATGCCTAATCACCTCCCTCCAGTATTTTTTTGGCCTACCTCTACCCCTCCTGAAGCCATTCAAAGCTAGTCTCTCACACCTCCGAACAGGGGCATCCGTGCTCCTCCTCATCACATGCCTAACCATCTCAACCTGTCTTCTCTCATTTTGTCCTCCACCGAAGCCACTCCTACCTTCTTTCGGATAATCCCATTCCTGACTCTATCCCCTATAGTGAGACCACACATCCAACGAAACATCCTCATTTCCGTCACCTTCAATCTTTGGATATGGGAGTTCTTGATTGGCCAACATTCAGCTCCATACAGCATGGCCAGACGGACTGTCACTCTGTAGAATTTGTCTTTAAGCTTAAAGGGCACCTTCCTATCATATAACACTCCCGAGGCGAGCCTCCACTTCATCTAACCTGCTCCAATACGCTTAGAGACATCCTCCTCAATCTCGCCATCCCCTGAATCATAGACCCAAGATACTTAAAACTATCCTTCTTACAAACATCCTAAGAGTTCTATACATAAAAGAGACTTCTTTATATTATGCATATAAATTTACAAGTATATTCTATGCCAAAAGTAAATTTGGCCAAAATAAAATTTTCAAAAGGTGTTTTTTTTCTCTTATTTTTCTTCTTTTGCAAAATTTAAAATTGAGTAATGCTTTAATTGAAAATCACCATGTATACGAATCAAACGCCGTTGACTACTTTGATCATGTTCTTAATTATTTGTATTTTGGTTTAGGGTTGATGTAAAAATAAGTTTGCTTTGTATTAGATTGAATTGTCTCATTTATCTCTCATCACAAGTTTTAGGTTCTCTCTTTCAATATATTCTTAAATTATTTATTCATCTGTCTTATTTATAATTTCTTTTATTTATGAAGTTTCGAGAAATGTTTATTTATATTTATAAGGAATGTGCTAACTAATTGACATGGTATACAAGTGCAACACATATACACAAATTAGAAGAAGACACATTTTTACTATTTAAATTATGAATATCATAAATTAAAATAAAAGAAAAAAATTATGAATATAAAGTTGCATATTTGCAACTTCAATTGCAATCTAATATATATTTTATTCGTTTTATATTTAATCTTTTGTACTGACGAAAAATATAAGTGTAACTCACGTACCCTAAACTAGTGTGTGTGTGTATATATATATATATATATGATCCCTATTTTCTTTTTTCATTTAGTGACTTTAATAAAAATAACTACTCATACCTCTTTAATTTATACTCTTAATAATATTCATAACTCTCATTTTTAATCTTCATAACCTCCCAAAAGTTAATTTTTAAGTTTATAAAAATCTTATGAAATTCCTCCACTTTACCTATATAAATTCATGTTTTGTTTCATAAAAATTCTCATTCAAGGCTATACTTTCTCTTCTCTATTACTATACCATGCATAAGGGTGAGGAAGAATACGAAAAAAATGTTAATCATCACATCATATGGTTGCTTTCACGTGAAGAACCATGGTTGGCAAAGTCGTATAAAGAATTTATGGGTAGGAATATTTTCTTTTAATTTTCTAAATTATACTCCTCTTAGTTTAATTTATACAATATTTCTTTAGAGCTGATTTATTCGACTATTTTTTGAAACTAAATTGCATTAGATGAACTCAAGACCAATTAAATCAAAGTGCTAAAATACCAATTCAGTTATGAGTTTTTAAGTGGTAAAAATATTCTTTTAATTTCTTTATTTTAATTTTGATCACTTAGAAGTTACAAATTCTAATTTTACGTATTTAAGATTGAAAAAATTCATTGAAGTTTTTTTAGAGTAAATAACAATATCCTAATAAGTATATTCGTAATTTCTTCTTGTAAGAATGAAGAAGAAAGATGAACAAGATAAAATAGTTGAGAAAATTCAGAAGCGAATAAAGTTTTGGTGGTTATAGAGATAAAATAATGCAATCCTGTAATCATCTTCAAGAAAAATGCAATAGTTTCACCAACGACAAAAGAGTACTCCTTAAAATTTTCATATTGATGCTTGGCTTGTGTTTTCACAAACATACATATATATTATTCAAACAAAACAATTTTAGTTTTTCCTACTTTAGGATAAATTGATATAAGTTTCTTTTACTTGAAATGAGTTTTATTTTGTTATAATGTTCTTTGTGGCTAGAATTAATTATTCGCAGAATATTATAAATTGATTATTTGTTCTTATTATGAAGTCTTTCTGTTATTATAATTTTTTTATATATATATTTTGAGACATCATAATTAAGTATGTGACTTTTTAAAAGTTAAATTACATGTATAGTTGAAAAGAAAATTTATAATGTGTGAATTCTTATGATACGTCTACATAATCTCAGAAAACAAATTTAAAGTATAAAACTTAATTTTATTGCATTTGATTTTTTTTTAAATTTAAACACATTCTTTACACTTGAATATTAAAAACTTTATATATTTAATAAAAAATTTCATTACTGGGCGAAACGCGACTCATTTCACTAGTTTATTTATAAAAGGTACATGAGAATATGATTTTTTTTTTTATGTAATGTCTTAGCATATTACCATATCGTATATATGAACTATATGTTGCTCATTTGATAACATTGAATTTGGAAAAATTTAATAGTTTTCGTAATTTGTGAGGTTTTCATGTTTATAAGAAAATTTCATGTTCATGAGAAAACATATAATTTGAAAAGACCAAATGATATCTTCAAATAAAACTTCAACTTTATCACAAATAATTTTATATCATATTTGCCCAAACGAGAGTGTATTTTCTAAAAAAGTTTTTTAAAAAAGACTCTTTACGGCGGTGATGTTTACCTTCATACCATTGATATTCAAAGGTTTCTACAAAAGGGCAAATGCAATTCATTGTTGTTCCATCTTTTTTCATCATTCATATTTTACCGTACTGCCATCGATCATCATTATCAACTATATAGGAAAAAGATATCGTTTCTACCCCAAACTATACCCGAAAAGTTTAGGTCACCTCTAAACTGTACTAGTGTCCTATTACACATAAACTATAAAAAGTGATACTTTTTACACCCTGTAAAGCATTATACCATTTGCACGTGGTGCGGTGTTTCACACGTGCTTACCACGTCAGCACCACTTTAGCATAATACGAAAAAAATAATAAATTTATTATTTTCATAAATTTTTAATTTTTTTTCTTTTTCTTCAATGTCTAAAACCTCCATTGTTATGAGATCTATGTCCAAAACCTCCATTGTTATGAGATCAAAAACACCATATTCACCACCATAAACTTTATCTCACCAACAAAATTACCATAACAATTAATTTCTTCTAATCATGTTCTTCATCCGTAAACTATCGTCTTCATCCGGTTGAAAATTTTTTTCATTCTTTCCAAATCCGCTACCGCAACATTCACTCCTGTAGCATTTAGCAACATCAATTACAATAATCAAATATGGAGAAAAAAATCAAATTCACTATCAAATCCAGTATGCAAACTCTCCAACAATTCTTTTGTTACAAAGGCAACTTCATCGTCTTCAAATTTGGAAAGTGACAACAAAAAGTAATTGAAAACAAAGAGAAAAAAATGCAAGAACAATTGATTCAACAGTGAGTACCTGTTTTCCTATAAAATGCAAGAGCATGAGAAATAATCAACGCGTAACACGTCGATTTACGTAGTTTTCCTATAAACTAATACATTGGAGAAGAAGAAAAATTGATGGAAAGTAACTGGATCATAAGTGATATTGCAGTTTGGAAGCGAGAGAGAGATCTAAGATGTTTTTTGTGCAAAATAATTGATTCAAATGTTAGTGGAATAGTATAGTATAGTAGAGAGAGAAATGGGGGAAGGAGGAGAGTTATAAAGAGATTGGATGATGTAAATCCAGTGGAATTAGGAATGCGTTGTTCTCGTCAAGTATTTGATAAAGTATGACGGAAGTTTTTGAAATTTGCCCGTTTAAACATCAAATTCAATTTGATTTTGTTCATTATGAAATTGACACTGTTTCGATGAAGATGGAGGATGGGGTGTGAAGAAATTGTGTTATTTAGGGGTAAGGGTGATGAACAAGATGTGTTGGTTTGGGGGGGAGGTTGGAGTTTGGGGGTGGGGGTGGGGGTGACGAAGAAGAAGATGGTTTGGGGGTGGGGGAGGAAATTTTTTTTTTTTGCGTTCATTTTCTACTAGACACGCTATATTTAATTTAAATAATTATGTTTTTTCACGTCAGATCTAGGGGGTAAAAAATATCATTTTTTTTATAGTTTAGGTGTGTAATAGGTCACTAGTGTAGTTTAGGTGTGACCGAGACTTTTCGGGTATAATTTGAGATGAAAACGATGTCTTTCTCCCAACTATATATCATCATCCACGACCTACAACCATCATTATCAATCACAATTATGACCATCTCCACCCACCGTCAACCACATAAATTTAATTTGTTGTCCCCCATCATCAATGGTGGATCCAGAATTTTATTCAAGTGGGTTCAAGTTATAACGAACCATCATGGACATAACCAATAATAATAATTGTTATTTTTTTAATTTCCATAATAATCCTGAAAAAAATTATTTCAATTCTAAAAGAAATGAAGAGCTAGCTCTAAGATTATACTCCATCTACTTTGATTTTCTATCAAAACAACTAACTTTTGATATAACATGAGCGATGTAGCGAATTAAATTGAAAGATTAAGTACTAAAGAATAGTAATCACATGACTTTGACCTATTCAAAGTCCACCACTACCTCCGCAACCCCAACCACACCACCTCCGGCACCCCAACCACCACATGCGTGACCAAAACCACCGCTACTTGTATTACATGTTATGCTGGTCAAAGTAGACATGGCAATAGCAACTCTTCCACCAGAAACACTACTTCTTTGACTTGCATTAATATTGAATATTCCAGTAGGAGTACTCTCAATATTCTTCTGCATTATCTTGTTGCAACAAAATATGCAACAAACAAAAAAGAAAAGAAACGACACAAACACACCTAAGACTAAACATAGTACCATAATAGATTCATCCATGTTAATTTCTACTCCTGTAATGGCTTGAAAAGTTTCAAGAGTAGAAGATTGAGACGTGTAACTACTTACGTTCTTAAGGAATTTATATATTCTCCTAGTAAAATTTAAGTTTAGAAACAAGAACTTTAATTGGTAAAACTTCAAGACGACTTTTGCCTGATATTTATTAAGGTCTTTGGTTTCATAACTTACGTAATATTTGCATGATCGAAGGCATGTGTTTGCACATCAAATGATGAAATTTGGGAATATTAATCCAACTTGAGTGTGAGTCGTCGTTTACTTTCTTGAAATTTACTTTGAATGTCAACTTGAGTGTAAAGGACAACGTCTTTTAATATACTCTATTATTCATTAACAAATCATGTCTAAATGCTGTTGGGGTATAATAGGTTCACGTCAAAATTAAAGTGACGAAAGAAAGATGCAAAAAGAACTCGAGTCTCAGGATTTAGAGAAGGGATTCCATTTCCATTTCTATAATTTATTTTGAGAACTAATGGTTAAAAACATATCTAAAGTCGGTTTTTTTGAAGTTTATATATGAATTATCAAGTGTTTGAATTTTTAATTTGAATTATATATCACTAATTATTTATCAAAATATACCTTAACTATCAATTTGATATGACATAATTCGATATGACACTTTTAAAAATTTAAAAATTAGAGTACTAATTTAAAAATTAGAGTACTCTAGGTATGTTTGTTTTTGACCCTTCACTCTTTATCATCCCAAAAGGTTGATTATAGGGGGCTAACTAATATAAGTCGGGTGCCATATCGAAATTATTATATGATTGGGATAAACATTGAAATTTGAAACTAAAGAAGGTTGAATATATTATTGACCGAACTTACACTTAAGAAAGTTTTGTTTAGACATTTGAATTATGATATATTATAATTCAATACTTTTACATGGTGAGATCTTTAGTGCAGGGCTATAATTTTTTTTTTTAATTAGAATAGTGGACGTGCGTTACACGTGTATCAAGTGTTTTTTAAGAATAAATGTATGTAAAAAATATATTAGTTGTGGGTGTGTTATTTTATTAAATACAAAAAAGTTTAGAAAACAAGGCAAAATTTTCAAGAAAAGAAGTGCAGTTGATTAAAGAGGCATTTTGTCATTATATTTACTTATTTCCTACTTCTAAAATAAGGTTATTTTTACGAAGAGTTATTTTTATTTTTAGGATTCTATATATTTATACTTTACGTAAAATGTAATTTTAATGAGATGATTTATAATAACAGAAAACATATAATTTAATTTAGAACATAAATTGTAACAACTAATTTTTAAATTTTGTACTCATTTAAAATGCTTTATATAAATTGATAAATAGTGAGTAAAATTTATACAAAACTTTAAAATTTTATGTATATAAATTTACATATTGAAGAGTAAAACGGTAAACTATGGTCCAAATCCAAAAAGGCCCAATAGATTTAAAAAGACAGAAAAAAATGAATTAGGAAAGCAAACAAATATTAGTATTTGTTTTTGTCTGAACTCCGAAAGCTTCCTTTTCTTCTCACGAAAATCTCTCTTTCCCCAAACATTTTCACTCTATTATGATACTGCATATTATTTTCTCAAAAATTGATGAATAAGTTGAAATCATCAATCTCAAAATTGAACTTTGATAGACCAAATCTTTAAGAGTTTGTTCCTACTGCATCCATTCAACAACTATATGTCAAGCTTTGCCTGTAATTCCTTTTTTTTTCCTTTTTTTTTTAAATTTTTTTATGCTTTAACACGTTTGAAGATTTGATTTTTTTGAACCCTTTTGCTTTACTTTTTTTATGTTTTGATTTTCTTAAAACCACTGTTGCATTATATGTTCCATGTTTTAATTTTTTATTCCTCCTTTTGCTTTGCTCGTTCGAAGATTTAATTTTTTAAAATCTATTCTGATTTAATTTCTTGTTCCAGGTGTGATTTGCTTAATGTTATCAACTTTTAATGTCCTGATGTTTGTAAGTCTGCTGAGATACTTGAATTTGAGGTACATAATAGAAATAGAACCCGGTAAATAGAATGTCCTGATGTTTTTATAGTTCATTGGACACATATGAGAAATCAAATCCAAGACTTTTAAAAAAAAGAAAATACAAGCTGTAATTTTTGTTTCTCTTTTTTGGGTTACTATTTTTTTTTTCAAAAAATCGAGGAAGATCCGTCAAATGTAATAGCTTTTTGCTCAAACAGTATGTTTGTGTGGTAAATTTAGAATCTAATTGGTAGTACTTAAACTCATAGTTTAAAATTTATAACTCATAAAGTTGAAATTTCGACTCCCGCCTTGAACTTTGAACCGATAGAAATTGACATAACTGGTAAAGTAAAGTTGTCGCCATGTGAATATTGAATAGGAGGTAAGACTGTTACACAATAGACCCTTATCGTCCGACCCTTGCCCAAACTTTATGCATATGAGTGGTTAATCTATTGGAATGTCCTTTTGTATCTTTTAGAAATTCCTGGTATGAATGAGTCTTACACGCAATTAAAGTTGTCGTTATATGATCAGTAAGTCACTGTTTCGAGTTGTGAAATAAACTGCTTGCAAAAAGGTATCCTTGTGTGTGGATAATGTTTGTGTCACATAGTTCTCAATCAATTATGGTCGTAGAAAATTTTATTTAACACATCGTTCTTAAGTAACTTTGTTACTCATTTACTAATCATTATGAAGATTCGTTATTCATTTCTGTTATTTGTGGTTTTGTTCATTTCCTGTGTTGTCTCTCATCATGCTCTCATGCAGTGTCATCATACCCTGGAGCCACTATTTTTAACTTTGGATGTCTACAATAATAATAACCTAGTGTAGTGCCACAAGTGGTATCTAGGAAGGGTGGGTAGGATTTACTCATGTCTTACCCCTAGCTTTGTGGGGTAGAGAGACTGCTTCCTTTGGATGTCTGAGATAAAAATTTATTTTGAATGCTAGTACATTCTCATTGTTGTTACCTATAACTTCTTATTAGAGTGATTCAAATTACTTTACTACTAAATCCTAACAAATATTTGTTTATCTATGCTAGCATGTTGGTGAAAGTATGAACAATCTGTTATAAGATGAAATATATTTCACAAATTCGATAGGATTTGAGAAAGTGACAATTCTTTTGAAAGAGCCAAATTAAATCTATTAGTGGGCATTGCGTTGTATGATTATTAATCCCCATATACGTGGTACTATTGTTGTTTAATTTAAAGCCTACTATAGTTGTATATGGGTGAAGTAAAAAATGAAGAGGGTCACACCATCAAAAAGAAAGTCTTGTTTCTATTTTGCCATACAGTGTACTCCAATACCAATAAAAAATTGTGATGGAATGAATGGTAAGTCTTTCTTTATTAAAGGGTAGTTTGGTGTGTTAACGTTCTCTCCATGCACATGAATGATGGTCATTTTATGATACTGCATATTCTAACTGATGTTGGTAAATAATTTCAATAGAGAATCACTTGAATATAAAGAAAATTCGTGAGGCAGAAGAAGCTGGATGTCGAGGAAGGATAACTAAGGTTTTCAGTTGATCCTTTCACTTGTATGAAGTCTGAACATTTTTGTACATGGATTTATTGTTAGTGTGTCAAGTGCATGTGTAGATATAACTTCATCAAACTGATTTTTGCCTTTTTAACTATTGCTTGGCTTTTAGAGGAACAATAATTATCTTTTTCTCAACAAACGATTGATATGCTACGAATTCTTATAAGTTTATTTCTTATTGTCTCTACCACAGAGTCACCATGAATTCATCCAACCCGGGAACAAACTACCATAGGAGAATCGATAGTTGGAAGTGCCATTTAATAGTTATATTCTTTCTACTACTCATTCCAACATCGCTCTAGAGTATAAGTATAGGACTGCAGGTAAATAAATTCAACAGGGGCATCCCCAAAGCACAGCTATGGCTGGCCATTATAGTTGGTTCATTTGGTGTGTGGATCAGATGGTTTTTGGCACGACTAACAATATATCAGCAGCTTGCAGTACTTCAACCTTAAAGAAAGTAGTGAGTATACATATACTTTTCTTTACCTAAATACTTCATGTCATAATGTATTATATGATAGATGCTTGTAGTATTTTTGCCTAACTACCAAAGTGCTCTGCTGTTGATTATTTCGTAAAATTTGTGCTTAATTTGTAAAACTGAAGAAAATAATAGAAAAAAAACATAATTGTTGAATGATGCAACTAAATATCTATTTATGAATCTAGCCACATTAAAGGTACTTTAAGAAAAGAATAAATGTCATTACTTTGCCAAAATAGCTCAATCTAATGTAATTGTGTATCTCCTGAACCTGTGAACACAAATATTTGATGTGAGTCAGTAATAATATATTAGGAGGTGTAAAAAAGATTTGTATCACATAATTTCATGTGTTTTACATTACCTAAGATCTCTTTGTAGATGATGTTTTTGGTGTATTTTCTTTTTTTCGCTTTGGATACTCCGTCATGATCAAAACCTTTGCCGCTGACATTAATATTCCTCTTTAGAGGGCAGCGTATAACTGTCCATGTGAAAAAATGTGTTGTTGCAAGTACAATCCAACAATTTGTATTGTCTATCCCTGTACTTTGTTTATCGTCATTGAAAAGCACAGTCGTACTGGAAATTATTTTCTAATGAATTTAAATGGGTAACATTCATTTTCGGGAGGTGATAGCTGGATTCGTAGGATAAACACATGTTTGAAAGTATTTTTTCCGATCAATATTTCTGCATGTATGGCGTTCTTATCAAAATCTCTACATATCATTTTTGTGCCATTACATAAACCATTGGAAGCATCCAAATTTCTTAGTAAAATGATAGGTACTTTTTTTTTTCAAGACCAAGCTGTAAACCAATAAAATATTGTTAGAACGATACTATGAAGAATTTGAATAATAAGTTTCCAATCAAATATGCTAAAAATAAAGATCATATGAGTAATAAAACTATAGCTATATGTTTACAGTAACTTTCAACACGTTAACATTTTTTTCTTGAAATTTGTGTAGAATGTTATTTAGTTACAATATATAATTGTAAGGCATTGAAATTATTGATGCTTAGTGTTTCTCAATCTCGTGGTCCAGGATCCTCCCAAGTAATTTAACTACATTATTATCAACTCGCAAGTTTTATCTTAGTGATTTTTCAAGAAGAGTGATAATTTAATGTTGCATCTTAATGTATCTTTTGAATGTTTAATCATTAGCCTTTTATGATTTTTATTCTTTTGAGATGGCGTATTGAAATATACTTTTACTTTTAGTCAACTTCTCTGTTGGTCAGACTAATATCCTATTTTCTGGGTAATTATTTGTTTTTAGGGAGTTCCTAGAGAATTGCAAAGAAGCTGTTTCAACTTTGATGTTTGCAGCGGCTAGATTTTCTGATTTGTTAGAATTACATGAACTGAGAGCTACATTCACTGAGAAATATGGAAATTCCATTGATTTTTTTATGAATAAAGAGGTTACTCATTGTCTTTAGCAATATATAATACTCATACATAAACTTATTTCACATGGAACTCTTTTTCCCACTGTTAAAACATATTCGTTTTCGTCCTTGATAGTTTGTTAAAAAACCAAAGTCTGAGCCACCTACAAAGGAGATGGAGCTTCATTTGATGCGAGAAATCACAGTTGAATCTAGTGTAAGATGAAATTCAAAGCTTTAGAGCATAAGCTATCTAAACTAGCGACACGTGTACAAATAAGCGTTCTATACAATGACCAGAACTTGCACCATCCACAATATAGTCAATTCATTTCTTGAAACATTATAATCACTAACAAGAATTTCTTGGGTCACTTTTAGCATATAGAAGTTAAAGGATTTTACCTGTAGTGCCCATAAGTGAAAAAATGAGGTATGACATAGTTCTTGAGATCTAAGTAAACTTGCATTATTATCATAATAGTAAGTTTCAGAATAATGTGGAGAATCGAAAAGAGTTTATTTTTCCTTTTTTTGGCCTTCATATCGTAGAGTTTCCAGGTTAAATATTACTGTTTCTTTTTTACTTTGTCGGGGAGGCTGTGTAGGGAGATTTTCTATTGATATAAGTACAAGTGAATGATGACCTTTTCAATTATAAACTGAAGAGGGAATATCAATAAAGCTATTTGTTATGTTGGTGACGTGTGTTTCTGCTTCTGAATAGACACCTTGTCCTTAAATTGTAGTTGGATTATACATACTGAAGATATTTTTCCTGCCTAATCAGTCTTGTTTTATGCCTATGTTTCCCAGAACTTTCTGAAGAGTCATAATGATGAAGAATACAAATCACACAAGAAAAGGGATGAATCAGTTCAGAGAAAATAACACCAAAAAGTGAATCTTAATAATTATAATGCAAGGGATGAATCAACTTAAAGAAAAGAAGATAAAAAATCAAAGCTTAATAATGAGAATGGAAGGGAATATACGACTTTTAAAGCATAAAAGGAGCATCGCTCATCTCATGGATAAATATAATGGATGGTTGAGCCATGAAGTTATGTAAATACATCACTTCATGACTTGTTCAATCGAATAATCTGTATACTGTTTTGGTAATATGGTTTTGCTATGGAAATTTTACAGGAAAATTTTTACTGATTATGCAGATTTTTGTTTTAAGATGTTCGGAGACAGAGTGAAGATCTAATTCTTATCTAATGAGGCAAGAGTGATAGCTAGCTTAGGATATGATGATACTGGAAACTTTGCACCTGGAACATGGTCAAAGCTATTTGGGAATTACACAACTGAAGCACAAAGATACTGTGAAAAGTATCAAGTAAGATTTTTTTTTAATTTATAATGTATTCAACACACATATATATATATAGTGTATCCCTTTATATTGTTTGGTCACATATAAAAATGTAGCTTACTTTAATAATTAATAGTAAGAATATCTTTCTGTGTTATCCAGTCTATGAACCATAGATACTTTTATATTACAGAAAATTTGATTCTTAAATATAGTTCTATATTGATAAATAATCAAAAGCATACCTATGTGGAGGTACACCATTTGGAGTTAGTGCATTCAAGTAATATTCTTGATAGTAATTATTGGTGTCATCCTCTACAGAGTCAAAACTAAGAAACATTCTGCTTTCATCAGGAAATCTGAAAATTAACATTTCATTTAGCTGATCAACGTATTCATTTCTGCTAGCTAGGATAGCCCGTTCTGTCATGTATTTTACACAAGTTGCATTTTTATCCAATGATGGAAATAGTTGGCCTAGTAAGGCATCTTAACTAGTACTATTACTCTTATTTTCAATAACCGGTCGTTTTGAAAGAAGTACCAAATCATCTTTTATTTTAGGCTCCTCACCATTACCTATTCGTAATAATAATTCACTAAATGATGGATCTATTCGTTCCCTCATATTTCTTGTCAATTTAATCCTTTTCATTCGATGCCACAAGTATGATTTGACCAAACTTGTATTTACCGTTTTAGCCCTAGTAGATTTTGGAATTACTTGCAGTACCTAACGGAAATTGTAGTAAAAAATTATTACTTTCCCACAAAGGGTTCATCAATGTCCAATATATCTCTGAAGCTCCTATCAACTGTTTTAACTATCCAACGGCTAGCCATAGGTGCTTCATCCCAAATTATCATCTTGGATTTTTTAATCAATTTACCTCCACCACTTTTCTTTGACATACATGTGATTGTTGAATCAGTTGACTAAAGTGGTATCTCAAATCTAGTATGTGTTATACGACCTCCCAATAAAAGAGTTGCAGCTACACCACTTGTTGTTCCTAAAGCTATCATCCCTCTCGAACTAATATTTGTAAGTATTGTGCGATATAAGAATATTTTTCCAGTCTCTCTAGGTCCGTCAATAAAGAATAATCTTGATTTTTCAGTATCGACCCTTTCCAATATAATCTTGAATGCTTTCTCTTGTTCAAGATTTAGTTTTGTTTCTACAGCCAAATCTTCTAAAGGCACTATTATAGATTTCTCTTCCCTTATTTCTTTACATTCTTATATAATTCCATCATCCAACCTGTGTTTAAGTTTAGGTATGTTATATTTTCAATTTTCTTCCCCATACTCTCTAAGAAATGATTTATGCTTTTTAATGTTCATTGAAGTTAAGCAGTAGGAGAATTGTCATGTGTTCTTTTAAAATCTTCTGACATATCATCATAATATGTATCCTAGAGCTTTCTAACATCCATAGGATTACAATGAGCCAAAATTACTACAAATAAATTTCTCAAAGCTGATGGTATTTTGAACACGACTACTTCACATAGGCATTCAGAAATGTTGTTATCTGATTTCAGTAAACCTCTTTCTTTTGTAGCTTCTTTGAATGTTTCACATGATCTTCCATTAACAGACAACAATGAATCAAATGAAGTTGGTCCTCGTACGTGATTCAATAATAATCGCAAATAATATTTTTTGCCTTCTTTTGTTGGGTTAGCTGTGACATTAAAGAAAAAGATTAAAATAAATCAAATCTAAACATACACAAATTGTAAGAGTGGTTGTAGTGCTTACCAACATTAATTCGATAAATAATTGCTCTTGTTTTTCTTGAGGTCCAAATCTTACCCTGCGGGTTCCAAACATAATACTCTAGAAATTCCTTATATCGGTACATTCGTGCTTCATTGTCCGTCGAACATTTTTGAAAAAACTTAGTGAGCATGGTATGTGAGGAATATTTCCATGCAACAATATTTTTTAAATTTTGTTTGTTCCAATAGCATACTAAAATATTAACAACAATATTAGAAAGAAGAATAAATGATGAACAAATATACTTAATTATGAATGTATTTCTATTCAATTATATTGATTTGGCCAGTAGTGTTTAGAAAATCCAAAATTGTTCACTGGTACACTTCTGTGGTAATTGCTTTGGAACATGTTGAAAATTATCTGCGTAGTTTTTCTTTGCAATTACTTCTCAGTGCTTGCTTTTATTTCTTTTTCTAGAATTGATTTTAAAATTCAGACCATTGAGCTTGATGGATAAAGAATCAAGCTTTAGATATGGGATACAACTGATCAAGACTGGTTTCAGACCATCACTACTGGTATGTTGTAATGGTTATTAATTGATAAAAGTTCTGGTGGTTTTTCATCAAGGTTGTTATAAAGGATTCTGGTATAAGAGATTGCCATGACCGCGAGAAGTTTTCTCCATTTTTGTTTTCTTAATTGAGTCTTATTTAGAGAAGTTCAGTTTGATGATTTTTTTTATCCCCCTTTGTTTTTTCCCTACATTTCCATGTGACTATTTACTGTTGCTCCTATGAAGAGATTGGATTATATTGATCTTCTCTATCATATTATTTTTTCAAAGTTGATGAGCCACTATCCTTGTGCCTATTTCTCAACCTCATGAATAAACTGTTCTCTTATTAAAAAGAAAGAGACGATCTTCCTTAGATTCTTGTGTTTTGTTATCTGTGTACTTATTGCTTCTTCTTTTTCTAATTACAAATTTCTCCAGCTTAGTATCGTGGAGCCATGGGTATATTGTTAGTGTATGATGTTACTAATGATTTTTATTTTAATAGTAAGATTCTTTATCCTGATTCTCCTATAATCCAGGTTGTATATGTGAATGATCATTATTTTTAGGACTTCGGTGAATTAATTGCATTATTTCATAACTCATATCTGTTTGTTGTCATTTATGCAGTATGCTCATTACTCACTGGCTCAATTTTTTCTTTTTATTTCTGTTATTTTTTTTTTTACTTTATTCCTCTCTTGTGAATGGTTTCTAATTGTTTCATCCTACCTGTAGACATCAGGAATTGGATTCGTAACCATTAGCAGCATGCCTCAGAAAATGTCAACAAAATACTTATAGGAAATAAATAATTAAAATTTTGAAGTCTCTACTTTAATAAATATAATATATGATCAATATGTATGTTTTTTGTAGGTTGTCCCTACCACAAAGGGTCAAGCCCTTCCAGATGAGAATAGAATTAAGTTTTTTTGAAACTATAAGTATGGTCAAACAACTTTGAAAGAAATGCTAGTAAGTTTGCTCTTACTGGGAATAATTTTTACCCTGTAGAGTGCAAAGACAAATCTTAACGTGAAAGAAGTTTTCTTCTCAATAGTGAGATATATAAAGCAAAGGCTTGCAGACACAGACTGTAACACCCCGCAAAAGTTTTTGGCATAGTATCACCCCTGGTAGCATGCTTAAGAAGCTAGCAACTTGTAATCTTTGTAAGTGTCAAAAATGACTTAGCTTCACATTAGCTTCTAAACTTTAATGTTCCTTAAATCTATCTCTCCGACCTCGAGACTTGATTTTTAAAGTTGATTCATGTTCAGGAATGTAAGGAGGGTGTCTCTGAGAAGTTTTGGATTTTTTTGGACAGGGGATGGAATGTGTTTAGATGATGGAAACAGTCGCCCGCCGCGAAGTCATCCGCCGCGTCGATGATCGCATCGATGAAACAGTGGCCTAATGCGAAGTCGTCGTGCCACGTTAATGATCGCGTCGATGAAATAGTGGATCGACGCATCACGTCAGATAACGTATCGAGTGTCCAGTTTGCATTTTTTTAAATTCCAGGTCAGGAGGGGTATTTTAGTCTATTTCCCCTAATCTAAACTAAGTTATAACATGAAATTAAAATGTGTTTAGGGCCAAATACATGAGAAACTACTCATATCCTCTCAAATCAAAACCCCAATCCTTTTTCTCAAGGATCAAGAGTTCATCCTTTAGGTCAAGAAGTTCAAGAACTTAATCAAGATTTGGGTTCCACTCTCTCTACTAAGAAAACTAAGGTACGTGGGGTTGTCCTAATCTCATGGGCATGATTTTGATACATATTTAAACAAGTTTTTAATAGTTACTTAAGTATGTGTATAATTGTAAGTGTGAACTTTCATTTTAAAAAAAACATGCATTGTGATTGGGTTTTGAGAAGAATATCGAAAGATCATGGGGTTGCTTTTATTATAAATCTTGATTGTTTAATTTGTGGACATGTGCTTTTGGATTTTTGAACAGTGTTATGAATATGAATTGTGGATCTTTTAACCCCCATGATGACATTTATGTACCCCATACAATACTAATATCAAACTATTGAGAGCATGAGTTTTAAAAGCCCTTTTTGAACATAAAAATTGTGTTTAGCTAATGTTGTGCTACTTTAATAATGATAAAAAATTCTTGAATATTAAAGTGTTGGAAATCAATATGCATGTGTTGAATGAATGGAAATCTTATCGGTGTGCATACAAATGGTTTGCATAAGAAGTGCTGAGAATCGATGTGATACAGATGACTTGTAAGTCGGGGTATGACGATACCCCATTGAGGATTCGCCTTTGAATAAAAAGGAAAGGAATGTTGTGTGTATGATGCATGTTTTCTTATAATAAACTTAAAATTAGACCAATGTAGGTTAGATGGTTACTCGAAGAAAGCACGAGTCAGAAGACTTTATGCTGGAAATCGTGATTTTCTGACATAGGACCTTGGTACCCTGCTATATGATCTTTTTTACCTAGTATCATGTTGTCCCAATTCGGGACCTATGGTTAGGAGCCCTGCTTTGTGATCTTGAGCCCAACCATGGCATATTGACTTGATTGGGAGCTTGCGGTACCCTGTTGTATGATCTTATGTGTCCTCCCTTCATTAGTACTCCAATCTTGGTAGCAAACTGCGTTCTGGCAGTCGGTAAAAGTGTGAACTTATAGGGTGTACCATCTAGCTCCCTTGTGTTGAAGTAAATTGAACCATATAGGACAGAAATGTTGTTGAAACTCACCATACTATTCCTATGTTTTTCCAAATGATTTTGTAATAATATGTTTTATAAAAGCTTTCACCTATGTTATATAAAAGTTGTATTTTGTTTTTAGATTACTCTGCATACCAATGCATCTGTATTGACCCCCTTTATTTCAGAGCCTGAGGCTCAGTCTAAGGGTCTCGCTAAGCCGTAGATTTGTCAGACAGAAGTGTGCAGTTGGTGAGCCTCCCTTACTTAGAAAGGCCATTCTTAGAGTTTATTATTTCATTGTGGTATTAGTCCAACTGGGGGCCTTGTCCCAGTTTTAAGTAAGATGTTGGTTTTGATGTATTAGAGATTTCGCAGACTATGTTAGATACTATTAGAGGTTTATGAAATTTCATTTGGATTGTTCAATTGAATTATTAAATTGACCGTGTGTCTGTATGTTGAAACTTGTGCATCTCTTTATATTGTTTAAATGGTGTGCATAGTTATCAGAAAGAAAGAGGCTCAGGCAATTATGGTTCGGGAACCCCGTCATGGCCAGGGCCTAGTTCGGGTCATGACACAGACTCCAACATGATCAAACTACCAAAATAAAGTACTGTGGGTGATGTAATTAACAATCTAAAGACAAAGGTCATAAATGAACCTGTAGCGTCATTGGCTAGAACTTTTCTATGTGGAAGCTATTTTGAACAATTTTTTCCTCTTTACCGAACCACCTGATCCTTTATATAGTTATTCAGTTTTTGTTTAATAACGAGATATACTAAGCAAATACTTGCAGACACAAACTCTAACACAATCAGACTACCAAAATAAAGTACTGTAGGTGATGTAATTAACAATCTAAAGGCAAAGGTAATATATTAATCCGGTAGCCTCATCTAGCTTGTATATGTGAAAGCTATGTTGAACAAATTTTCTTCTCTTTACTTTTCTTAATCCAACACCAAATTTGACATTATAACATGCATATTACATAAACGTGTCATGTATTATTTTTTGTTCAATTTTGACAGACAAGTTAATTCAGGAAATTAACAAATAATTGGGCTTTTAGGCTGCTTTGGAGTTTGCTATAGTTGTTTAGACACGTAATTTAAATTTTTTCTAAGTTATAATTTTTCTCATGGACATAAATCTCCATAATTTGCAAAAGCTATCAATTTTTTTTTTTCAACTCTTATACAATATTCATGTGTAATCTAATATTATTCCTATCACCACCTAGCTAGCTATTAGCATAATGATCAATATAAACTAGGAAAGGCTAAAACATCTTTTACCGCATCCCCAAAAATTTCAAGAGAAACAAATATAGTAACCATGGATCATTTTTTATTATAGACGTGCTAGTATTTGTAAAGATTCTTAAATTTGAAAGCCGAATATCATGGCAAGTGAATCCATTCAACATTCATTAGTTTTTTTAAAATTTTTTTTTATAGGAACGGATAGAGAAGAACTTATCACAAGCTCGATTTGACACTAAAATTTTTAGGCAAACCTTCGATGTAATGAAAACAAAACAGAAAGATGAATAGGAAATTGGAGGGAAGAGACAAAGAAAAGTGGCAAAGAGAAAAAGGAAGAAAACTCATATATTTAAGAGCTACAGGTATTGTTGGAATTGGAGAAAAATATAAGGGACAAAAAAGTAAATGTGTAGGTCAAATCGAAAATAATTTTAATCGAAAAAGTAAAAAGTTGGGGATACTTAGCTTCTCATCTTTTGTTTTTTTTTTTAATCAGTTTTTAGCTCTTCTTTAAACACTTTTTAAAACACCTAAAAAACTAAAAAAAGAGATTAAAAGCTGATTTGATCATTTTTTAATCCTATTCAAACGGGCTCTTAATGGAACCATTAGATTTATCAATTGTTTTCAATAAGTTAACCCCCTCAAACCCCTTTCTAAGCTATTCCAACTAGTTTCTTGTCAAAATGCTCAAAACCTAAGGTAATGAATTAGAACCCAAACCAACCGTGCTACTAATTCAAAATCGACATTTCAAATTTAGTAGAACTGACAGAATCACCATCCAATACTTTGAATCATTAAATATTGACTAACATCAAACTAATCACTTTCAAGGCTACTCAATAACCTCAAAACTCACTCAAATCATTTGTGAATGCTTCAGGGACTGTGCTAACCATCCCCGTAACTCCATAAAATCTTTGATATACTCTTCTAGAACAATGAACAAGAGGTCGGGTGTTAACATTGTATGTCTTGGCAGACTGTACATTCCAAAATCAAAAGGCGGGTTGGTATTTAAATGTCTTTTAAATATATTCAAACACTGATTACAAAGTTGTGGTGGAGATTCAAAACTGTTAAATTACTTTGGACTAATTATATGTTTTATGTGGAACAAATACTACAAAAACATATCCCTCAAATAGTGGAATAGAAGGGAGGCTCACAGGTTTGGAAGAAAATGCTCGAAGCTAAATATAGTCTGAATTAGAAAATCTAGCGGGAAACTAAGAGTGAGTATTCAAATATATGGTTTTATTATTGGAAAAAACTTGAATTCTTGTACTATGTCCTACCACCTATATTTCACATCGACAGACCGATGAAAGATGTGAAGGAATTGATAGAACATGGTGCACGGAATAAAAACAAATTGCATATGCTCCTACCAACAGATATTTTATCTCACATTAAAAAGGAGCTAATCATTACTGAAGAGATTATAGAATAAGATAAATCATAACCACCTCAAGAAAGAGATGGAGCAGCAACAGCTATGCCATAATAAGTGGACTCAAGGTTTATCTTTTAAGTTTTGTTTCTTTCTGTGGAGGCTATTGAAGAAGAGGATTCCTATTAATAAAGTTCTGAATATGATGGGCGTTAATATCATTTCTAGATGCAGTTATTGCGCAGAAAATGCTCAAGAAACTATAAGACATCTATTCAAAAAGCGTCTATTTTCTCAGAAGGTATGGACCAATTATGCCATAGCAATAGGATTACAAGGACCTTTCTTAATGTGAATCAAACAATTTATAGCTGGTGGAGCGAAGAGTTTCCTATTAAGTTGAAGCTATCTACAAAGCTACGCATACGTTTATCCTTCGAAAAATTTGAAAAAGAAGGAATATCATCATTCATGGGTATAACATGTCATTTTCAATAGCTTGTTTTTGAAATAAATTATAATTTTTATTAAAATACTAGACGTCTCTACCCATGGCTATAGAATATACCCCAACAGTGGCCTCTTCTAGTGCAATTCTTAGAAGGATACATGCCTAAAATCGACTGTAAAGTGGTGAAATGGAGTAAACCAGGCCATGATTGGTATATGTAAAAACCATTTTCTATCATTTTGTATAAATCTTTAATTTGAAATTCCATGTAAAAAATTTTCCAGACTTGAAGTTATAAATTTCAGACTAGGCTAGTTTCACATAAAATTAGAGCGAGGCATAGTCTAGAGAAATATGAAAATAATTTGGAAAAATTTGGTGGTATTTGATTTAGTTTCTAGTTAGATAGGATGATAAGGAAACCATAGAAATTTACGGAATCTAATTTAGGTAAGTAGAACTTCCGAATTAGATCTTAGCATAAAGGACATTATTTGGAATATACCTGATCTAAGGTATGTTGCAAAAATTAAAATTTTTGGGCGAAGCTGGACATTCTATCACGCCGACTCCATTATAACAATGTTCATGCCACTAGGGATGGACATTCTATTTGTTCGGTTTGATAGTTTAATATCGATTCGGTTTTTTGATTTTTGGATTGACAAAAATGACAACCGTAACCAAACCAAAATAAATTTAGTTAGGTTCGATTTCTACAAATTCGGTTCAATTATTTTGAATTTTTATTTCGATTTTGAAGATTGAAGTAGTGAACCTCTCTTTGTTATGACTAGACATTTAAAATTAATGATTTAAAAAAAAATTCAAACCTTTTTCATTCCCAGATATAAATAACTCAACATGGATGAAACTAAATGATATAACCATAAGTTTGACATAATATATAACTTCATTATACATAAGTTTGCATGAACAGTCAGAACTCGAAAGAGTGGTCGCTGCCTGAAAGACCACAGTCGGCACTGCGGGCTGCAACGCACAATGGTCGTCCGGTCACCGGCTCTGATATTGTTGTACAGACGACAATCTCGTCGGCGGTCTGTGTTTCGATCGATTGTTCTACTATTGGACTGATATATGTTGTTAGTTGTATGTGGCGTGCTATTACTTATTAGTTATTAGGGTTGCTATTATATATTTATATTATATTATTATATATTAAATATTATATATAATAAAATATATATTATTAATTATTTATAGAATTTTGATTTATCGGTTTATCTAAATTCTTTTTTTGAAAAACCATAAACCAAACTGTTTAACCAAATTTCAAAAATTAAAAACCGAAAACAATCCGAAAAACCAAAAAATCAAACCAAAATTAAAATTTCGATTTGATTTTTTGGTTTTTTCGGTTTAAACCAAAATATGCGCAGCCCTACATACCACCATAGCAACGTGTCTCTATAGCAGAATAATACCTGCTATAGTGTCGTTCAACCCGATCAACGACCGCTACAGTGGCAGGTGCCACTATAATAGCGATAGAAGTTGCAGTTTCATATTTAAAATTCTCCAAAATAGTTTATTTATCTAAAACTCATTTTCGATCAAAGAAGGGGCGATTTGCATCAGATTTTATCCATTAGACTTTGTTAAGGCAAGGATTTTATCTCTGTTATCTAGTAATTATTGATTTAGAATTGCTAAATTATGGAGTTCGGAGAGGGTTTTAGGTATGATTTTAGTTGTTTTCTGATGTGAGGGAGCAAATTAAGTAATAACTTAAAGGGTTATAACTATTAATGGTTAATTTACCCCTTGAATTTCATGAATTCACTAATAAATTCATGAAATTAGTAGTTTTAGGTGAATTACGAAAGAAAAGCCAAGGAACGGGAAGAGAATGATCATGAACTTATAAATTTTAGGTGTTGGGTGTGAGTTATAATTCCCAATATGGTAGTTCATTTTATTATTATTAGTTTGTATGCATGTTCTTAGACCAAGAGCAAGCAAAAATTCTCGAAAGGACAAAACTCCGACTTAGAGGAATTGTGCAAGCTTGGTTCGCGACAGATAATGGTATTATAGTTTGATCAAATTTGTACTACATCTGCATGTTAACTACTTTGTAGTGTGGCTTGTTGGTGCATATTGTTTGGTGTGGCTAATGCAAGTGATTTTACATGTTGTATGATTTTGGCCTACCTTATGGTTAAATATGAAATATTTTTGTATTTGAAATGTTCTCGCGGGTTATTAATGGAGTAAGGTTGATAGACACTTGCGTCTGGGGTCTTAAAACATAAATGAAATTTATCCTCTGTAAGTCATGACTATAGGATATATGTATTACCTATAGTGTGTATGTATGAGGGACATATGAGTTTGATGGTTCCTTGAGTGAACCGAGTAATATAATTATATATACGCCTCATAATTGTTGGAACACTCCAAAAATTCAAACCAATATTAGACCCATGTTTAATGTTCATGAAAAATAAAATATTTATATTTTGGTAGTTTTATAAGTGAGTTAGACATATATTAGGGCCACAAATAACTACTAGCTTATAGACAAGTCAAAATATCCCTTACTGACTGAATTCTTAAGAAGAATATAACTATGGTCAACTCCAAACAAACATAACTTCTAGATTACTACATGTTTTTGAGATAAGGACACACCAAAATATATATATATAATTGAATTAGATTTCCAATGCTTTCAGTTTTGCCTTAATCCGATATCAAAATAAAAACTATGACCAATTTACTGAAGCATTGTCAAAGCTACTAATGACAACGAGTTATCACAGACCACTATAACTCCTAGTGTGAGTCATCGTCTGAGAAGTGAGGACCAAAATTTAAGTCCTTTGGTTATGACTTAGGCTATGAATCGTAGCCAAACACTACGAGTCATCACCTAAGACATCGGGATAGCTTCCAGGAGTTTTTCAGATAATTTTTGAGGGGTTGTTTGATCTTTTCTTACTATTTTAACACCAAAGCTACGCCGTTTAAGCTTCCCAAAGGCTGAATAATTATTTTAAACACCCCTAAGTCCCCCATTCCTCAAAATTCACTCAACACTTGGAAAATTTAGAGAGAAAGGAGTGATTTACCTCTCCAAGCAAGAAATAGATTTTTTCAACTTTTGGCTTCAAATCCAAAGATTTCTTCAAGGCTTTAAACCTCAGGTATTTGAGATTTCATCAATGGATTTTCTTTCACCCATTGAGTCCCAAAGATAACTCAGTTCCTCATGTTTAATTCACCCCTTAAGCTTAGGGTTTTCATGTGAAGTGTGAATTTCTTAAGTTTTTAATTTATTTCTTTGACTAAACCATGAATATATTTTGTTCATGAATTTGAGCATCTTTCCATACTCATAACTATAAAACCTCATTATATTGATAAATTCTTGATTTTTGGGCTTGAGTTATGAAATTTCATATTACGTTCAGATTTTAATATTGCCATGATTAGTTGCATTCTTCAGAGATAGTGGGTTATGAACACTAGATGGCCTAGGATCTCATGCATACACTTATAAATGCTAGATTCTCCAGCTTACATGTTATTGAATACTTTCAAATTATGCATTTATTGTCAATTTTTAGAATATTACTATTATTGACCATTTTCAGTTATTAGTGTCATTCAATTGGGAGTAGTACTTAGAATCGAACGAATGTAGAGATGGATGCTCACCCGTCAATAAGGTTGGGATCTTTAGTAGAAGTTCCTAAGTTCTAGATTTATGGCACCACTGTAAGTTCTAAAAAGTCACCCATCAAACCAGACTGAAACCTTAGACCTTTCGAATATCAGCTTAGTGGATCCATGCCAGTCGGTATTCATACCCTTTGTAAGGTACTGAACACCCATCGAATTGGATTATAGGTTAGACCTCGGTTAGGTTAAATTGGGGTCGCTTGTGACTCTAAGCACCGTGTTGCGACTAGGGGATAAAAAAACTTGGTATTACAGCATCAGGTTTAAACTGTTCTAGGGTGTCTTAAAGCTACGTTAAGTAGAGGCTTATCATGGGTGAGAAACGTCCATACTTATAGGTGAAAGGCTATAAAGCGTTTTGGGAAAAGTTTCACTTATTTCATGTTCATGTTGTGTGATAGAGTGTGAACTTTATTAAAATATTCTTATAACTTATTATCTACATATTTACAAAAAATGTCTCCCAATAGAACTAACATAAAGAGGAATGGGAATCAACAAGCACTACTGCCAGCTCCAGCAAATCCTCTAAAATAAAAAGTCTCCCATGCTAAGTTTAGGATTATTTTCACAGCATTAGCCCAGTTGATGACCACCTAAAATAACCAGTAGGTTGTTCCACCAGCTAACCTAGTTATGTATATGGAGAAGACAGAGTCCGAGACTTCACTTGGATGAATCCTCTGGTATTCTTTGAGTCTAAGTCTAAAGAAAATCCATAGGAGTTCTTGTATGGTATTTAGAAAGTTATTAAAATCATGGGTGTCAATTAAACTGAAAGTATTGATTTAGCTATTTATTAATTGGAAGGAGTGGCTCACATATGGTTCAAGCAATGGAAGGATGATAGAGGTACAAATGCAGGATTGGTAGAGTGGGATGAGTTTGTTGTTGTATTTCTAGAATGGTTCTTCCTACTTGATTTAAGGGGATCCAACGTGAAGGAATTCATAAACTTGAAGCATGACAACATGAGTGTGAAAGTTAGCTTTAGTTTACTCAATTGGAAACGTATGCTCCAGCTATGGTTACTGACTCTAGGGCCTGAATAAGCAAATTTGTGTCGGATATTTTTAAGGATATGGTCAAAGAGTATAGAACGACTATGTTTTTTAAAGAGATGACATCTCTAGATTGATGGTTCAATCTTAACATATTAAAGAGGAGAATACCAAGGGAAAGGAAAAGGAAAAGGAGAGTAAGAGGTCCAGAACTGGTAGTATTAATTTCTCTTAGTAGAGGTCAGATGGTGGTAATCTTTTTTAGTTCCGCCAGAAGTTTTTAGCTTTAGCCTCATCTTTTACTTGTGCTCTCTTACCCAAGTTCAGGTAGGATATTTGAGATAGAGAGTCGGGCTCTAAGTTCCAGGGTAATATGAATAGTGTTCGTACTAACCTAATTTGCAAAAAATATGGTAGGAACCTCAAGGGTGAGTGTATGGAGGGTAGTGATTCTTGTTTTAGGTGTGGAGAGTTAGGTCAAAGATTAAGGGAATGCCTAGTGGCTTTATAGAAAGGTAGGGATGCTCTTCAGCAAAGTCAATATAATTCTCCAGCAGGTCATCCGAATCAGAAGGGCACCACATCTAGTGTACCTGGAGGTATCATCAAAATAGGTTCTATGCACTTCATACTTGATAGGATTAAGAGGGTTCTCCTGATATAGTCATTGGTATGTTGCAAGTTTTTCATATTCATGTTTATGCATTGTTAGACCCCAGAGCCACATTTTCCTTTGTGACCCCCTATATAACAGTAGTCTATGGTATCGCCCCAAAATTATCGTAGAACGCTTCTCATATTCTACTCCAGTCGATAATTCAGTCATAGCTAGATGGGTGTACAAAAATTGCCTAGTCACAGTATCTCAGAAAGTTACCTCAGTCTACCTTTTAGAGTTAGACATGACAAATTTTGATGTTATTCTTGGCATGGACTGGATCCACTATTACTATGCCTCAGTTGATTGTAGAAATATAGTAGTCCAGTTTCAGTTTCCAAATGAGTCAGTCTTAGAGTGGAAGGGTAGTACCCTAGTGCCTATAGGTCATTTTGTCTTTTTTTTTTAAGGCAAGGAAAATAATTTTTGAAGGATGCATCTATCATCTTTTTTGATTCAAGGATTCAAGGTCCAAAACCCCAAGTCTTCATTCTGTTTCTGTGGTAAATAAATTTCCAGAATCTTTGCCCAAAGTTTCTTTCGAGCGAGAAATTGACTTTGGAATGTACTTCCTTTCATATACCTAGATTATTTTATTTCCACCTTATAGAATGGATCTAACTGAACTTAAGGAATTATAGAAACAATTGAAAGATATCCTGGACAAGGGTTTTATCAGGCCTAGTATCTTTCAATAGGGTGCACCAACTCTTTTTGTGTGCAAGAAAGATGATTCTCTCATAATGTGCATCGACGACCGTTAGTTGAACAAGGTCATAGTCAAGAATAAGTATCTCATTCCTAGGATTGATGAATAGTTCGACTAGCTTATAGATGCTAATTATTTCTCTAAGATAAACCTCAAATTCAACTAGCATTAGCTTAGAGTCAGAGAATGTGACATTCCAAAGACAACCTTCAAAACACGGTATCACCACTTTAAATTTGTTGTTATGTCTTTTAAGCTAAGAAATACCCTTGCAGCTTTTATGGACTTACTAAATAGGATGTTTAAGTAATACTTGGATATATTTTTTATAGTCTTCATAGATGACATCCTTATTTATTCTCGGAGTGAGGATAAACATACAGACCATTTGAGGATTGTCTTACAAACTCTCAAAGATCACCAATTATTTTCTATGTTCAACAAGTGTGAATTTTGATTAAAATCGATAGCATTCCTTGGTCATATCATTTTTGGTGAAGGAATTTGAGTTAATCCTTAAAAGACCAAAGTAGTGAGTAACTACCTAGATCCATTTCTCCATCATATATCAGAAGTTTCTTCAGTTTAGCCTATTACTAAAGATGGTTTATTAAAGAATTTTCCTCTATTGCATCTCTTATGTCTAGACTGACTCAGAAAAAATTCAAATTACAGTAGTTTGGTTTTTGCGAGAAGAGATTTTAGGAGTTGAAGAATAGACTTACCTCTGCTGTAATTTTGACTCTGCTAGAGGGTTCAGGTAGTTTTATGGTTTACTGTGATGCTTTCAGAGTTGGACTTGGTTGTGTGTTAACACAGTAAGGCAATGTTATAGCATATGTCTCTAGACAACTCAAGCCTCATGAGAAGAACTAACCGACTCATGATCTTGAGTTAGCAACAATTGTTTTTGCCTTAAAGATTTAGAGTCATTCTCTTTAAGGGGTTTATATTGATGTGTTTATTGATCACAAGATCCTTCAGTATGTGTTCATCTAGAAAGATCTAAATATTTATCTTAGTATTGAAGGATTATGTTATGAGTGTCTTGTACCATCCGGGTAAAACCAATGTTGTAGCTGGCGCTCTTTGTAGATTGTTTATGAAAAGTGTTTTTCACATTAAAAATAAGAAGAAAAAAATATGTTCGTGAGGTTCACCAGCTTGCTAGATTGGGATTTCAGTTGGTAGATTAATCAAAGGTAATATCTTGGTTCAAAATAATTTGGAATCTTCATTGATAGATAAGGTAAATAAAAAGTAAGATAGTGATCCTATGTTTCTTAGGATTAAATAAGCGGTCCAGAGTTAAAAGGTTGAGGTTTTCCCCCAAGGAAGATGTGGTGTTCTATATTATCAAGGTAGACTATGTATTCCAGATGTAGATGACTTGATACAATAGATGCTAGCAGAAGCTCACAGTTCTTCATATTCTATTCATCCAGGAGACACTAAGATGTACTATGATTTACGGAAAGTTTATTGGTGGAATGGGATAAAAAAAATATCATTGAATTTGTGGCTAAGTGTCCAAATTACCAGCAAGTTAAGGTTGAGCACCAGATACCTGGTAGTACACTTCAGGAAATCATCATGCCTACTTGGAAATGGGAAGTGGTGAATATGGACTTCATTATAGGGTTGCCTTGTACTCATTGACAATATGATTCTATTTGAGTTATCGTGGACCGAATGACTAAGTCAGTCCACTTCTTGCTAATTAACACTTTAGATTCAATCAAAGATTATGCTAAACTCTATCTTAGGGAGTTGGTGAAGTTTTATGGAGTCCCTTTGTCTATCATTTCAGATAGAGGTACTTAGTTTACCTCTCGCTTTTAGAAGAAGTTTCAGAAGGTTCTTGGTACCCAAGTTCATCTTAGTACGACTTTTCACTTGCAAATAGATAGTTAAGAAGAGAGGACCATTTAGACATTAGAGGACATGTTGCACTACTAGAAAACATTAAATTTCCAACGGCCAATGTAGTCGGAATGTTGTCGGAAATTAAGGTATTTCTGACTACTTTCCGAATACTTGTGGTAGTCGAAATATAGCTTGTCGAAAAATAATTTTAGACTACTGTAGTCGGAAATTTCCGACTACTTTAGTCAGAAATGTAGTCGGATATTTAATAAATATTTATTCGAATATTTAATAAATATTTATTTAATAATTATAAATATTCCGACTACTGTAGTCAGAAATTTAATAAATATTTATTTAATAATTATAAATATGCCAACTACAGTATTCGTAAATTTAATAAATAATTATTTAATAATTTTAATTACTCCGACTACTGTAGTCGAAAATTTAATAAATAATTATTTAATAATTTTAATTATTCTGACTATTGTTGTCGGAAATTTAATAAATAATTATTTAATTATTTTAATTATTCCGACTACCGTAGTCGAAATTTAATAAATAATTATTTAATAATTTTAATTATTTCGACCACTGTAGTCAGAAATGTAATAAATAAATATTTAATGATTATAATTATTTCGACTACAGTAGTCGAAAATTTAACAAATAATTATTTAATAATTTTAATTAGTTTGACTACCGTAGTAGGAAATTTAATAAATAAATATCTAATAATTATAATTATTCTGACTACTGTAGTTGGAAATTTAATAAATAATTATTATATTGTTTTAGCTTACACTGCTTTCAGATTATAAACAATAACTAATGTATTTTTCACAATAGGATCAAACACGACAAAAAATTATAAATATAACCACTTTAAACCATTCAAAACAAACATCAAATCAAATAGTTTAAACATCTAAATATTACAACCAAAAACAAGAACAATAACTACAATCTAATTATCATCAGATTCATTATCTTCCTCGTCATGAAATAGTTATGGCATGTGCTTCTTAACCAACTCCTCCAATTTATCAAATTTAGCAAACCTAGCATCGTTAGCTGCACATTTTTGCATCAATTCCACAATTTACTTTTTCATCGCTTTCATTTCTTGCACAGTTTGCAAAGTAGAAGAGGAACTGGAAAACAACGAAGGAGTACTCGAGGATTGGACAACTCCAGTCCTGTAGGTCCTACCTTTCTTTGGACCACCTACCACAGCTGTCCACATATTATTCATCTCTGCAGGTGATGGTTGGACCATGGTACCATCCTCTGAAGTTGGTTGGGTTTGACGCCACTCTTTTATACTTTTTTGAAATTCTTCCTAAAAAAAAAATTATTTGTCAATACGTAAACAAGCAAAGTTGAGTAATAATAAAACAATGTATGTAAAATTTATTATCTTACATATGCAATCCTAGCACGCGGTTCGACCCAATATCCTCTTGTACCGTCCTTGTTTTTCTTTCTATGCATCACTTCGTAGACCTCAAGATAAGGACACTCTTTTCCCCCATTTTTATATTCTTGCAAAATTAGATGCATATGACAATGGTGCTAATCATAATTCTGACAACGGTGTTGATGATGTTGAACTAAGTCTAGATGATCCTACCAGTGGTGCTGATGGTGCTGAGTCAAAAAATAAGATTAGTTTCCAAAGGTTACTAACAGGTTGGGGGTATTGATTTAATTGAAAAAAGTTGGTATGGTAAGGTAAGTATTAAATTACAAAGCTATCATATAGGTTATCGATTAGAAAATAGTACGACACTCGTGCAATATTCATACCAAAAATTGACTAATAAATTTAAGAAACTTTTGAAGTGAATGATTTTAAAAGAGAAAGTCACTGTAATTGATTACCAAAACACCAAAAGAAAGAAAAACAAGTCCATTTTTAGTAGGAAAAATCTGCCATGAATCTCCACTTCATACTATAACTCTTCTTCTTATTATCATCATCATCTCTGCTACTCCACACTTAGTTCTTGAAGATTTTTTTTTCACTTTTCATACCAAAAGTGAGCCCATTTATTGCAGCAAAAGCAACATTTGCAGTTAAGGCAACAGTGACCCAGACAAGATAAAGGTCGAGCTAAGCTTAAGAGCCCAAGCTTAGTAGGCGGGAGCGCGTTCTTTCTAGTAGATAGGAGTGCTTTGTTCATATCTTTAAGTGATAGTGAAATGTCTTTTAAAAAATAAAGTGAATCAATAAATGTAGAAAATTCTTGACAGCTTAATACTGTCAATTCATCAACTGTGTCTTAACGAAGGCTGAATACATACACAGACGCTTAATTTTGTCTGAATTTTTCACCTAGAGAGATTCTCAAATGATGCTCCGTGGGAGTTTATCTACACGGTGTAAACCACCTGACTTTTAGTCATTCACTAGTAATACAGTTCCATAGCTTTCAAGAGTTGTAATACAAAAACGCTCAAGTCTTCTTTCAGATGGCACTGCTCGCCAGCTACACTGAGATTCAGACTAATTCAACTACTTAATTCCATTATTCAGACATTATTTCTTTGTTTGTTGCCAGCTACATTGACAACTCCACACCAACGACTGTCGTATACTAAGAGTGTTACAATAAATACTTTGCTCATTACTTCCAATTAAGTCATCACCTCTCTAACTAAACCACTAATTCTCTTCTTCTTACTTTCTAAAACTATTAGGTAGGGTGATACAAGATTAAGTTCACAACAAAAGAAATAAGAAACAACAAGAGTAACAAAATATCAACAACAATGCTAGTGAATTGAAATAGGCCACACACGGCTCACTAGACTTTAAGATGAACAACAACAAGAAGATAACAGCAGTAGTGAATCGAAAGAGACCCACACGGCTTCATTATGTCACAATTTAGAACATTGAAATAAACCGAACAAATCAGAGATTTAAGATAATATTACCAGTCTTCATCGGTGGGTAGTGATACTCATCGAACCTCCTGTGTGCAATGAGCCACCCGTTTGAGACGCTCTATTTGCCTTTGCCAGTTCCCTCCTCGCCCTAAATTTAGGAGTATCCTATTTTTCCAAGAACTAATCTCACACATCAGCATCCAGCCAACCAGGGTTTTTTAAGTTCTTTCAGGCCTCATATAAGTGTTCTTTGATCCGTAGAGCTGCTTTGAACTTGAAAATGCATTCTATTTCATTTTCATGACAAGAATTCCATGCACACTTTATCTGTAAAATAGTTTAATATAAAGTCATGAAATGAGTTGACGGATACAAAGGTAAATTCGTCATTGATATCATAATGAAATATTAAATTCTTTGATTTGGATTATACTATAAATTGGTTCCATATAAGAACTTTGAAGCCGAGTTTAATCTCGTTCCAACTACCCCACGGCTCCGTGGAAAATGGTTTAATTGCTTCTATAATCATATGTTCGCCGCTACATGCGGGAATGAACCTGCAATAAAATTATATTAAATTATATTATCTTTCAAAAATTTTAAAAATTATGAAAAATATAAGGTTTACTTACCCATTACCACCATCAGGGGTGATAATTAGCCTGCCGTTGCCGTTATATTCTACTACTTTTTTAAATTTTGGAATCTGGGAAGCAGGTGTTGTGGCATTAGACACTGTAGCACTATCAATGGATGGCAATGTTGATGTTCTAGCACCTCCAAGTCTCAATCTATAAAGGCTAGGTGTGGATGATATTGAAGCTACAGATGAATAGCTACTATGCAGACTATTGTGGGGAGAAAAGGGCAGGAACTGGTAGGTCGGTGGGGGCATGAAAAATGTATTTGGTAGTGAAATATTTGCCCTTGGTGAAGGAAGAGTATTGTAGTAGCTGGTGAAAGAGTTATGGTAACAGATGGTGGTGGTGGTGTTGTATATTGACCTGCGGAAAGATTATTAGTTCCTTTCTTACCTTTCTCACGTTGTCCATTACCATGACCTTTTGATGCCATTGATTTTCTTTATTTAGCACCTAGAAAAAACAAAACCATAGTATAACAACATAAATAAATGATTCAACAAATGAGTTACAAATATATAATTACTCATACAGGAGTTAGCTATAGCAATCAATAGACAGCAAGAGATCAAAGCACCATCAAAGAGTTGGAGTATGAAAAATAAGGCTGTGAACTTATTAGCTGTATATAAGGACTGGTTATATAGTGCAAGTTCAGCCATTGACTCTTCACATATGAAGGTAAAAAATTCAACTTACTGATGTAGAATAAGTACCTTTCATTAATACCCACACTGATTCAGGACTGGAGAAAAAATAAAACTTTTAACAGCCCATATTGCAGAACAAGCATACATTACTAGTGACAATAACTCCTTGCTTTGACTTCTCAACTTAAAAATGGCAGGGTTGGATCCCACTGTAGTGATATATTACAGATATAAAAAAAAGTCTAAAACAAATGATAGTTTCAAGTAAGTCATTTTTACCTTGTACAGAAAGAGAAAGCAGTCTGATTCCATATAATGTAGATAGAACAAGCATACAGATGAGTGCAGTGTAATAAGAAAATGCAACAAGACAAGAAAATCATGTTGCATAGTTACTGGCACTACAAATGTTAACAAAGAAAAGACACTATATTGTCAAGAAAAATAGCAAAAAGCAGCAGCTAAAATTCAATTTAAAACTTTGTTACAACACATTACTACTATTAATAACAACTCAATCCTGGTCGCTTGTTTCATAGTCATTCATCAATTCTTCCTCATTACTTGTTTCATATTCATTCATCGATCTTCCTCATCACTTGTTTCATTTTTATCAAGTAACTCTTCCTCACTTATTTCATTTTTATCAGTTGGATCTTCCTCGTCGTTTGCCCCGGATGTTCCTTATCCATAATCATGAACATTCAATCTAAGTTTAGAAGGATCAAATTCTTCATATAGGCCTTCGTGCTGCAACTCACCTGCTAATTCATCATCCACCCTTTCTTCAACACTTGAAATGTCATTCTGATAGGCTACATCTAATGCATCATCCACTACAACTCTACCCACGACCTTTGTTTTTATAAATACCCGCCATGCATATTTATTCTTTTTCAAAGGATAAGGAGCGTAATACACTTGTTTCACATTTTGTGCAATGACAAATGGATCATAGAGTTCATACTCCCTTGTACGCTTAATTTTAACTATTTTGTACTAAGGGTGCACCTTTGTACCTAACCTAGGCGTATGATCATACCACTTACACCGAAAGAGAAATAATTTTTTCTTCGACCAACCAACATGATAATCGAGTTCTAAAATCTCATGAAGCACACCATAATAATCAACACCGTCATCACCTTTTACCCAAACCCCACTATTGTAGGTTTTCTTGCCCTTAGAGAACTCTTCTATATGAAATATGTACCCATTAACAGAGGACTTAGAAAACTTTCTGACTTTAGCGTCAAGTCCCCAAGCTATATCATGTAAAAATTGGCTATTTGGGTCATAATTACGTGGATAATGAACCTATAAAAAGTTCAAAAAAAAGTAAGAATTTAAATATACATGAGATTGAACAAAAGTGTAAATCGTGTTAAATATTTAAGTTACACTTACATATTATCTAAACCACACTGAAAACATAGGATAAACAGCAGCATCCCCGTATAAAGCCATGAAGTAGCTGTCCGACAAAGTTATGACTTTCATTAATTAAAGCTTAGATAGACCTTGAATAAGTGTCCTTAATATAAATATACTCACTTATGAAAAGGCAGGACCTCGGGAAAATTTAATAATACATGTGTTGTAGCTGACTTAAGCTCTGCCTCATTAAAATATCGAACTGGACCACCTTTCGGACTTCCTTACTTGGTTGATTGAATATTTAAAATAGTGGTGCCGAAGGATCTGTATTGTCTCCATCATCATGCCTATTAGGTCGGTTTCTCAGACATGGTACATCATGTTCAAAATAATATAAACAAAAATAAGAGGTCTTTTTAGCCAAATAAGCCTCACATACTGATCCCTCAATTCGGGATCTAGTTTTTATGGTCCGCTTACATTTGCCAATAGTCCTGCATAGTATGATCTTTTCGATGAAATAATGTTCAATTAAAACACATGAAGGTAAATGTTAAAAGTCAATACCTCTTAAAGGGATACATCCATCGACACTGAACATGCCCTCCAAGTCGTGCCTCTCGCACAAGGTGAATTGGAAGATGCTCCATAACATTAAAAAAACCAGGAGGAAGATTTTTTGACAACTTATTTAAGGTTAAGCGAATGTTGATATCCATTAAAGATAGGTTCTCCTCCCTTAATGTGTTAGAACATAAATTTTTGAAAAATAAGCTTATCTCTGTTATGGGCTTTCAAATTCTATCGGGCAATGCACAGAATGCAATAGGCATCAATGACTCCATGAAAATATGACAATCATGGCTCTTTATAGAAGTCAACTTTCCTTTCTTCATGTCAACACACCTAGACAAATTTGACGCATATCCATATGGCATTCTCAAATTGTTAACCCAATCACAAATCACTCTTCTATCCTCCAAAGTGAATGTGTAATTGGCCTTGGGCTTCTAAATCTTATTGTTTAAGTATGTCAGATACAACTCACTGTGCCGACAATACTTCTTTAAGTCCATCCTGACCTTCAAGTTATATTTTGTTTTGTTACTTACATCCATCACAGTGTTAAACAAGTTGTCAAAGAAGTTTTTCTCAATATGCATGGGATCCAGATTATGAGGTAGAAGATTATCCTTCCAGTAATATAACTCCCAAAATATGCTCCTTTTAGTCCAGTTATATGTAACACCATAACCAGGTATCCTAGATGGTGGAGACTCTGTTACCTTAGGCAGATTCCTCACTCTATCCTAAATTTGTTCTCGCAACAAAATTGGCGATGGCTCCTCAAAATCAGTCTTATTCTTCATAAAATTACTAGTATTTCTCCTAAAATCATATTGCATTGACAAGAATCAATGGTGACAGTCAAACCATGAGTTTTTACCCTCATTTTTCAAACTGAATGCTTTTGTGTATTTTATACAACAAGGGCAAGCTAACTTGCCCACAGTCGACCACCCAGATATCATTCCATAAGCAGGAAAGTCATTTATAGTCCACATCAAAGTAGCATGCAGTCTAAAGTATTGTTTCATTGATACATCATATGCTTCCACAACTTCATGCCACAATAAGTTCAACTCATCAATCAATGGCTGTAGGTATATATCAATCAAAACTTTTGGATTGGGAGGACCTGAAATTATAAAAGTTAGAAATATATACTGACTTATCATACACAATTCAAGTGGGAGATTATAAGGAGTCACAAATACTGGCCAACATGAATATGGTGTAGCTGAGACAGAAAATGGAGTGAATCCATCAGTAGATAATCCCAACCTAATGTTTCTTGGTTCACTAGCAAAATCCGGATACATATTATCAAAATGCTTCCATGCTTCTCCATCTGGTGGATGACATAAAACACCAGGTGATCTTTTATTTTCATAGTTCCATCTCATATGAGGGGCAGAGCTCATTGATGCATATAACTTCTTTAACCGAGGTATAAAGGGTAAGTAATGCATCGACTTCACAAGAACCTTCTTCCCTTTGGCATGTGTGACTTTCTTATAACGAGGCTGATTATAAAATGTACAATGTTCAAAATTTACATCTTCCTTATAGAATAACATGCAACCTTTCTCACAACAGTGAATCCTCTCTAATGAAAGTCCTAACTTAGAAACCAACTTCTTTGTTGTGTAGAAATCTTTGGGTAAGTCAAGTTTATTTGGGTTAAGTTCATTCATAAGTCCAATGATAGAGTTCATGCCCTCTTGAGAAATAGAATAATCTGATTTAATACTCAGTAACCGAATGGTAACAGATAACTTAGAATGCATTGATCCTTCATACAATGGATGACTAGCCTTCTTTAACTATTTGTAAAAGTGCTTAGCCTCATCATTTGGTTCATTTTGAGCCCCTAAATGCATCTCAAAAGCATCCCTGATCATCTCACTATATCGTTAACTTTCAACATTGTTCTCTCTTATTGGACTTTCAACATAATTTTGAATAGCAAAATTATTAGCAACACTACTCTCTCCATGAGATGTCCGCATAGTATAATTCAACATAAAACCCTTCCTGTAAAGATGTAATGTAACATCATCTGGACTCAATAACTTGAAACACTTGTAATTCCAACAAGGACACCTAATCTCCCCTTCAATAAGAAAATCATTAAGTGTCATTGCTTTAGCAATAAATCCAGCTATACCATGTTTATATTCCTCCCTCAACCCCATACAGTTAGGATAAAGTCTATTATACATCCATGTACGATCTTCATTTTCTATTTATACAAGAACAACAACAATAATAATAGAAAAGCCAAATAAAAACAAGAGAAACAAAATAATAACAGGTTTGTTTAGAGATGCTACTACGCAATGGACACAAGAAGAAAACCAAGAGATTCAATACAACATAGTAAAGCATCCAGCAACAAACCTTTTGTTTATGTCTCTACACTTAAATCATTACAACTGGTTCAACACCATCATGCGATGGATGAGGAAAAACAAAATGAAAGGAACCTACGAATACACCTATGTCAAAAATTTATTAATATCTCATAATATGTCCAAACAAAAGAAAAACACTCATCTAATCTCTGCCTACTGTATATGCCTAATATTGTCAAAAGGTCAAAATAATGGAATGCAGAGCCAAACAGGGATCAAGTCACAAAATAAATAACTTACAGTAGAATCTCACTAACCTGTTGAGAAGAAAGGGGATGAATAACTGCACACTGACTTCCAAGCAGCAGTCAGGAGTAATGGAATGCAAATCCTGGACTTGAAGAAAACATAAGCAGGTGAGTCATATAGACAGCTCGATGACATCTCGATATTGGCCTCTACTAATAGAGATTTATTAATAATTGAGGGAATCGCAGTTTGTAATCAAGTTGTCAAGACGATAGCAATAATCTTATACAAAATGGTGCGACATGTTATTGGTCTATACTTCTTTGTGGTTGCAGTATTGAGTTTCTACAGCCAACTTAATGGAAGTACAATTTACAGTTTTATGCAAAAAGCTTGAAGTGAAATATCCCTTAACAACCTCCAGAATCACCTTGAATAAATGGCCAAGCTTTCTTGGTAAAATGTACATTGAAACTATCTACCCCAGGTTATTTGTCGTCACCTATAGAAGAACGGGAAGAATGAATTTTTACATCAGTTATGTCTCGACAGAGTTGGAAACCTTATTGTTGGTTGAGAACTGGACCCTTTCTCATAATAGCTTTATTAATAGAAGATAAAGAAGGAGCAACAGATCCCATAAGAGATTTGTAAAACTGAAGAATGACACTTTTATGTCCTCCTAAGTAGTCAACTTTAGGCCCTGTAGCATATTTTTCAATGGACCACTGTAGCATCACACAATGATCTTACTTAGAGCTGACATTTTAGGACATATAGCTGTTGGCAAAGACAATGCCATTTATTTATCATTTGATAAAAATAAAGAGGATATATTTTTATTTTATTTTAATTTTTTGAAAAAAAATCTCTATGATGGAGTCCACATACTATATTTTCTGTCCCTACTCAGGTGTTATGAAAAATACGAAAGAAAATTGATGATTGGCTAAAGAAAGTTCTAAATAAAAACTATAAATACTACTAAGTAACAAAAGAAAGGGGTTATATCAAATTATTCAATGAGCTGATGTAGACGTAACTGGTAAAGAAAATCAACAAAATATGTGTGGAACTTTCCAGTAATTATTACCAATTTGAAGCAGAAAGTACGAAATCAGAATCAATGATTTTAATTTCAAAGTGATTGTGATCTTATAAATGTATTTTAATAATTTTTAGTCTATAGTTTATACATATACATATTGAGCCAAAGAATTAATTCAGTTGAACCTATGATTCCAATTATCCCCAACTTTATTTCTTGTTTGGTATAACTATCCATCAGCTATAGATCATCGCTAATTATTGGACTCAATTCGAGTCTATTTCATTTCAATAGTTAATAACTTTATTATTTAACTGAGATTATTGGGGATTTTCTAAATCTCACTACTTTATAATTTATCTTATTTGGTGTAATCACAAGCTCAGAATAAAGCTAGTCGTGTGTCGTCTTGTTTGGTATAAGTTTTTCCACCAAACTTCTGCTATAATATTCAAAAAATTAGGGTGTTGTGTCCAGATATTGAAGAACCTAAAAGAAGCGTATGTTCCACTGCACATTTCAGTACCCAAAACCCCCAAATTTCCACCATTATTCCCTAAGTTTTTTCTAAGTGCAGCCCTTTTTTGGAACAATATTACTATATGTAAAAATCGACTGTACAAGGAATAATAGACATGAGTCCATAGCCTTCAAAATAGTAGACATGCCAAAAATGAGATTCCATGTAAAGAGCCTAAACAGAAATTCACAAATTTAGTCAACATCAACACAGATTCATAGATTTTTAAACTTCATAAACTCTAGTAGAAAATGGAATAAATTTTTACCGTAAAGATGGGAATTTCTTGATTGACCTTTAATACCGTCACTTTACCGCCGTCGTTATCACTCTATCTTCGTTAATTTTTGAGAGAGAACAATGAACGTCGTCAAGTTCAGAAAACCTATCTTAGAGAGAGACGAAGTAGAGAGTGAGAGAGAGAGACAAAGTACAGAGTGAGAGAGACGAAGTAGAGAGTGTTCGTAGAGAGTGAGAGAGAGCCCGAGTAGAGAGTGAGAGAGAGACGAAGTAGAGAGTGAGAGAGAGCTGCGGCGTGTTTATCTTATATTTTTATATAAATGTACAAATTTCCGACTACTTCCGTCGGGAAATAATTTAATATATTTAATTATTTAAGATTTCTGACTACAATAGTCAAAAATATATATTTAATAATTTATTTAAATAATTATTTAATTTTTGTATAGTCGTCTGATTATACATTTAATAATATATTTATTTAATTATTTGACTTTCCGACTACAGTAGTTGGAAATACAAGGTTAGTAATTTATTTAAATAATTATTTAATTTTTGTATAAGAGTCTAATTATATATTTAGTAATATATTTAATTAATAATTTATATCTCCGACTAAAGTAGTTGGAAATATATATTTAATAATTTATTTAAATAGTTATTTAATTTTTTTATAAGGGTTTGATTATATATTTAGAAATATATTTATTTAATTTTTTTGACTACCGTAGTCAAAAATATATACTTAATAATTTATTTAAATAATTATTTAATTTTTGTATAACGGTATGATTATATATGTAGTAATATATTTATTTAATTATTTATATTTTTGACTACAGTAGTTGGTAATATATATTTAATAATTTATTTAAATAATTATTTAATTTTGGTATAACGGTATGATTATATATGTAGTAATATATTTATTTAATTATTTATATTTTTGACTACAGTAGTTGGTAATATATATTTAATAATTTATTTAAATAATTATTTAATTTTTGTATAAGGGTCTGATTATATATTTAGTAATATATTTATTTATTTATTTATATTTCTGACTACAGTAGTCGAAAATATATATTTAATAATTTATTTAAATAATTATTTAATTTTTATATAATGGTTTGAATATATATATTTAAAAATATATTTATTTAGTTATTTATACTTCCAACTAAAGTAGTCAAAAATATATATTTAATTATTTATTTAAATAATTATTTAATTTTTGTATAAGGGTCTAATTATATATAAAATAATATATTTATTTAATTATTTATATTTCCAACTACAGTAGTCGAAATATACATTTCGTGCAATTTCCCGCCAAAGATTCTGACTGTTGAAGTCACAAATAGTATCGAAATAATATTTTATACAAAAAATAAATTTAAAAATAAAATTTCCAACCGAAGTAGTCAGAAAATTCTGACTACTTTTTTTCAGTCAGAAATTTCAGTTGAAAATTAGCGAATTTCTGGTAGTAGTTGAAAGCCTGCATGATTGATTTTAAGGGTAGTTAGGATGATCATTTCACTTTGATTGAGTTTGTTTATAATAACAACTACTACTATAGTATTCAGATAGCCCCGTATGAAGCACTTTATGGTAGAAGGTATAGATCTCCTATTAGTTGGTTTGAGATTGGTGAAGCTACATTGATAGGTCTATATTCAGTATATGATTCTATAGAAAAAGTTCAGCTGATTAGGAAAAGGCTGAAAATCACTCAGAGTCGTCAAAAATTCTATTTAGATAGTGATCTTGTCTACTTGAAGGTTTCTTCCATGAAAGGGGTGAAGATATTTTAAAATGCCCTGGATCTTGATCCTTAGAAAATTTCTTGGGTTTTTGGCTTCTGGACATCATATGACTTAGGGTACTTATCGTATGTTGTGATACATTTTTGTTGGTCTTGGTCGTATCTTAGATAGTGTAGATGGGTTGGCTACTGTCCAAGGTATGAATAGATCATACCAGTCGTACCTTGGGGTACGAGTGGTATGTTGGCAATCGTATGATATCTAGGTTGGATGGTTGGGTTTTGGTTTCTGAAATGGGTACGGTTTATGGGTACCAATCATATGATTGGGTATGAGTAGGACTTAGGAGTCGTATGTTGGTCAGTCTGGGGGTTGAGGTTCTGCCTACGGTATGAGTAAGGGTACCACTCATACCATAGGGTATGGATCGTGTGGTGGAGTCATACCTACCTGGGGAATTTTCTTACAATTTAAGTTGGGGGTAATTTGGACATTTCCCCTTATAACTCCTTGAGAGCCCACAACTTAAAACACCTTTTGGGGCTTCATTTAACCTATTTGCGAACACTTAGACACTTATAAACTCTCTCAAAGGCTCTTGGTTCAAAAAAATCTAGGGTTTCATTAATAGGATCAATTTAGGACTTACAAGTGTGGTTTTTTTCATCTTCTTCTCAATCTAAGGCAATATACTCCTCCCTTATTATTAGTTCCAACTAAAGTCATGATTTATGAATTTTTTTCATGGCATAATTGTTATATGGTTTTGGGTTTTCAAATATATATTGGGGGTTTTGGTTATAATGGTTGGTAGTGGTTTTCCAATGATTTTTATTTATGGTTTCCATAATATAATTATGGTTAGAACACTTGGTTGCATGGGAATGGTTAATTGGTTAATGGTCTTGGCTTTGAAAAACACTATTCCCTCAATATGTTTGATAAAATTCTTATAAGAATGCTTTTACTATATTATTGAGCTTTTAACGTATCTATTGCATGGTATAACTTGGTAATGGAACCCTAAATGGTATAAATGGTTTGGAATGGCTAAATGGTAAGGTATTGGTGGTCATGGTTGTAGATAATTGAACATCCTTATGGGGGTACAAGGGAATCCCCCAAGCAAACTTAGTAATGAACATTCTTGTTGGGTGCATGGGAATCCCCCAAGAAACTAAATAATGTAATCTATGGGTACATGAGAATCCTTTTTTCTTAAAATAGTTAGCTAAGGACAATGCTTACAAGCTATAGTAGGTATGACGATACCACTAATTATAGCCTTGGTTAATAATAAATGAAATGGTGGTCTTGGTTGTGTGGAAATGGTTTTAATTGGGCACTAATGGCGGGATGTGATAACTAACCGTGAAGGTGTGAGTCCAATGGATGGACACTTAAAACTCATATTTTCCGATATAAAGATTGTTCATGATGACCATATAGGGTACATGGGAATCCCCTAAGTTACACTTGTATATATGTATCATAGAGAGAGAAGGGTACTTGGGAATCCCCTACTCCTATGGTATTTTCGATTCATGCAGCTACACGCATCAGGGATCGTTTAGGTGGTTACACTAGACCCATATAGCCCGTGGGTAGTTTTAGGATATTTAAGCTACACATACCTAAGTTAATGGCTTTAAATACATGCTAAACTCGATTCTCTTTCCCAACATGGATTATATATATGTATAGATGGATGTGTATGCATATGGTAGGTTTACTTGGTTTTAAAGGTTGAAATTACTTTATCCTTATCCTGAGTACTTGCTAGTGTTCACCCGCTAACTCATCTTCAAGCGGTTGTATCCCCACGCGATATAGGAACCAACTATCCTACTCCTCCTACTTAGTGATTGGATTTAGGATCAACTATTGGATTGAAGTGGTGATCTTCTACACTTTGAAAATCTCTATGTTATATTATGGTTATTTTATAGATATTGGTTTTGGCTATGGTTGGGGCATGTCCCAATCGGATATCTTTTTTCTTTTTGGTAGAGGATTTGTGGAACTACAATGCATTAGAATGAGTAGTGTTAGTAGTGGTGTTAGCCTTAGTATTGGCATTGGTATTGGGGATAATATCATTTGACTAAATTTATGATTTTTCTATCCTCTTATGTTATATTATGGACAGGAACTTAGTTATCATTTCGGGTTTGGTTTACAGTTTTGGCTTGGTACTTGGTTAATGGTTGGGTATTGGATGGTTGGACTTGCTTGGGTTGGTCTTAGTTATGGAGCTATCCAATAGTCTGGATTGGTACAAATATTTGATCTAGTTATATGTTCGGAATTCTTCCGACTCAGGGTATATGTAATGGTTGGTTGAGTTGGGTATCGGGGGGTAGTCTTCAGTCCTGGTTGGACTTGAGATGCCCATTACGACAAAGCCCTGGTTTGGTTTGTGTCATATTTGGTAAGAAAGGAAAGCTCAGTCCCAGCTATGTTGGTCCTTCTAAGATTTTTAGTCGCTATGGTAACGTAACGTATGAGTTGGAATTGCTTACAGATTTTGCATCAGTGCATCCAGTCTTCCATGTTTTCTTGTTAAAAAAATGCGCTAGTAATCCAGAATAAGTTTTTACTTTAGAGAGTATGGGTGTGAAAGATAGTCTCTCTTATGAAGAGGTCCTAGTTGAGATCTTTGATCATCAGGTTCCTAACCTGAGAATTAAGGAGGTCGCTTTGGTAAACGTTCTATTCAGTCATTTATGGGAGATACTTGGGAAACAAAAGTAGATATAATTACCAAGTACCCACATCTTTTCTCTTCGAACTTAGTCCCTGCTTGAGGTAATAGTTTCTCCTTAATTAATTCTTTCTATCTCAAGCCACCCAACTATTTCATGTCATAACATGCATTCATGAGTTTGGTTTAGTCCAAATATCGGTTAAAGACTTAGTTATCAAGTCATTATTCAGCAAGTAGGAGTTCAGTATGGGAATTACAGCTTTCCCCCTAACACTTCAGCTTAGTTAGTTTTCATTTGGGGACGAATGACCCCTAGGGGGAGATATTGTAACACCTAAAAAATCCAAGCCAATATAGAACCATGCTTCATGTTCATGAAAAATAAAAAATTTATGTTTTGGTAGTGTAAGTGAGTTAGACATATATTAAGTCCATAAATAACTCCTATCTTATAAACAAGTCAAAATATCCCTTACTGATTCAATTCTTGAGAAGAATATAGCTATAGTCAACTTCAAACAAGCATAACTTCTAGATTACTAAGAATTTTGTATCTCAAAACCCACCAAAAGATAGATAATTGAATTATCTTTCCAACGCTTCTTGTTTTTCCTTAATATGATATTATATTAAAAGATTATGGCCAATTTATTGAAACATTGTCAAAGCTACCAGTGACAACGACCCAAATGACGAGTTGCGTCAGACCACTATGAGTTGTAAGGTGGCTCATCGTCTGAGAAGTGGGGACCAAAATTTGAGTCCTTTCACTATGACTCATATCCATGCACTATGAGTCATCACCTAAGCCATCGGGACTATTTCTAGGAGTTTATCAGACGATTTTTGAGGGATTATTTGGTCTTTTCTGACTATTTTAAAAGCAAAACTACACCACTTAAGATTTTTAAGGGCTTAATAATTATTCTAAAACACCCTAAGTCTCCCATTCCATAAAATTCACTCAACACTTAGAAAATTTAGAGAAAAAAGTGTTTTTCCTCTCCAAGCAAGAAATAGGGATTTTCAACTTTCGGCTTCAAATTCAAACATTTCTTCAAGGTTTTAAACCTCGGGTATGTGGGATTTTATCAATGGATTTCCTTTGACCCATTAAGTCACAAAGATAACTCAATTCCCCATGTTTAATTCACCCTTCAAATTTAGGATTTTCATGTGAAGTGTGAATTTCTTAAGTTTTCAGTTTATTTCTTTGACTAAACCATGAATATATGTTTTTCCATAAATTTGAGCATCTTTCCATACTCATAACTATAAAACCTCATTATATTGATAAATTCTTAATTTTTGGACTAGAGTTATGAAATTCCTTATTATGTTTAGATTTTATTATTGCCATGATTAGTTGCATTCTTCAGAGATGATAGGTTATGAACACCCGATGACCTAGGATTTCATGCATACACTTACAAACGCTAGATTCCCCAACTTATATGTTATTGAGTACTTTCAAATTATACATTTATTGCCGATTTTCATAATATTACTATTATTGAGCATTTTTAGTTATTTGTGTCATTCAGTTGGGAGTAGTACTTAGCACTGATCGAACGCAAGGATGGAGGCTCACCTATCAGTTAGGTTAAGACATTTAGTAGAATCCCCTAAGTTCTATAACTAAAACATCATTGTGGGTTCTAAGGGGTCACCCATGAGACTTGGCTTGACACCTTAGTCTTTTCGGACATCAGTTAAGTGTGTCCATGTTAGTCAGTGTTTGTACCCTTTCCAAGGTACTAAATACCAATCCAACTAGGGTTATAGGTCGGACCCTGGTTAGCTCAAATTGGGGTTACTCATGACTTTGAGAATCATGTTAGGATTAGGATCCATTCTCGGGTAATGATAATTATTTACTTGGCTTGATATGTCTTGGCTTGTCTTGACTGAATGTGACAAGGTGATATTTTATTGAATTGTTGGTTTTAATGGTAAAGTGTTTATTTGGTGTTGATATACTAAGCATATCTTAGTTTTGAGCATGGATTAACATATTATACTATATTTAAGTTAAGTGTTCATATTCTCATCTTAATTTGGCCAAATGACCTACTAGTACACTATTGTTTTCTTATACTAATACTATACTGACCTTTACTTTTATGAGTGCCACGCATATTCCAGCCGCTTCTATGAGACCTCGCTTGTGATTTCAGTGGGTGATTTTAGATTTTAGGGTGAGTGGCATATCCGGGCTACCATGAGATCTTTATTTCATGTCATAGTCCTTTGTTTTGGACATTATATACTTTATTTTAATCTTGGAGTTGCATCCCCTTCCTAACAATCTTAGATGTTTTAGTACAGATGACTTTCGAGTACTAAGGATGTTTTTTTTAAATTATTCACAATATTCCACAAATAGAGTACATCTGGTTTTGTAGTAAATTTGGATATTTATTGATGAATTAGTTCTAATTATCCCTTTTAAGTGTTGATTATAGGTTAGTTCTTAGGGTGGTTAGTTCTCCTACTTATGATGAGATTGGGTAGTGCCAAAATTGGTATTAGAGCCTAGGTTCATCGATTCTGTCCTACCAAAATGGGTCCAATAAAGTCACGTTGAACAATATAAAGACATTTTTTTCCTTTTTCTAGAGGCTATAGGACTTTACAAAATCTGTCATTCTTGTTTCTTTTCTGCTTTGACTTGATTCCAATTGATATCTGGAGATCTAAATTGATATCTAATTTCTTTAATCTTTTATCCACAAATGGTAAATACTAGGTCTAACAGAATCTAAATAGCAACACCTACACTAGCTTCTCCAGCTAAGGAGCCATCCATAAGGAAAAGAGGATGAGTGAAAGAGAAAGGTAGGAGAGGAAGAAGATAAGCCACACCCAATAAGGGTGGAGCTTGGCAATCTGCTGTCCAGGCTCCTAAAGATTCAGTATCTCCTCCTATATCAGGATCATGTTTAGTAGATAAAAGTAATAAAGGAGTAGGAAATAAAGCCCGTTATAACGGTACCAACTTGAGGCAGCTATATTGGTAGCTCAGGATGAAGAGGGAGATAATGGATTATGTATCTAAGTATCAAAGTCAGCAGGTGAAGTATAAACGCCAAAGGCCTGTGGGTTGATTCAGAGGATGTCAATACCAATGTGGAAAAGGGAACATATTTCTATGAATTTTGTGGTGGGTCTTCCTAAGACCTTGGAAAAATATAACTCCATTTGGGTGATAGTGGATCGATTGACCAAATCATCTCAGTTCTTGTCGATTCAAATAGACTACAGCTCTAAGTAGTTAGCTAAAATCTACATTAAAGCATTGTGAGACTTCATGGGGTGCCCCTTACTATTATTTTTTGATAGGGATGCAAAGAAAATTTATAAATGATAGGATAGGTTAAATGAGGAGTTGGGCACCAAGCTCATATTTAGCATGACTTTTTATCCATAAATTATTGGATAGTGAAAGAGGACATGCTGAGGGATTGCATGATTGAATTTTGCTGGTTATTGGAATTAATTTCTTTCATTGTATGAGTTTTCATACAATAATAACCATCACTCCAGCATTGATATGGGAAGAAGTGTAGGTTACTTGTTGGGTGGTTTGAGATTGGAGATGTTAAGCCTTTAGACACCGACTTAGTAAAGGACACTCAAGCGAAAGTGAGGTTCATTAAAATCAAGTTATAGTCAACTCAAAGCAGGCAAAAAAAGTATGTTGTCTGTAAGATAAGAGACACAGACTTCAAAGTTGGTGAGCAAATTCTTCTTAAATTATCTCCCATGAAGGGAGTCATGAGGTTCAGAAAGAGGGAAAACCTCAACCCTTGGTATATTGGTCCCTTTAAGGTTGTTGAAGATGTAGGTTTGATTTCCTAAAGATTAGATCTGCCGTTGGGATTGACGGAAGGCCATCTGGTATTTCATGTCTCTATGCTCAAAGGTACCATAGGGATGGAGACTACATCATTAAGTGGGACTAGTGTTTTTAGATAAGGATTTGGCTTATGAAGAGGAACTAGTAACAATTCTAGATTAGGATGTTTGAAAATTGAGGATGAAGGAAATTCATATGGTTAAGGTTCAATGAGAACATCATATGGTTGAGGAAGCCACTTGGTAAACTAATAAGGACATGTGAGACAAGTACCCTCAATTGTTTGAGGATATAGGTACTCTCCTCATTTTATCATTCAAAAATGAATGAGATGGATAAATTGGTATATTTAGTAACGACCCTTTCCATTATTATGCACAAACCTTTTGTTTAAAATTCCATATTAAAATTCCTCCTGGACTTGAAAGTATAACTTTCAGACTAGGCTAGTTTGAATAAAATTAGAGTGAGACATGGTCTAGAAAAAATCAGGAATGTTTTGGGAAAGTTTGATGGTGTTTGATTTGATTTGTAGTTATCTAAAATGATAAGAAACCCGTAAAAATTTTCAAAATTGAATTTAGGTAAGTGGAGCTCCTGAAATTAATCATAGCATAATGGACATTGTTTGAAATGTCTCGGGTTTAAGGTGTGTTACAAAAATTGAGATTTTTGGGGAAAAACTGCACATTTTGTTCCATCGATGTTGCATAGCGATGTGCATGTCGCTATAGAGATGTGTTGCTAGATCAAAATAATTTTGTCTATAGCGACAGTCAATGACCTCTATACTGGCAAATGCCAATATAGCGAAGAAAGTCATAGTTTTATGTTTAAAGTTCTCCAAAATGGATTAGTTTTCTAAAACTCATTTTGGAGAGAAAGAGAGATGATTTGGGGAAATTTTCACTAGATTTTCTCTGTTAGGCTTTGTGAAGGTAAAAATTTCATCCCCATTATCTAGTAATTGTTGATTTAGCCTTAGAATTGTTAAATTATGGAGTTTGAAAAGGTTTCAAGGATGATTTTGATTGTTTTCTATAGTGAAAGAGTGAATTAAGTAATAAGTTAATGGATTATAACTATTAATGGTTAATTTACCCCTTATATTTTGTTAATTCACTAATTATGTCATAAATTTTATAATTTTTGGTGAATTACGATAAGAAAGACCTAGAACGAAAGGGAATGATTATGAACTTGGCCTTAGGGGTTGGTGTGAGTTATAATTCCAAACATGGTAGGTCATTTTATTAAATATGTCTTCGTATGTGTGTTATAGACCAAAAGTAGAAATTATGTGAAAGGACAAAGCTCCATCTTAGAGGAGTTATGCAAGTTTGGTTCGAGGTAGGTGATGATGGTATTGTAGTTTAGTCCAATTTGTAATATATGTGCATGTTAACTACTTTGTAATGTGGTTTGTTAGTGCATGTTGTTTAGTATGGTCAATGCAAGTGATTTAATGTGTTGTATATTTTGACCCATCTTATGGTTAAATGTGGAATGTTTTGATATTTGGAATATTCTCATGAGTTATTAATGAAATAAGGTTGGCAGACACTTGTGTCTAGGGTCTTAGTACATTGATAGAATTTGTCCCCTGCAGGTCATGACTAGAGGGTGGATGTATCACCCGTAGTTTGTATGTACGAGAGTTGGGTGAGTTTGATGGTTCCTTAAGCGAAGTGGGAAATATAATTATATATACATATATATAAATATAATTATATATATATATATATATATATATATATATATAAAGATATATATATATACATACACACACACTCACTTGATAATTGTTTAGTTGTCTTTACATGTCTTAACTTGGTTTGACTTAACATGACTTGGTGATATTTTGTTGACTTTGTCGCTTTTAATCCTAAACTGTTTATTTGGTGTTGATGTTCTAGGTGTATGTTAGTTCTGAGTATGGATTAACTTGTTGTACTATATTTTAGTGTTTATATTCGCATCTTGGATAGGCCAAATGACCCTATTAGTACACTATTATTTTTTTGTATGCTGATACTACACTTGTCCTTACTTTTGTGAGTGCAGTGTATATTCCAGCAGCTCCTACGAGATATCACTTGTAATTCTAGCGAGTGATTTCAGAATTTAGGATGATCTGAATATCTGGGATACCATGAGATATTTTTCTTTATATCAGTTCTTTGTTTGGACATTATTCACTTTCTTATAGTTTTGGGGTTGCATCCCCTTCTTGATAATCTTAGATGTTTTGGTACAGACAATTTTTGAATTCTAGAAATGTTCTTTTTGTTTAAGTTCAATGTTCTGCAAATAGTGTACTTTTAATTTTGTTTTAGATTTGAATATTTATTTATGGATTGGTTCTGACTATCCCTTTTAAGTGTTGATTATGGGTTAGTTTTTGAGGTAGTTGATTCTCCCACTAGGTGAATAGTATAGGTGTCACTCACGCGGATTCGGATCGTGAAAATATAAGTGCAATACAGATGGAGCTTTAAATGTAAACTTACATAGGTCAAAATATAATTGATAAAATCCATTAAACTTAGATCAAAATATAATTGATAAAATCCATGATTTGTAATAAGAATTATTGTAGAATTCATAGTCCTTAAGGCCGCTCTTATGAGATTTTGGCCTAGTTTCTAGAGCTCTCACGAATAACTAAACATGTGCATAGCTTATTGGCTCAAAATCGCATTAAACAACTAAACTATAAAGTTCAAAATTTGTTTAATAAAGTTTTTGACATATTATAAAAATTATTAATTCATAGAGATTTTATATTTTACCATTTTATAAGTAATATTTGTTAACGGAAAAGGACCTAAAATGTCCTTCACCTATTGAAAATGGTACAAAAATACCATTCATCCACCTTTGGCTCTATAATGCCCCTCACATCCGCCTTTGGGATCCAAAATGCCCCTCAAATCCACCTTTGGGCTCCACAATGCCCTTATATTTAACAACCTCAATAATAAATTAAAAAAATTTCATTAGTAATGTGTCAACTTTCTATTAGTTAAAAATAATTTAAACCTCACCCAAAAGCTAATAGATCCATCCAAATTATCTTGAAGTTCTAGTAAGCTTCGGCAAACTTAATAACCCTTTTGAAATCGACCTATTTAGATAAATTTTTTTTATTCTAATCCTACTAAGTGATTGACACGCACCTAAAGATTCTGGAGTTGGGTCAAACAAGTAGCTTTTGAGAGTGATCAATGTCTGCAAATTTTTGGCGGTACACATGCTTAGAGGCAAATTAATTAATTTATTGGTACTTGTATGAAGGATCTTTAACTTAGGAGGCAAATTTCTAGTTAATTTAATGGTATATTGACTAAAAAAAATGTATCAAACAAGGTACTAATAACACAGAAGACTAATGCATGCATTATTTTACCCCTTACTTTTTTTGCCTAAACCCATTAAAATATTTCTAGTGAAATTGTTTTTCCATAGCTTCAATATTTCTAGTTCCATATGCCTCAAAACTAAATTTCTCATCCTAGAATGTAAAACCCATAAATCTAATTACACACAATCTATCATAGATCAAGAACTCCTACAGTCTAGTTTGAGACCTTTTTTGCGCATTAGGAGAAATTAAATATGACCCATAAAACACAAATCCTCATGAATCAAGAAGCAATCAAATTAAACAAAAAAATCAGAGTAATAATATTCAAGCTTATTGGTGTATATTTTTCACTGCAAGATTCGAGATCAGATTCAAATGTGAAATCATATAGACAAAAATGTAACATACAAAAGATGCCCATGTGTAATTTTTAACAAATTTATATTAATCATGAATAAGTATAACAATTGTTCACCGGATGAAACAAGAAAAAAATGAAGCAAATATAAAAGAGAAATAGGTTATTTAATATTTTAATTAATTAAATGGGACCAATGAAAATTTGACATATCATTAGTAATTTTTTTAATTTAATATTGAGGTTGTTTAATGTAAGGGTATTTTAGAGCCTAAAGGTTGATGTGAAGGGCATTTTGGAGCCCAAAGGTGAATATGAAGGGCATTATTGAGTCTAAAGGTTAATGTGAAGGGCATTATTAAGCCCAAAGATGGATGAAGAGCATTTCTGTACCATTTTCAATTAGTGAAGGACATATTAGACCCTTTTCCGATTTATTAATTTAAGTTTGATTCATAGTTCAAAAGATACTAAATCCATTATATTTTATCCATGCAAATCCATTGAAATCTTCCTTTTCTATCAATACTAGAGGTTCATGGTCCGTGTCAACATAGGCCCAACATTATAGACATTTTTTAGCACTAAATTTCGACACTGATGAGATTCAAATATAAATGTACATTGACGTAAAATGATAGCTTTTTATATAATAGCTATTTTACGGTACTCGCTAAGGAGTAAAATTTTACAAGATAGTTTTTTTTCACATGATAAGAAAGTGTGATGCGTTGTGTAGTCGGTTATTTTGATTGTTGATGATAAGATTGAGACCCATTACAAAAAATAGAGAAGATGTAGAATTAATATTCATACGGTTATTCATACAAAAAGTGAAACAAAAGATACTTCAATTAACAACGAAGTCTTGGATCATCTTCTCAAAGACAAAACACTTATAAATACAGATACTGAAATATTCTGAACCACTACTAAGTTAAAAATTCTTATAGATAGGGTGCACAATATTATCAGATTAAGATATCCGAATACAACAACAATTAGAATTGAGGTGGTAGCGCGAAAAATATTTTTAAGATTAACTATTGTGATTTATAATACTTTTTACGTAATTTTTAAGTGATATATGGTATTCCCTCTATCTCAATTTGTGTGGTATTGATACAATTTTTGAGAGTTCACTAAATTTTTTACATATTTTTTAAATATTTTAAATTATTAATTATTATGATTTGTAGTGCTTTTTCTCTGTCTCAATTTATATGACAGTAATAAAATTTAGAAGGTCGACCAAAATTGTTTATGTCTTTTTAATCATTTTAAGTTGTTAATTATTATGATTTATAATACTTTTATGTAATTCTCAAATATATAATAGATTAAAATCTAACGCAAAATAAATAAATATAAAATAAAATATCTAAGTAGGCAATACAAGCAAACACGTCGATCTGCTACCTGCTTATCATACTTTATAAGTGAGGTAATAAATCACAAATATAAATTTAAGTGACACAATGCTTAGATGACCATAATAACTAATTAAGAGTGATACAGTAAAATCATGATTGAATCAGCAAAACAAACATGTTTTAAATGACTTACAACAACTAACTAGAAGTGATATAGCAAAATTACTAAAAAAAATATTTGTGAAAAGAATTTAAGTAAGTCTCATATAAGACGTCGACTTAATTTAAAACATCAAGACTTATTTTTTCATTTTATGTCTATTTTATATTTTTTTATTAAATATTATTAATTTTTTAACACTTAAATGACTCATAATAATTAATTAGGAGCAATATTTAGTAAAATTATAATTGAAGGGGTTGTAGCAGACATGTCATAAGTATCTTTTTTTAATTAAATATTATTAATTTGTAATACATAAATGACTTATAATAATTAATTAGGGGTGATATAGTAAAATCACAATTGAAACAACTAAAACAGACATGTCATAAATGTCTATTTCTCTTTTTTAATTGAATATTTATTAATTTTCTAATACATAAATGACTTATAATAATTAATTAGGGGTGATATAGTAAAATCAAGGAAACTTCGATCGGCAAGCATGTCGAAACCAACACTTAAATATTTGTGAAAGAAATTTAAGTGGGCCTCATATAAAAAGTCAACTTAATTTAAAATATCAAGAGTTAATTTATCATTTTATGTCTATTTTATATTTTTTATTAAATATCATTGATTTTTTTGATACTTAGATGATTAGTTAGGAGTGATATTTATTAAAATTACAGTTGAAGCAGGCATGTCATAAATGTTTGTTTTTATTTTTAATTAAATATTATTAACTTTTTAATACATAAATGACCTATAATAATTAATTAGAAGTGATATAGTAAAATTACGGTTGAAGGACATCAACTTAATTTAAAATATCGAGAGTTAATTTATCATTTTATGTCAATTTTATTATTTTATTAAATATTATTAATTTTTTAATACTTAGATAACTCATAATAATTAATTAGGAGCAATATTTAGTAAAATTATGATTGAAGCAGATGCAATAGATATGTCATAAACTCTTTTTTTAATTAAATATTATTAATTTTCTAATAAATAAATGAAACACCCTAGATTCTGGCCCTTGAGAAATTTCTTGAGTTTGAGTCTTCTTTTGATCATACGACTCACCATACTTGTCGTATGGTGTGGGTACGGTTCTAGGGACTCTAGTTGTATGTTGGTCAGTGTCACATTGGCCAAGTTCTATTCTTGGTACGAGAAGACTCCATACGAGTCGTATGTACATTATACAAAAGGTAGGGTCCAAACTGTATGTTGTCTAGTGTCTAGCCTAGATGTTTCTACTTAGGTTATGACTTGAAGGGCACTAGTCATATGGTTAGAATACGAGTTAGGCTAAGGAGTTATATGTTGGACAAAATGTGATGTCTATCTTTCTGATCAAGGTACGAGTGAAAACTACTACTCATATGATGTGGGTACGAGTGAGGGCTCCAAACCGTACCCACCTGTGGAAATTTTTATAGTTTAAGTTGGGAGTATTTTGAACATTTCCTCCTAATAAATCCTTTGGACCCCACGACATAAAACACCTTTGGGGGATTTTTTAACCTATTATTCTCAATCAATCACTCTCTAAATACTCTCAAATATCTCTCAAGCTCTTGGTTCAAGAAAGGCTAGGTTTTTTCTTCAAATCAACCAATTAAATCTCTAAGGGGTCGTTTTTCTCTGTCTTTCTTATTGTCTAAGGCATGCTAATCCTCTCTCATTGTTAGTTTAACAAAAAACATGTGTTTTAATATATGATTTCCATGATATTATTATGGGTTTTGAAATATATGTTGGGGGTTTTGGATGTTCATGGTTGGATATTGTTATCCCATGTTTTAATTATGGTTTTCATGTTATAATTATGATTTGAACATGTGGTTGCACGGGAATGATTAATTGGTACTTGGTTTTGGTTTTGAAAATCTTATTCCCTCAACATGTTTGTTAAAATGCCACTGAGAATGCTTTTATCACATAGTTTGACTATTATTGAAATCCTTGCATTGCATAAAAGGTAATGGAACCTAATTTGGTTTAAATGGTTTTAAATAGATTGGAAAGGCCTTGGTGGCCATTGTATTGGTTTAAATGAAAACTTTGGAGTCAAATTGGTTTAATGACTTTGATATGTGTAATACTTCGTATTAGACTTAGCTTGGTTCAGCTCCTAGTGTATGCATAAGAGGATTAAAGCCTGAAAATTTAGCTAAGTGTTGGGGACTTAGCCTTTTCAAGACCTCCTAACTTCGAAGATTTTTAAGTTGACCTTCTGGACTCCAAGATGCTGGATTTTGAGTTAATTCATATTCAGGGGTGTAAAAAGCATGTCTCGGGGAAGTTTAGGATTTTTTGGACGAGGATTGGGTCACCTTTGATTTTTGATTCCAGAACCTCACTGCGATAGTGGTGCGCCGCAATAGGTATAGCGAAGGGCACATCATCGCACAGCGGTCAAGGTGTTTTCATCCAGTTCTTGATTTATACTTTAAATGCATGTTTCATAATCCTTATCCTAGTGTGTGATTGCTTATGAGGTGAACAATGTTCATAGAAATTACTTTAAAAAAAATTGAGCTAAAAGCCTTTGATTCGTCCAAAATTTGGTGTTCGATCCTATAAGGGTCAACTTTGAATGTGTATAACTTTTTACATATAAGGAATTTTTCCACGCAACCCAAGAGAAAAGTTATGATCATTTTCGTCAGAACTAGTAAGCCACCGCGATTAGATCGTGTCGCGATAAGCCTTTAATCCGCATTTCAGTTAAGAATTTTTGGTTTAAATGATGGAGGTGCAATTGTTTTCCCACCTCAGACCAATTCGTAAAAACACGACCTAAGGCTTTATTTAGTGCATTATATGCCCATATTCTCCAAATTTTCTCTCAAGAACAAACCCTAATCATCCCTAAATTCATCCATTCCATTATCTTCTCTTCAAGAAAAAACAAGAATTTAAGTTCCTTAATCCAAGAATTTCAAGAAAGCTTTAAAGATCATCTCCAAGGCTTTCAAGGTCAAGAATTCTCCACTAAGTCAAGTCTATTAAGGTATGTGGGGTTCTAAACAAGTGTATCCTTTCACCCTTGTGCCCAAATTGCATGATTCTAAGAATTTATTTAATTTTTTTGAAGTAGGGTTCATACCTAAGCATGTATATTCTTGAAGCATGTGATTATCATGAGATTTAAATCTTTGAGTATATCAAGTGTTACTTATGTTTATGTTTTAACTTATAAGATTTATATGCATAAGATTGCACTATCTTGACTTGATATTGTTGAAGTATTGTTAGATTACTATTCAGCATGAAGTTTTGTTATGAATTAACATGAGTTTAAAGCATGGGTTTTAAGCCCTAAGTTTAAGTATTGAGATTTCAAGAAGATTATGCTTTTAAGCATTCTATGACAAGCTTATTTCAAGATTTAAAGCCAGAATTGATCTTTTGATCCTCGGCTAAGAGATGGAATCCACATTTGTTTATCTTGATTATAATTTAAAGCAAATAGAAGCATAACTGGTTTTCATTATAAACCATTATGCTATTTTAAGGTGGATTCTAAAGTACGAGCATTAAGTAATAAGGGAGTAGTATTTAGCACCGAGTTGGGTATGCATCCAAGGTCACATGCCCCAGAACTACGAGCCAACGTAGGTTAAGCTTATTCCCAATATGTATGAAGTTACAAATAGTGATAATTTTAGTTAAAGTCCTATTCTAATGGCAAGGGTAGGACAACTCTTCCCAACGTGGGTAAGACGTTAGACTCCATGATAGCTCACATGGTTTATGTTAGTTAGATAAACCTCCCACAAGAAATATTAAAAGTAAAGATTTCAAAAACTAAGTGAAAAGACTCACAGTCTTATTTGGATATTGTTTTACATAAGTTATTATCTTTGAGATTTTAGCTTTCAGTTTACGTATGATCAAGATAAGTCTTTTAACACTTAGTCTACATGATTTGAAAGTATAACCAATTTCAGTTCTACCTATTCTACATTTCTCCCAAAAGAAAGAATAAAAAGTACAGCCTTTAGAAACCAAGTGTTGTGGCTGACAAAGTTATTCTATGCTTCACTACTCATGTTTATGATTTTACAGCTTTTATTTTATTTAAGCTCAAGGTGAGTCATCTACACTTAGCATGCATTATTTGAAAGTTTATGAGTATATTCAGTTATTGTTTTACTTATACATTCACCCACACATACTCAGTACATTCCGGAAGTACTGATCCACATATATGTTAATGTGCTACATTGTCTCATAATATAGGTACCAGTTGTAGCAGTTATAGTCAGACAGTTCACAGCTTCCAGTCAGCAAGTGATGAGTTCTTTTGATTCGAGGACTAGAGTCAACTATAGTTTCAGTATTCTTTCTTTTATATAGTTGTATTGATTATAGATAGCTAGAGGTCATGTACCGGCTACTTATAGTCATATTACTAGAGGATTCATAGACAGTCAGTATAGTTGATGTATTTAATTTTAGTTTAGTTTTGTATGATCAGAGTTGTAATCCTTTTTGATAGTTATGGCTTTGAACATATTCAGCAAAGACAACTTTTCCGCTTGTTTCTTTCAGATTAATGTTTCTTATTTAGTTGCTCATGAGTTATGCCCGTATAAGGGTTAGCTTGGGATCACTTGTGGTCCTAAGCACCGTGTGACATCCAGGGGGTAGTCTCGAGGTGTTACAGTATGACATAAATAAATAGACTTGCAAGATATAATTTTGGTATGAAGATACCAATAGTTAATGCCTAATTAAAAGGACTCCTTGGTAAATAGTTGGTTGTGTGTGAATAGTTTTAATATGGGCTTAAAGAGGAGGGGTGTTAGAAAAGTCGTGGAAGATGGCAGTAAATTGGAAACTCACATTTGCCGATGTGAGGTAGGTCTTGGTGACCATATGTATCATGTCACACTTATATTTTGGGAGATGTACTAGTCATCTCAGGTTTTTCTACGACTCGTGCGGCCAACACGCGTCGGGGCCCTTTTAGCAAGGGAAGCTGAACCCATGTATCCCATGGGTAGATTTAGGATAGCAGAGCTACATAATCATAGGTTAAAGGTTTAAATGCAGGCTAAATCTGGCTCTCTTTCCCGGCATGGTATATATATATATATGTATGTATGTTATTGCATATGATTACTTACTTTGGTTTTGAATGATGGTATTATTTTATTCTTACTCCTAAGTATATGCTAGCGTTCACCCATTCACCCGTTAACCCATCATCGGTCATTGTATCCTCACGCAATGTAGGAACCGTCCATACTACTCTTCCTTCTCATTGACTTGGATTCAAGGACAACTTGGTGACAGATTAAAGTGGTGAGCTTCCATACTCCGAATAACTCCATTTCATGTTATAAACTTCTCTACATTCTTTTGTTTATTTCTTGGACTTTGGTTTTGGCTATGGTCGGGGACCATGTCCCGATGGGATGTTCTTTGTTTTCGATTAAAGGCTTTGTGTGACTACTATAGGCATAGACGGTGTCGGTATTGGTGTCAGCCTTGGCATTGGTATTGGTATTGGGGCTGACACCGGTTGGATATTTGGTTGGTTATGGTTATGAACTTTATCAAATATCTTTCAATTATAATTGTTCTATCTATGACAAAGGGTATAGGGCTGTTATGGTTGGGTATTAGGGGAAGTCTCTGGTCCAGGTCAAACTTGAGATGCCCGACAGGACTAGGCCCTGGTTTGGGTTATATCAAATTAGTATCATAGACCTAGGTTCATGGTAAATTTGAAGTCCATAAAGTCGTGTCGAGTAGAGTCTCTTTTAAGGGTGTGTAGCATGCCATACTCATAAGAAAGAGGCTACGAGGCATTTAGGAATGTTTTTATTTCTTGTGATCTATTTTCCAAGCTATAGAGTCGTAAGTCCTTAATTCTTCTCTAATTCTTGTTTGTTTGCTTTTTAGATTATGCCTCCTCAAAAATCTAATTCTTACAAAAACTCTTCTATCCCACCAATAGACAACACTGATGGGACTCATTATTCTTATGGGGTCCAGACTCGGTCTAGGGGTCCAGTTCATGATTGTCCTTTTGGAGTTCCACTGGTTCCCTCCAATCCTCCTCGAGCTCCTCAGGATGATGTAACGAATGCTGAGTTTTGCTAGCCTATCCATATATTGGTGCATCTGGTAGATTCTCAGGAGGAGCATGGTACTTCTCCATCTATTGAGGCCACAAGGGTTGGCCAGTTCATAAGGTTGGACCCTCCGACCTTTATTGGTGTTAAGGTGGAGAAGGATCTTTAGGGTTTTCTTGATGAAATAGAAAAGATTTTTCGAGTTATGTATGCCACGAACGTGGAAGGTGTGGAGTTTGCAGCCTACTAGCTGAAACATGTGGCGTACCAGTTGTATGAGAAATGGGATTAATCAAGGGGTGACGATTCTGAGTCAGCTCTATGGGAGGATTTCTCTAATTCTTTTCTGGACTGCTTTTGTCCTTAGAAGTTGGGGGAAGACAAGGCAGAAGAGTTTTTTAATCTGAAAAAAGGTAAGTTATTTGTCAAGGAGTATGCCTTGAAGTTTCACCAGTTATCTCGGTATGCTCCGTAGATGGTTTCTAGCATGAGGGCTAGAATAAGGAAGTTCGTTTTTGGGTTGTCCAAAGATTTGATATTGGAGAAGAAGGCTATTTTTTTTTATCAAGGACATGGATATCTCCAGGTTGGTTATGTACATACAACAGGTAGATGAAGAGAAGAAAAAGCAGGCTGACATAGGGGAGAGACAGGGTAAAAATTTTATGTTCTCTGGACATGGTGGTGGCCAATAATAGAGTGATAGGGATAGTGGGAAGTGGCCTAAGAAGAAGTGGTGAAACACTGGGTCTTACTCGACGTCTAGTTCTTCTTACCCAAAGTCGCCGGGTAATAGGCGTTCCCAAGATGGCAACAACTTTAGGGCATAGGGTGCCTAATATTAGGATAGTAGGGATCAGTCGACTCTATCATATCCTCCCTATAGGTCCTGTGGTAGATTTCATTAGGGTTATTATGAAGAAGAAAGTTATAAGTTTTTCAGCTGTAGTCAGCCAGGGCACATGATTAAGAACTATTCGTTAGCCAAGGCTACTTCGGGGGCGAACAAGGTTGTAGTTGCTTCATCATCAGCTCCAGCACAAAAGGGTGAACCATCTAGTTTTGGCACTGGTCAGAACCATATTTATTCTCTCACTACCCGATAGGAGTTTGAGGCATCACCTGATGACTAGTACTTTGAAACTCTTTTCTCAATATTTGTACTATTTACTTGATTCGAGGTCCACTCTCTCTTATGTGACCCCATTTGTGGATGTACATTTTGATTTTGGTCCCGAGTGTGTTTCGGACACTTTTTCTATTTCTACCCCAGTAGGTGACTCTGTCATTGCTAGAAGAGTCTATAAGAGGTATGTGGTATCTTTTGGTAGTAAAGAAATTGTGGTGGATCCGTTTGAGTTAGATATGGTGGATTTCGATATTATACTCTCGAACCCATAAGGTCTTCTTTAAATTCCCTAATGAACTAGTTATTGAGTGAGAGGGTAGTTCCCTAGCTCCTAAGGGGAAGTTTATATCATATCTTAGAGATCAGAGATTAATCTCCAAGGAGTGTCTTTATCATCTAGTTCGAGCTAAAGATTTTAAATCGGAGGGTCCTTCTTTGCATTCTGTCTTGGTGATGAATGAATTTCTTGAGGTTTTCCTTGATGACCTTCCTGGTGTTTGTCTTGATAGGAAGACTGAGTGTAGGATTAATATTGTTCTAGACACTCATCCAATTTCTATTCCTCCGTATAGAATGGCTCCAACTGAGTTGAAGGAGCTTAACGAGAAACTCGCGGATCTTTTATACAGGGGTTTTATCCATCCTAGTGTGTCCCCGTTGGGTGCACCGGTGTTATTCATGCATAAAAAGAATGGTTTATTTTGGATGTGTATTGATTATCAACAATTGAATAAGGTGATGGTAAAGAACAAGTATCCTCTTCCAAGGATAGATGATTTGTTTGATAAGTTACAAGGTACTAAGTTTTTCTCCAAAATTGATCTTCGATCCGAGTATCATTTATAGGCATTTTGAGTTCTTGGTGATATCATTTGGTTTGACCAATGCCCCTACGACGTTCATGGATTTGATGAATAGGGTCTTTCATCAATTTTTGGATTTGTTTATCCTTATTTTTATTGATGATATCTTGGTGTATTCTAAGAGTGAGGTAGATCATGACAATCACCTCTGTATAGTGTTACAGACCCTAAAATAGCATTAGTTGTATGCAAAATTTTTAAAATGTGAGTTCTGGTTGAACATTGTCACTTTCCTGGGTCAGATCATTTCTAGTGACGGGATCATGGTTGACCGTATAAAGTTGCAGTGATGAGAAAGTGGCCTAGACCCACGACTCTAACCAATATTTTGAGCTTCTTGGGTTTAGCTAGCTACTATAGGAGGTTTGTGGAGAGTTTTTCGACTATAGCTACCTCTTAAACTAAGTTGACTTAGAAGAAGGTAAAGTTCTTGTGTTCTGATGCGTGTGAGGGTAGTTTTGAAAAGTTAAAGGATACGCTAACTTCGGCTCTGGTTTTTACCTTTCCTGAAGGAACTGATGGGTTTGTGGTCTACTATGATGCATCTGGACTTGGTTGTATTCTTATGCAGCATGGAAAGGTTATAGCTTATGCTTCCTGACAATTGAAGGTGCATGAGAGGAACTATCCAACTTATGATTTGGAATTGTTAGTTGTGGTATTCGCATTGAAAATCTGCATCACTATTTGTATGGGTACATGTGGATATCTTTTCTGATCATAAAAGCCTACAATATGTGTTTACTCAGAAAGAGCTTACTGAAGCATTGTCAAATCTTCTAGTAGGGTACGACTCCTAATGATGACCCGTACCATGAACATACGAGTCATCAGGAGAATTCATACCAACAATAGTAGGGGTCAAAATTTGGGTTCCTGGTGACGACTCAAGGTATGACCCATACCTAGAGCATACGAGTCATACCCAAACATGTTGGGATGGCTTCCAAATGATTTCCAGAGGGTTTTTAAGGGGTGTTTTTGGCCTTTTCTCCCCTTATAACTCCCAACCCACGCCATTTAACTCCAAGAGGCGTTACTTTTCCTCCCTTTTCCATCAATTAAACAACAAAAAACCCTATTTCCATTCTCAAGAACAAGATTAGAGTTTCTTCTCAAGATTGTCTCCCAAGTCTGAAAGGTCAAGTTTACTTAACCAAGCCAAGAACTTTAAGGTATGTGAGGTATTCATCAATGGGTTCATTCTACCCATTGGTCCCAAAATCCCTCTTGTAGTTTTAAAAATATGAATTTTATTCTATTTTATGGAATTATCCTTACAATTTATAAATCTAATCCATGAACTTCTTTACAAATCAAATTCAAGTCATGTCAAATGTGTTCCCATGTTATTCAAGTCACTTCATGTTTGAATTTCAATTTCCCTTGTTATAATCCCTTAATTTCGTGATACATCCTTAAGTTAAGAATTAAACCATGTAAATATGTTGTTTTTCCCATGTTTAACATATCCTAATGTTCAAATTCATGTAATCTAATAGTTATTGAAATTTACAATCTTTTCGATCTCTGAATTATAACTTTCTCTTGTTGTTATCATATTTTTGTAATCATTCAGTGCTGGCGGGTAATGGACAACCGAAACCTACGCGTTTTACATAATTTTCATTTCCAAGAAATAAGCCAGACCATAATTTTTACTACCACATTCAGAATATATATTCATGCTGAGCATTTACAAGTAATGTACCAAGTCATGTTAAACAAGTAATAATACCAAAGTCTTTAAGTTGGGAGTAACACTTAGCACCGAGTGAACGCAGGGATGATGACTCCCCCGTCAGTAGAGGCATGAGTCATTAGTAGCAGTCCCTAAGTTCCAAACCTATGGTGCCACTACAGATTATGAGGGAGCCCGTCAGTAGAGGCATAACACCCTCATCCTTCAGAACATCATACTTGTGGAACCATATCATCATTCATGTGTTAGTACCCCTGGAGAGGTACCAGCACCTTTCCAACTGGGATTACAGATTGGAACCCGATAGCTTAGATTGGGGCAATTGATAGTAATTAGCTCCCACAGTCTCAGTATAGAATTCAGAATAGATCAGCTCAGGCTTGCATGACAAAGAATAGAGACTTCAGTTATTCAGTTATGTCATAATAGTGATTCATTCACTCGGATTTACAGCTTATTTCAGTACATGTTTATGCTTGGTCTTGCATTCTTAGTATTACATGTTCATGTATTCATGTTCAAGTGCCATATGTTTTTCAGTTAGTCCATAACTTTTCACCCTGATTATAGGATTAAGGCAAAATTTGTATCATTAGAAAGATAATTCAATTATGTATATATTGGTGGGTCTTGAGATCACAAATTCTTAGTAGAACAAAAGTTATGCTCATTTGAATATGACTCTAGTTATATATTTCATACGAACTTAATCGCTAAGGGATGTTTCAGTTTGTTTATGAGTTAGAATTTATTTGAGGGCTTATTATATGTCTAATTAACTTATAAAGCTATCAAAACATGAGGCTTTATTCTTGCATCCTTCACTGATCAGGATACAAGTCATAACTTATGACTCATAACAAGTCATACGACTAGCACTCATCTTCTCGTAAGCTGGACAGAACCCATCTAACCTCACACTGACGTGATTACGACTTACCATGTATGACTCATATGATCATCTTACAACTTCCAAGGTTTAAGTAGTACCTTAAATAGAATATCACCTATCATACACTGTCATAGGTACGAGTTGAACATACCACTCGTATGATGTCCATTTGACTCAAAAGCATGAATCGTATGTCGTACAGTGACTTCAAAACATAGGCTATTACAATATATCTTTCTTGGGAACATTTGTCCTCAAATGAGACTAGTTCGGATGAGAGTACTAAGGTAATTTGAGACCATACACTAAATGTTCATGAACTGAAACAAGATTAAACAATTGAGTCTGAGACATGATACATGAACTGAACTGATTTTGTGAATACCTGCAATGACATGAGAATGGTTACATAACTAAAACAGAGATCGAAAAGAGTTGATTTAAGGAAATTTGTTACCTCAAGTTGAGTCTAAATTCGTGAAGAAAACATGAGGGTACTTGGCTCACATAAATGCTTCTGCTTCCCAAGTAGCTCCCTCAATAGACTGATTTCTACATAAAACTTTAACCAAAGGAACCTCTATGTTCCTCAACCTATGAGTTTGACGATCAAGGATATCCACTAGGATTTTCTCGTAGGAGAGACTATCTTTAACTTTTACACTCTCTAAGGGCATGACTGAAGCTGGGTCGCCAATACATTTCTTTAGTAAAGAGACATGAAACACCGGATACACTGATGCCAAATCTGCAGGAACTCTAACTCATAAACTACCTTCCCAAAATAACTCAAAATTTTATATGGGCCAACATAGCGGGGACTGAGCCTCCCTTTCTTGCCAAATATCTTTACCCATTTCATGGATGAAATCTTCAAATAAACCAGGTCATCAATATCAAACTCAAGATCCATTCTCCTCATATCTGCATAAGATTTTCAACGACTTTGGTCCATTTTCAACCTTTCCTGAATCAACTAAACTTTCTCCATCGCCTCATCAACTGAATCTGGCCCTATCAAAGCAGCCTCTCCTACTTTAAACCAATAAATAGGAGATCTACATCTCCTTTCATAGAGAGCCTCAAACAGAGCCATCTAAATACTAGAGTGATAACTGTTGCTGTAGGCAAAGTGGTCATCCCAACTACCCTTAAAGTCAATAACATAGGCCCTCAACATGTCCTCTAAAGTTTGAATGGTTCATTCTTCCTGAACATCTGTCTGAGGATGAAAAGTTGTACTGATGTGAACTTGGGTACCAAGGCCCTTCTTAAATGCCTTCCAAAAGTAAGAGGTAAACTGAGTACCTCTATCTGAAATGATAAACAACAGAACCCCATGCCACTTCACCAACTCCTTAAGATAGAGCCTAGCATAATCCTCAGCTAAAAAAGAAGCATGAACTGGCAAGAAATGAGTTGATTTGGTCATTCTATCTATAATGACCCATAGTGAATCATGTTAACGATACGTACAAGAAAACCCTATTACAAAATCCATGTTCATCACCTCCCACTTCTAAATGGGGATGCTAAACTCCTGAAGTATATATCTAGGCCTTTGGTGCTCAACCTTAACCTGCTGATAATTTGAACACTTACCCACAAACTCTGTAATATCGTTCTTCATACCACTCCGCCAATAGATTTTCCATAAATCATGGTACATCTTAGTATCTCCTGGGTAAATAGAGTATCACGCATCATGTGCCTCAGCTAATATTTGTTGTCTCAAACCATCAACACATCAACACATAGTCTACCCTGACAATGAATCACACCATCTCCCCCTTGGGAGAAAACCTCTATCTTCTGATCTCTAACCTCCTTCTTCAACTTGACCAAACTAGGATCCTCATCTTGCATTTCTTTTACTTCGGTTACCAATGAAGATTCCAAACCATTTTGGAACCCATATACTACCTTCTACCAAATCTACTAACCAAACCTAACCTAGCAAGTTGATGAATCTCATAGAATAACTCCTTATCATCCTCAACATGGGCAATACTACCCATAGACAATCTTCTAAGGGCATCCGCCACTACATTATCCTTACCCGAATGATACAACACAGTCATATCATAGTCTTTAAATAATTCAAGCCACCTTCTCTGAAGAACATTCAAGTCTTTCTGCGTGAACACATACTATAAACTCTTAGGATCCATGAACACATCAACATGAACCCCATAGAGGTAATTCCTCCAAATCTTTAAGGTGAAAACAACAGCTGTCAATTCAAGATCATCGGTTGGATAATTCTTTTCATGAGGTTTAAGATATCTAGAGGCATAGGATATGACCTTACCTCTCTGCATTAATACACAACCAAGACGAACTCTAGAAGTATCACAATACACTATGAACCCATCTATGCCATCTAGCAAAGTCAAGACTGAAGTGAAAGTGAGTTGAGTCTACAACTCTTGAAAACTTTTCTTGCACGAATCAGACCACTAAAATTTGAATTTCTTTTGAGTTAGTCTCGATATGAGAGAAGCAATAGAAGAAAACCCTTCAACAAACCATCTGTAATAGCTAGCTAAACCCAAGAAACTCCTGTTATCTAAGAGAGATGGGTCTAGGCCAGTTTCTCACTGCTTCGGTCTTTTGAGGATCAACTTTAATGTCATCTCCAGAAATAATGTGACCAAGGAACGCTAATGATTTCAACCAAAATTTGCAAATACTGAACTTAACAAATAACTTATGATCTCTAAGGGTCTACAACACAACTCTCAGATGGTATGCATGATCATTCTCACTATAAGAAAAGGCAAGGATGTCATCAGTGAAGACTATGAAAAACATGTCCAAGTACTTCTTGAACACCCTCTTCATCAGTTCCATGAAAGATCCAGGGGCATTTGTTAGTCCAAAATATATAACTAGGAATTTGAAGTGACCGTACCGAGTTTTAAAGACTATCTTCAGAATGCCGCATTTTCTGACTCTAAGTTAATGATAGCCGGATCTGAAGTCTACCTTAGAGAAATAAATTGCACCCTGAAGTTGGTCAGAAAAGTCATCAATTTTATGTAGTGGATACTTATTATTGATGGTGACTTTGTTCAACTGATAGTAGTCGAAGCACATTCTAGAGAATCATCTTTCTTACGTACGAATAAAACTGGAGCACCCCATGAGGAAACACTAAGCCTGATGAAACCCTTATCTAAGAGATCATTCAACTGCTCCTTCAATTATTTAAGCTTAGTTAATCCATTTTGTAAGGTGGAATAGAGATGGGTAGGGTGTCTGGAATGAGACCTATTTCGAAGTAGATTTCCCTTTCTAGAGGAACTCCGGGAAGATCTTCAAGAAATACATCTAGAAATTTATTTACTATCAGAACTGACTCAAGACTCAGAGTTTTAGAATTTGAGTCCTTGACTCAAAAGAGATGGTAAGTACACCCTTTGGATATCATCTTTCTTGCGTTAAGATATAAAACAAACTGACCCTCAAGCACTGAAGTACTACCCCTCCATTCAATAACTAGTTCATTAGGAAACTGGAATTGAACAATTTTATTTCTACAGTCAACTGAGTCATAGCATGAGTGGATCCAATCCATGCTGAGAATGACATCAAAATCAGTCATCTCTAACTTTACAAGATCAATTAAAGTAACTTTGTGAGACACTATGATAGGGAAATTTATTTATACTCGTCTGGCTATAGTCGACTTACCTACTGGGGTAGACACTGAGAAAGGCTCTACTAATGTTTCAGGATTGACATCAAAGTCTACAGCTAGATAAGGTGCCACAAAGAAAAGTTAAGATCCGGGGTTTAGTAGTGCATAAAAATAAAGATAGAGGATTTGTAACGTACCCATAACCATATCCAAAGAACTTTATTGATCATGTCGAGTCTGGAAAGTATACAACTTATTCTGGCACTGCCCACTGGTAGAACTAGATGTGGCACCCTGTTGAGTTGGGCAACCTGCTGGTTCTTTTGAAGAATTAGTCTAGCCCTACTAGCATTTATTTCAACCCCTCTATAGGCCCACAGGGCAGTCCCTTACCTTGTAGCCTGACTTGCCACACCCAAAACACCTATCACTACCAGCTCTACACTCACCTTGATAATTCTTACCACACTTCCTGCAGAGCGGATTGATACGACCACTGCCCACACTACCTTAGGACTTAGAGACTGGAACTCTATCCCAACTATCCTACTTGAACTTAGACACTAGAGCACTTGCTGAAGATAGATCTGGGGATAAAAATTTATGGTAAAAGTGAGAACGGTTATGCTTTTCGACCTTGGCTGAGAAAAGTTGAAACTACCTGTTCGAACCCTCTTAGTCTCTTTTTTCTTCTCTTTGAGCTTCTTCTCCTCAATCTGCTGAGCATGAACCATCAGTATAGACAGGTCCATCTCCTTAATCCACATGGCAGTTCTACACTCCTTAACCACACTATCAGATACACCAGATACGAACTTACTCATTCTGGACCTATTGTTGAACACCATAGTATGAGCATACCTCGCCAACTAAGTGAATTTAAGTGAGTACTCCTTCATACTCATACTAACCTATTTCAAGTTTATGAACTCCTAAACCTTAGTTTCTCTAACCTCTAGTAGGAAGAACCTTTCTAGGAAAGCCGTATTAAACTCCTTCCACTCCATAGGCTCTACTTCCACACCTCTATCTTCCTTCCACTGCTTAAACTAGGTGTGAGCTACTTCCTGTAAATGATATGCAGCCACCTCTACACTCTCATTTGAAGTGACACCCATGATGTCTGTCACTTTTTGCAGCCCATCCAGAAACTCCTGTGGATCTTCCTCAGACTTGGATCTAGAAAACATAGGGAAATTCATTCAAGTGAAGTCTCGAATCCTGGCTGCAGCTGTATTCAAGACTGGATTGGATGGAGCAACATCCTGCTAGTTGTTCTGAGTAGCTACAAATGGACCAAAACTATGAAAGCAGCCCTACACTCAGCATGAGAAACATAGTCATTTAGGGGATCTTCCTGACTAGGTGGTGGTGCTAGCTGACCCTTGTTCCTTATTCTATTGTTTTTCCTAAAAGGCATTTTCTGTAAATAGAATGAAGAATGAGTTAGAAATATGGATTCAATAGATCTCATGCTCTTTTACTCGATATAAATGCTGAAAGAAGGGAAACTTTCCTAAAAATATCTTATAGCCTCTTGTCCATAAGTATGGCGCGCTTCACACCCATGCACAAGACTCTACTCAGCGCAGTTTTCAAATACCATAGGACACTTTAAAACCTTAGGCTCGGATACCAAGTATTTTCATAACCCAAGGTTACCCCCTAGTCGCGACACGGTGCTTAAGGCCGCATGTGACCCCAAGCTAACCCAGGATCTGGTACCTGTTGTGAGCACTGAATAAAAAATAGTAATATAACATATGTAGAAGATAAACTGATAAGGAACTATCAATTTGAAATACTAAAATACATAAAATGACATTTGATAAACGATAAAAACTAGACTATTTATTTGAAATAATTGATAATAATTGAAAACTAAAAGACTGTCTAACTATCTGAAAGCCTCTAAGAATCGTAAGGAGTTGATGGGACAGAATCCTAACTAACTCTGACTGACGAAACATAAATAGATGTTGAAATAGCGGTAAAACATGTCATGTCCTCATGGAAGAAGACTAACCACTACTGCTGCTGGGTGATGCTAGACTATCTAAGAACGGTTAAGAAACTGAGCGTCTAAACCTTTGTTATAAGACAACATAGAGCAAGAGAAGAGTATGCGGTCAGTAACTAGTACGTGAGGTAGAATATACTAGTACATGAGGTAAGGATTAACTGAAAAACATGTGGCAACTAAACATAAATGCATGAACATGTAACACTGAGAATGCAAGACCAAGCATAAACATGTACTGAAATAAGCTATAAATCTGAGTGACGATATCACTATTATGACATAACTGAATAACTGAAGTCTGTACACTTGGTCATGCAAAGCCTGAGCTGATCTATTCTGAATATTGTACTGAGACTGTGGGAGCTAACTACAACTGACAGGCCCCAATCTGAGCTATTGGGGTCCAACCTATAACCCTAGTTGAAAGGGTGTTGGTACCTTGCTAGGGGTACCAACACATGAATGCCGATATGGATACAAGGCTGATGTCCCAAAGGATGAGGGTCTCATGCCTCTATTGATGGGGGAACCCTCATAATCTATAGTGGTGGCATAGGTCTGGAACTTAGGGACTCCAACTAACGACACATGCCTCTACTGACGGGGGGAGTCGTCATCCCTATGTTCACTCGGTGCTAAGTGTTACTCCCAATGAAAAGACTTTGGTATAGTTGTTTAACATGACTTGGTACATTACTTGTAAATGCTCAGCATAAATATGATATTCTGAATGTGGTAATAAAAATCATGGTCTGGCTTATTTCTTGGAAACAAAAATTATGTAAAACAGGTAGGTATCGGGTATGCTTAACCCACCAGCACTGAATGATTACAAAAGTACGATAACAATATTTAAAAAATAGGAGAAAGTCATAATTCAGAGACCCAAAGGATTGGAAATTTCAATAACTGTTAGATTACATGAATTTGAACATGAGGATATGTTAAACATGGGGAAAACAACATCTTTACATGGTTTAATTCACAACTTGAGGATGTATCACGAAATTAAGGGATAAAAACAAGGAAAATTGAAATTCAAACATGAAGTGACTTAAATAACATGGGACCACATATTGACATGACTTGAATCTGATTTATTAAGAAGTTCATGGATTTGATTCATAAATTATAAGGATAATTCCATAAAATAGAATAAAATTCATACTTTAAAAAACTACAAGAGGTTGTTTGGGCTCAATGGGTGGAAGGAACCTATTGATGAATACCCCACATACCTTAAAGTTCTTGGCTTGGTGAAGTAAACTTGACCTTTGAGACTTGGGAGATGATCTTGAGAAGAAACCCTAATCTTATTCTTAAGAATGGAAATAGAGATTTTTTGTTGTTTAATTGATGAAAAAGAGAGGAAAAGTAACACCCCTTGGAGTTAAATGTCATGGGTTGGGAATTATAAGGGAAAAAAGACGCAAAAAAATCCTTAGAAACCTTGTGGAAATCATTTGGAAGTTATCTTGATGTGTTTGGGTACGACTCATTTGTTCTGGTTACGGGTTGTACCTTGAGTCATCACCAGGAACCTAAATTTCGAACCCTAATATTGTAGGTGTGACTCCTCCTGAAAACTCGTATGTTTAGGGAATGGGTCTTCATCAAGAGTCGTACCCTACTGGCAGCTATGACAGTGCTTTAGTAATTTGGCTATAACTTTTCACCCCGATATCGGATTAAGCCAAAATTGATATCGTTGGAAATCTAATTCGATTATCTATCTATTGGTGGGTCTTGTGATCAGAAATTCTTAGTAGAATAGAAGTTATGCTCGTTTGAATATGACTATAGTTATATTCTTCATAAGAACTTAATCGCTAAGGGATGTTTCGATTTGTTCATGAGCTAGGAGTTATTTGAGGGCTTAATATATGTCTAATTAACTTATAAAGTTATCAAAACATGAGGCTTGATTATTGGATCCTTCATTTATTAGGATACAAGTCATAAATTACGATCGTAACAAGTCATACAATTAGCACTCATCTTCTCGTAAGCTGGACAGAACCCATCTCACCTTACACTGACTTGATTACGACTTACCATGTACGACTTGTATGATCACCTTACGACTTCCAAGGTTTAAGTCATACCTTAAACAGAATATCACCCATCACACACTATCATAGGTATGAGTTAAACATACGACTCACATGATGTCCATAAGACTTAAAGGCATAAGTTGTATATTGTACAGTGACTTCAAAACACGGGGTATACCATAAGATAGATGTTTCCCATCCCAACCTTCATTCAAGGATGAATGGTCTCAGGGAAGATATAGACCCCATGGGTTTTAATGCAATTTTAAGGTTGATTGATGATTAAAAATGTTAACGGGACAACTGAGAAGTGTTTTGAAATTTTTAGAATGAGTTTTAGGGACTAATAAAACTCTAAAATAGTAAGGGTCTATGTTTAGACCGTGCTATGGAGTCAAGGTACACCCAAATGCAAAAATTAGTGGCCTAGAAAGATAAGGGTATGCCACGCCTGCTGGATGTCACGATAAAAGCATGCCATGCCACTAGATTAGAACGATAAGGGTGTGCCACGCCAATGATCGCGGCGATTCCAAAATCCTATTTTTCTTCAGTTTTTCAAGGGTAATTTGGTATTTTATGTCCTAAATACTCCTACAACTAATAGTAAAATGTTTTTCCTTTCCCCATAACTCAAATTCACCATTTCATATCTTCTCAAGCTCTCAAGAACACCCAAATGCAGGGTTCCTCTCAAAATTCCATCTTAAGAACTCTACATTCAAGTTTCCTTCAAGAAATTTGCTAAGTTTAGGTATGTGGGATTTGAACAAGGATTACCTTTTTTCCTTGTGCCCAAAATCTCAGTTCTTATTTGAATTTATAGATTTCATGATTAGGGTTCATGCCAAGTTTCCATGCTTTTGAAATTATGATGCTTCTTTATGACTTAAACTTTATTTAGTACAAGAATTTGTATTTATTCATGTTTTTACTCACATGATTGATATTATGAATTGAGTATTATTATTTTGACATGAAATTCTGTCATGGACAGAACCAAGGCCTGGTCGTGATGGGTATCTCAAATCTCTCGAGGATTTAAAACGACCCCCATTGCCTAGTCAAACAAATCACAACATACCTAGCAGCGGCTAAATTTCAAACAGATAACAAGATAGAAAATAAATAGCTCAACATCTAAGAGTGTCAACATCAACATCCAATCCACGGTAATATCCACAAAACCTCTACGAATTCGAAAATAATCTAAGTTGTGACATGCTTCCGACCCTAACAATGATAATGTTAATGTGACCTCTTTAATTCTAGTCTATGAAAGACCGATGGAATGATCAAGTATTTCAAAAAATGAAAGCTCACCACTTTACTGCAAATGACCAACGAACCGACCTGATCCACCTAAACTACGTAGAAAAAGTAGAATTGTCTTTGGACCGTGCATCACGTGGGGATAAGCGTCCGGAGACGGTTAGTGGGATGAGCACTAGCATGTAACTCAGAGAAGGAATAAAATAATGTCAGTCAAAAGTTCAATTTCAAACTCATTGTACATGTTCATGTACATGCATACATATATATAATAGATGATAGGGTAGGAAACGAATTTACCATGATAGTAAAACATATCCTGGACTATGTAGCTCAACTGTCATAAACAAGAATCCATGGGCTATATGGGTTCAGCTCCCCCAGCTGAAAGGGCCCCAGTACATATTAGTCACACGAACTGGAGGTATCAAAGAAGACCATGGAATTCCCCGACCCCAGATCAATTCAAGATACAAATATATATCAATAGTGTGAACTGTGTACACGGTCATCAAGACCAAACCTCATGTCGGCAAATATGAGTTTCTACTATAAGTCATCCAAGACCCACACCTTCACGGTTTAGCTACATAACCCCCATTAAGCCCAACTTAAAAGAAGTTTCACATAAAATAAATTAAAAAGGGTCAACCAATACAATGCTGATACGTTTGAGCTGGGTATGTTTGTACCTTTTCATTAACTGCAAAGGTATAGTTGTACCCAAAGTATATCGAAGGGTATAGTTGTATCATTTATTAAAGTTCAAGGATATATTTGTACATTTTTATTAACGGAATGGGTATATTTGTACCCAAAGTATGACGAAGGTTATATTTGTACCGTTTATTAAAGTTTGGGAGTATGTTTGTATCTTTTTCGAATAAATATTAAAATGAAAAAAGAACAAATATATCTCCAAACTATGATAAATGGTATGTATATATCCTCCATCCTACTTTGGGTACACATATGTCCCTACCGTTAGTGTGGGGGAATATACGTATCATTTCACTAATGGTGGGAACATATGTGTATCCAAAGTATGATGGGGAATATTTACGTATAATTTATCATGCATTCGGATATTTATCCCTTTTCCGCTTAGAAAATTAGTTAAATTAGCTATCAAGAAACATGATAAATAATCTAGGCTGGAGAGTGTATTGCTTGGGGGAAGTGTTGGGTTCGAAATCGAGAGGGCGTCACGCGGAAGCTTTTAGTTTGCAAACCATAAAATGATAAATCAGACGACACATGAAAAATTAAACTAAAACTATATTATTGGATATGGTTTGGCCAAATGGCCTACATATTAAAAATAAAATTGAAAATCCTAAAATTTATTGGGAGAAATCTCCCTCTAAACAAAGTCTCTTTAAACTACTACATTGTGCATACTATTGTGTTATAGTATAAGAAGGGGGTCTTCTATTTATAGATGTCCAAACCTTTTCCTCCAAGAAAGAGGTTAGCCAAATATGAAAAAGAATTATATTTTTTCTTTCAGGAAAAGTAAAAGTAATTATGGTAACTTTTATTTTCCTTCTAAGAATAAGTAAAACTTAAATATAGTAAGAAAAATCAGGGCAAAAACCCTAACAAATCTCACCTTTTTGGCTTGATTTTCTTCAAAATATTCTTGATCCTCCTTCTTGTGCATGATCTTCATTCTTCATATATATTCCTCATATATCACTGTTGTTTGGCATGTTTAAAATGAAGTTTTTGGTGTTAAAAAACATATTAGCCCTTTTCAGATTAAAAATATTGGAGCCCTTTTGCAGGATTAAAAGTGAGCTTTATTTTCAAATATGTGACAGCAGGATTATTGAAAATATGATTGTAAATTATATCCACATGTAGCTTTTGGACATATATCTTCATTATCATCAAATTGGTTGCAAATTGATTAGAACCGCCTTAAACTTGTCTTCAACCTCGTTTTACCAAACTACTGGATCTTTGAATCGTAGGCTCTGATACCACTTGTTGGGTTCAAAATGGAGAGGGCGTCATACGGAAGCTTTTAGTTTGAAACCATAAGACGATAAATCAGACGACACATGAAAAATTAAACTAAAAATATATTATTGGATATGGTTTGGCCAAACGGCCTACATATTAAAAATAAAATTGAAAATACAAAGACTCTTTAAACGACTATATTGTGGATGCTATTGTGTTATGGTATGAGAAGGGGGTCTTCTATTTATAGATGTCCAAAACCTTTCCTCCAAGAAAGAGGTTAGCCAAATATGGAAAAAAATTATATTTTTTCTTTTAGGAAAAGTAAAAGTAATTATGGTAACTTTTATTTTTCTTCTAAGAAAAAGTAAAACTTAAATATAGTAATAAAAATCACTTGTTGGGTTCGAAATCGAGAGGGCATCATGCGGAAGCTATTAGTTGCAAACTATCATAGTGATAATTCAGACGACAAAGAAAACAATACTAAAAACATAATATTATTATATGATTTGGTCAATTGGACTACATATAAAATCTAATATTTAAAAATATAAAACTAATAAGAAAGAAAATCACCCCCTAAGCGTGATTCTTAAAAGACTACATTGTGGATGCTCTTATGTTTAGATGTCCAAAACCTTTCCTCCAATAAAGAGGTTAGCCAAATATGAAAAAGTATTATATTTTTTCTTTCAGGAAAAGTAAAAGTAATTATGATAACTTTTATTTTCCTTCTAAGAATAAGTAAAACTTAAATATAGTAAGAAAATCAGGGCAAAAACCCTAACAAATCTCCCCTTTTTTGGCTTGATTTTCTTCAAAATATTCTTGATCCGCCTTCTTCACATCTTTAATCTTTGTTTTTCACATAGTCTTCATCACTGCTGCTTGACATGCTTAAAAATGGAGCTTTTGGGTTAAAAGTATATGAGCCATTTTCGGGTTAAAAATATTGGAGCCCTTTTGCAGGGTTAAAAGTGAGTTTTATTTTCAAATATGTGATAGCAGGATTGTTGAAAATATGATTGACAATTATCTCCACATGTAGCTTTAGGACATATATCTTCATTATCATCAAATTGGTTGCAGCTTGATTTTGAAACCACTTTGAACCTGTTTAATCTCGTCTCACCACACCATTAGATCATTGAACTGTAATCTCTGATACCACTTGTTGGGTTCAAAATTGAGAGCGCGTCATGCAGAAGATTTTAGTTTGCAAACCATAAGAAGATAAATCAGGCGACACATGAAAAATTAAACTAAAAATATATTATTGGATATGGTTTGACCAAACGGCCTACATATTAAAAATAAATTGAAAATCCTAAACTTATTGGGAGAAATCTCCCCCTAAACAAAGACTCTTTAAACAATTATATTGTGAATACTATTGTGGTAAAACTTAAATATAGGAAGAAAAATCAGGAAAAAACCTAACAAGAAGCACAAAGGTCAAATGTTACTATCTATGAGCTCTGAGACAGAACAAGAAAATTGATTTGAAACCAGTGCATATTAGTGTTGAAAAAAGCCTTCTTTGTTCTACACACATGCACGTCAAAAAATTGCAAGGGCCACCATCATTTATTCAAACCTTAAATATTCAATTTCAAATCTTTAAAATCTGTCCTATTCTTTATATAAGTATTCTGAACCCTAACCTAGCCTTGTCATAGGAACACTCAATTCTCAAAAAACCTCTTTTTGTTGATATTTTTTTCTTTTCAGGTATGTATTTCTTTATGAACTATAGTATTTATAAAAGGTAGATAAAGAAAAAAAGTTGCATTTGAGGAGGACTTTGGAAATTTGCTGAGCATGCAAGTAAACAAACATTCCAGGTCAGTTCAATATATATATATGTTTCCGTTTCTCGGTTTGTCAAATGTCAATATCTGCTGCTATGCCTTCCTAAACTGAACTAATGATGATTGAACTGAGGATGCGTTCGGTATGATGGAAATTTTTAATGAAAAATGTTAGGTATGAAAGGAAAAAATATTTTCTTAAAAATATTTTATATTATCTAGATAAATATTATGTGATGTGAATGCGAGGCAGAGGATATAGAAGCTATGAGGTGGGATGAAAATGAGGTATGTAGGTGGGTAGGGGAGGATACATTCAATATAGTATTCACTTTTTGAATTTATCCTTTCTACTTTCATTAAGAAAAATCACGTTGCTCAATTCTAAAAAAATAATTTAAGTCCTTTTTAGCGAGGCAGAGGATATAGAAGCTATGAGGTGGAATGAAAATGAGGTATGTAGGTGGGTAGGGGAGGATACATTCAATATAGTATTCACTTTTTGAATTTATCCTTTCTACTTTCATTAAGAAAAATCACGTTGCTCAATTCTAAAAAAATAATTTAAGTCCTTTTTATAAGCGTCCCATGCAATCATTTTTCTATGGCGGTTTGGGACAATTTTACCGAAGTACTGACTCACCAAAACTTAAGAGTGTGTTTGGTAGGAAGGAAAATATTTTCTCAAAGATATTTTTTAATTTTCTTATATTTAGTTGGCTTAAATATTATGACATTATTTTTTAAATTAATTTATTTTTATAAAATTTAAGAAAAATAATTTTCCTTCAAAAGGTAAGAAAAATAACTTTCAAAACTATATAATTTTTGAAACTATCTTTCTACCTCAATATCAAATTGAAATATTCATACAACTCTCAATATCACTCAGACCTACGTCGACCCTAATCTCCTACCACCCCACATCCAAAAAACTATTAATATTTTTAAAAAATATTTCAAATTTCTTGCTTGTCCCATTTCCTACCCCGGCCCTTAGCCCCCCCTTCCACCCAAAAAAAATATTTAATTTTTTAAACAAAAAATTCAATTTTTTTTCTTATCTCACCCCCTATTCGACTTAGCATCCCTACTAGCCCGCCCCATCCCACCCCCAACCAAAAAAAATTAGAATTTATTTTTAAAAAAAAATTAATTTTTTTCTTACCCCATTCTCACTCTCCTACCCCGACCACCTCCTCCCCCCCACCCCC